>NC_072791.1:59656561-60030728 GCF_028583425.1 Eublepharis macularius
TGGCTGTAGGAGAGCCTGCAAAAGACTCCCCGGGAATATGGGCTCTCTAAGTGCCACAGGTTCCGTTCCACGGCACACGAACCGCAAACCGGTTTGGTAATGGAAAATGTTTGTTGCAGTTCGCGATCTCGGGATCGTTGTTGGCACCGAACCGCAAACCGCTGGTTCGTTAAATTTTTTTGGTTCGTGCCCATGTCTAGTTATTACATACAAAGTTCTTCATGGCTTTGGTCCGGCATACTTATGGGACCACCTCCCTCCCTATGTTCCTCCACGGCAACTTTGCTCATCTGAACAAGGTCTCCTGCATGTACCAGGCTGCACACAGGTGAAGTCAGCAGCAGCCCATACATGGGCTTTCTCTGTGGTGGCCCCTATCCTGTGGAATGACCTGCCTGAGGAAGTCAGAAGAGCCCCCACTCTCCTGGCTTTCCATAAACGATGAAAAACTGAACTATTCAAAAAGGCTTTTTACTCAAATGGGAGGGCTGTATTGAGTCTGGGGTCTCAGATGCTTCACTAACGAGTTGGGGATCATAGATTTCATCACCATTTTTGCCTTATATATTATCTGCTGCTTTAAATATGTACTCCTATGTACAACCAGTGCTCCATGTTGTCTAATGTTAGTCCTAGAATTGATTATGGTTTGCTTCAGTATTCTCTACTATGTCTTGGATCCTTGCTAATGCTTTGCCTTTAAATTTGTATATGTTTACCTTATGGTATTGTATTGAAATGTACTTACTTGATACTGAATGTATTAACCTCATACTGTGTAATCTGCCTTGAGTCTCAGTGAGAAAGGTGGAGTATAAATGATATAAATAAATAAATAAATAAATAAATAAATAAATAAATAAATAAATAAATAAATAAATAAATAAAGACAGAGCAAGCTAAAATTGAATCCATCTAAGACAGAAGTCATGTAGTGGGGAAGGACCCAGCCTCTGGAGGGGGTGCAGTTACTAGCTCTTAATGGGATCCAGTTATTATTGGATTCCACTTGCCTGGATCACTGCTTCCCATCAGATGAGGTCCTTTATTGCCTATAAAGAAACAAGATGTTATATCGATAAAAAGGACTATATTATGTGAAATTACTCATAGTGTTGGACTTACCTGATATACTTACCTTATATTGGAGCATTGGTTGAACTTAACAATTATTTATCAGGGGCTTTTATCCTAATGATTGATTGGTTGATTAAGAATAGTCAAATAATTGTACAAATCACTTTTCACTTATAGCACTCAGACTTTATGAAAAAAGTATCAGCTGAGTTGATAGCTCCAAAATATTTTCTTATGTGGCTCGCTTACCCTCTCTTCATTGCTCTTTCTTCTGAAAATTCTAACTACAAATAAAGATGCTTTTTGGTTTGGTTCAGATTCCATGTCACATGAAACCATCCTTAAGGTAACTGTAGTTTAGTATGACTGGCCTCTCAACAAATTGCTGTTATTTAAAGTTTGACAAACCAGGATCTAAAACCCTAGTTTGAAATTGGTTTCTCAACCACAGTTAGTCTTAATGATGGTTTCAGGTGATGTATGAACAGAAACCTCCTAAGGTAGTGCTGATTTGATGTCCAACACCATCCTTGTTACAGTGCAGGCTAAGATATCAGCTGGAACTCTGAGGGAGATACAGGGAAAACAGTGATGGAACCAGCATTGGAAAGGCAAACCAGGGTTTAAATGATCGTGTGTGGTTGAATCCTGCTTTCATAAAGTAATCAAGGATAACATCCACCACAGTTTAAATTGTGTTTGAACTGAGTCACTGAGTCTACTAAATTTAATTCCTACAAATAAAACATAATGCTTATTCTAGAAATTCAAATGTCCTTCAGCATGGTTGCAGAGTTAATGATTCCCAAATATTGGAAATAATTTTTTCCAATGGATGTCTGCTTAGGAAAGGCCTGAAATATTTTAAAGTTATCAAAATGATAGGGACTATGACTCCATGGTAATGTATTTGTTCTGCATACAGAAAGTCCCAAGTTCCATCCCTAGAATCTCCAGTTAAAAGGTTCATGGGGTAGATGATGTGAAAAGCCTCTGCCTGAGAACCTGGAAGACAATACCGACCTTCATAGATTAATGGTCTAACTCAATGCAAGGCAGCTTCATATTTTCAGGGGGTTTTAATATAAAACTGGTGACTATTTTGTTTTTAAATTCTGTATATAATATGCTTCGTGAGATTATATTACAATATAATCATATTTGGTGTACAATTTGTGTTTTTTTTAATATTTAAGGCTCAAATATATCCCAGGATTTATTCTGAAAAAGTGGGAAACTGTGCTTGTCTCCCACCAGATGTCACACATGCAAGTTCAAACTACTGCTCACAATCCCCTGCAACCACAATTTCTGAAGTGCTGCTCTTCTCTAAGCCACATCAGATTCAGGCCAACTGCTGATTGCCATTGTAGACCCTTATTCCTCAGCCATTTGCAAAATTCAGCTTTGCGTTAACCACTTAATCCTTGCCTCTTAAGCATCTTCTTCAGCAGAGATATCCCTGTGATAGCTCATCAAAAGCAACAGAGAAAAAAAACAAAATGTAGATATGTGTTATGGCTTGTCTACATGGTTCCAGCTGAAATAAAATGTCACTGTAAATTGTACAAATCACTCTGAACAAATAACAGGCTTCATGCCTGGTGTAAAACATCCACAGATAAGATGCTAAGAGCATCAAATAGAGCTTTGGGACGTGGTTTTGTCCCCTTCATCTTTAAGCTTATAGCTCAATCCAATTACACAAAATTTAACTTCTGCCAGTGATTTGTGTTTCAGAGGCTGATTTGTTTGTACAAACTGGAAAAGAGTAAGCAAAACACACAAAAAAGCACAAGGAATTCGTCCAAAGAGCAGGCAAAATATACGATGTCTAATCAGGCACAGTTGCCTGCCCTTTGCTTAATACCTAAGAGATCTTCCTTGACCCATCATTAGATCAATAAAACAACACTCTAAAAATGCCATCTATATACCATCTTAGGGAAGATGTTCTTGATAGTTTCTTCTCTCCCCTCTAGCGATAGAACTCCCTGCTCAAGGGACTCAGCAGTGTTTAGAATCATAGCAAAACTGTTTTTTATCTGAGTACCAGCAGGAGTTAGGGCCAAAAGCCTAAAGTAGGTGGAAATCTCAGCATTTGTTTTACTTTAACTACAGCTGCATCAAACAGAAGCAGCTCGGCATTTTTAGAGCAAAAATGTTTTCAAGAAGCAGTAGGTGTTGTTTGAATCCCTTTCACTGCAATGTATTGGATATCTCTTTTCTTATCTCTTTTGTGTCAGTTCTGAACATGCTTGCAGCCCCAATGGGCTGCTATGCAACATCACTTTTCAAAACCTCTTTCCTTCCATAAAACAAGTATGTAATATAGCTAATCAGATTTGTCTATGGGATTAGATGAGATCACTAAGAACAAAAAAAATTCTGAGCAAGGGGAATTCATATGCAAAACTGAGAACAACAACATTCGATTTATATACCGCCCTTCAGAACAACTTAACACCAACTCAGAGTGGTTTACGAAGTATGTTATTATTATCCCTACAACAATCACCTGCGAGGTGGGTGGGACTGAGAGAGCTCCAGGGAGCTGTGAGACCCAAGATCACCCAGCTGGCTTCAAGTGGAGGAGGTTCTCCAGATTAGAGTCCAGTTGCTCTTAACCAGTACACCAAACTGGCTCTGTCTCTGAATAAACTTTGCTTATTCTGTCCACAAATAGTCAAATATAAATTGTTATGTGATCTCTCTTGTCTCTCAGTTGGGGGTGGGATTTTTCCTCCCTCAAATGGTTCTGTAATAGCAGTTGATTGAAGCTACAAAGACATTCACTCAGGAGCATCACCATCACCACATGAATGCCAAGGAGTGCCTTTGTAAAGATGCACTGCAAGTACTTTCAGTCCCTTTGAGGCTGCCCTAAAACACCACCAAAAGTGACACTCTTTTTGTAACTGCTGCAAAAGTAGAGAAAGTTTCAGCTCCACTTTACTTTTAACAGCTTCAATTAGTTTTAAATCTAATAAAGCTATTTCAAATTCAGTTTC
Source organism: Eublepharis macularius (assembly GCF_028583425.1). NCBI lineage: Eukaryota > Metazoa > Chordata > Lepidosauria > Squamata > Eublepharidae > Eublepharis > Eublepharis macularius. Next base: position 59,660,650 of record NC_072791.1, read on the forward strand.
TTTTTGGAAATTTGATAGCTAATCACGACACTTTGTGATGGGAATATAGTCCACAGCCTGCAAGGTGCTGTGCATAGAATAATGTGGGTCATTTATACTTGCGGGTTTTCTGTGCTAAACAGATCCTTTTGAACTGGGCAGAAGACACATGGGGACCTGGGAGCTTGGAATGGGACCCAGTATTAAAAATTCCATCTTTATCACTGTGTGTGCAAAGTGCTATCAAGTCACAGTTGACTTCTAGCAACTCCAAGGGGTTTTCAAGGCAAGAGATTAACAGAGGGGTTTTTGCCATTGCCTGCCTCTGTGTATACCACAGTATAGTGTGTTAATTGCTAGGCGCAAAGATCTTTGCTAACCGAACAAATGGCCAGCTTTGCAATTTCTATGGGGGGGGTCGATGAAAAGGCTTCAGACTTGTGGAAGAAGACTTCAAAATAAATACTTTAATAAAATAAATAAATAAAAATTAGTGGAGTGGTAGAATAGGGGTCAGATCCACCCCAATGTGTAGGACTACAAATAGGCTGTAGAATGACCTACATGTGGAAACGCATGCATGGATTGTCCTTGGTAGTTGTGCAGCTCCACTGCTTTTGGACTGAGTAACAGTAGCAAAGCTAACTATAAAAACCATACAGTATAACAAAATGCTATGCCCTTTCCATGTTTCATATTGATTTCAATATAAAATGCATCTAAACTCCTGCTTAGTCACTCCCAGCCATTGCTTTCTGACTCTAAACAAAATTATTCCTTTAGGGGAGATTTATTCACACCTTTTCAGAAGATAAAAGGAAATGACCATTTAAACTGGTGATACATTATAGCCTGAAATTAAATGAGTCACACATCATTTTCCCAGGAAGGTTTCCATGACAGCGACGAGACTTGAGGACTCAATCTTGCAAACATTTGAGTGCACAAATGACTGAAATCACTAACAGTACTATTAAATACAAAGGAGCAGGCCATGTTTTCCTTTTGGTATATTGGACTTTGTGTTTATTGAGTAGATGCAGCATAAAGCATCTCTAAATACTATAATGATACAATTTATATAGTTATTTAATGGTAGAATGTGAGCAAAAAAGTCATAAGAAAACACTTTTAAAAGAGACGTTGGCAGCCTTTGGGCAACTACTGAGAAAAGCAATCTCTCTTTATCCCCCTCCCCTCTAATATTATACTTTTATTCTGCTCTTCTTCCAAGGATCTCAAGCGTGGATGTGTCTCCTCCCTAATTTTATTTTTATGATCACCCTCTGAGGTAAGGTCTTTTCATATGGAGGTTTTTCCACAGTTTTGGTGCAAATCTATAGCACTTTTTCTCCAGGCGTCCTCACGCCCTCATTTTCCACTTGCTGTCCTTCTGTGGTTTCTTCATCATTTTGCCATGCTTCCTCCATTCAGATGAAAGGTGGTTTGAAAGCATGGAGAAACAATGAGAAAAACATGGAAAGACAGAAAATGGAAAACAAGGACATGAGGAAGCTCTGAGAAAAACAACTGCAGCTCAGCACCCGAACTGTAAGAACCTTCAATTTCAAAAGATGCATAGGTTACAATGAGACAGGGTGACTGGACCAAGGTCACCCGCTGAATACATTGCTGATTTGGATTCAAGGTCTCCCTGGCCCTACAGCAGGCCAAACTGTATTTTGCCTTCTCATATAGGGCTGCCAGGTCTCCCACTATGGCAGGAGATCTCCCACGACCAACTCCCACTTCCCACCAATACTTCATTGGCCAACAGGAAAAATTAATTTAAAAATCACTGTTGGAGTGATGGCATGACATTAATTCCGTAGAAAACCTGGAAGTGCCATCATACCACTCCACGAATTGCCAGAAATGCTACAGATTTCCCATGGTGTTTTTGACAATTTCTAGAGCAGCATGACATTGCTTCAGTTTTTTCTAAGGAATGATGTCACATTATCATGCCAATGGCTCCTCATCCAAAGTGCCTACCCCTTCCCAACTCCTGGCAGCATCCCCCAATACCCCCAGTTTCCTGGAATATAATGTTCTTTTATTTTAAATTTCTTTAACTTTAAACATAGAATACTTATTAATTCATTGCAATGGATCATAACTCAATGGCAGAATGCATTTTAATGAGTGTTACAAACACAGTCCTTTCTTAAAAGAAAAACATTCTGTGGCTACTCAAAGGATAATATAAATATTGATAGGTTAGAATTTAACAGTAGTTTTAATGGTATTAATAAGCGCTTAAACTGACACAGTTGCAGCTGTTATAATTATAAATGTTCAGTTTTATCTTGATTTTTTAAAATGTTGTATAGATATGCCACCAAGTGTATTTCTTTTGCTACAACAATCCTTTTGAAATTTGTTTTTAGAATTAATTACTTAAATTGCATTAAGACCTTGCTTGGACTTAGCCCTGGCTTTTATTTCCAACACATGTGCTGAGTTTTGGAAGAAAAAGTATCCTTGAGCATACACAAAGTGCCTTTCCTTTACCACTGAATAACTCCAGCCTCCTCTTGGTAATAAGAGCAGATTATTTCTGGGCAGAGACTTCAAATCCTGACTTTCTATCCCCAACTTCCAGCTATTTTTAAAACAAAGGTATATTTTTAAACAATTTACCAGATTATTGGAAATGGCAATTACATTTTTCATGTTGATGTCAATACATGTAATACTTGTGTAAAAGAAATTTGAAAAAAGTAATTTCCTTCCCCCTTCCCCATTTTACATTGCAAAAAGCTTCCATTTCAATTCTTGACTGACTTCCTCAATACGAGAGAGGCTGGATCTGGAAACAGCAAATATTAAGTGCATCTATTTTTCTTTTAACATTGAAACTTCAAGAAAGAACATTTATTTTGTGAAAGTTTATTTTCATGCCTCCATAAGTTATGTCACAAATAATTAAAATGGAAATGGGAATGGAGTTGTGCTGGTATAATCTTGAAGGATTCAAATTAGAGGAACATATATTAGAGGGCTCCATCCCAATTTGCTTCTAGGCCCAATTCAAGGTGCTGGCATTGACCTTTAAAGCCCTATATGGCTTGGGGTCAGCATACCTTAACAACCACTTTCTCGCATATGAACCTACCTGAAGATTCCGGTCATCTTCAGAGGCCCTGCTTTGGGTACCCCGACCATCAAAGACTAGATGGGTGGAAACCCCAAAAACAGCCTTCTCATTCGTGGTGTCAGAACTTTAGAACTCCCTTCCCAGGGAGAGTCATCTGTCTCTATTTTGTTTTATTTGGCGTAACCCCATAACTGTTATTGGTCTTCCTCTCTGTTATTGGTGTTATGTATCTGTACGCATTTTATTGAATCATTTTATATTATTTTAAATGTTTTCAATTTAAATTGTTAAAATACTGTTTTAATTTTTAAAATATTTCCCATCTTAGGGACCCTATTTGAGTACAAAAGCAGCATACAAATGCTTGTTGTAATAACAACAACAAGCTCTCATCACAGGGACCCCTGTTGTGACCCCCCCCCCCCAATTTGTCTCAGCAGGGGCCTAGAAATAAAAGAGGGAGTCTGCATTAAACCAGTACCAAATGGCAACGAGTCACTCCAATGACATAACAGAATGCAAGGCAGCTCCTCCATCAAACATGCAAAGCCTATCCCAAGAGAGAATAAACAGGAGGGCCATGGTACAGGAAGATTTCTGTTCTTCCCTGTTCATGTCAATCCCAGTCATAGTTCTATTTTTCCAAACCTATTCAAGGGAGCAGTTTTGGTACTTTTATGCAAACCAGGAAAACCTCTTCTCTACAATATTTAAAAAAACATTCCTTTTCAAACTTGCCCATCTCCAGTAAGATTGGATTTTTATCACTAGATGTCAGTTTATTACTCTCGCAATCACTCTCCCTCCTCATTTCTGGGAAAAGAGTATAAAATGTTATCCCTCAGCCCCAATTTTTGCAGCCAGTTTGGAACTCTTCCAGTTACTCCAAATTTACTGTTGGCCTCTTTCGGACCTCCTTTGCTGTGCTTTCTTTCCCCTGCCTGGTCAATTTCCAAGCTCTGACTCTGCTTCCCTGAAATCAAGGAATCTCTCCCCCCTCCCTTGTCATTCATGATAAGGCTTGTATGTCTTTGTTTCTTCCCTTTTAGTTTTCCCTTATAGACATGATGCTGTTAGAGAAAGGCGTTGGTGTTTTGTGTGTTTTTGAAAAAAAATCTCTTCCCCCCCCCTTTTTCATAAGAATCGTTTAATTTTGCTTCTTGACAATTCAATAAAAACCTTTTGTTTAAGAATGCTTATTCTCCCTCATTCTTTCTGGTACTGTGCTCAATATAGATCTCCATATACATTGGTTTAAGATCCTAAAACATTGTTTAAAATATCCTGCAATACACGTTTGTTCTGTGTCAGAACAAGAGATGTCTTTGCATGTTACAGGGACTTCAGGTGGATAGTGATTTGGGTAACATTTGGAAATATAATTTGTGCTATAAATACCTTGGCCATCCCAGTGATTCAATACTGTGTTGGAATTGTAGATTGGACACAAGTTTGGTAGTAGAGTATGAGCTTTTCTGAGTTACTTCTTCAGATACAGAGCTGTGACTCATGAAAGCTCACACCCTTCCACAAATTTTGTTAGTCTTATAGGTGCTACTGGACTCTTGCTTTTTTCTGCATTTAATTGGGAACCTCAATTGATGGGCAAAGATGGATTGATACAACACACAGCATCCTGGCTGCAGAATTGTACCAATTGAAGTTTCTGAACTATTTTCAAGGGCAGCCCCACATAGAGTACATTGCAATAATCTAACTAGATGTTACCAGGGCATGCACCATGGTGGCCAGATCTTTTCTGCAGATGACTAACCAGTCAAAGCTGGTAAAACATACTCCCAGTCAGAGCTGCCACCTGTTTATCCAGCTGTAGGGCCAGGACTAGCAGTACCCCCAAGCTACAGACTTGCTCCCTTAAGTCAAATGCAGCTCTGTCCAGAATACAAGTCACTTCAATTCCCGTGAGAACAGATCTAGATTTATAACTTACAGTGCCATCATAAGACATCATACCCTTATAAATCTATTGAAGTTAATGGTCTTAAAAGAGTGTAACTCTGCTTAGGGTGGCACTGAGAGCTTTGGAATTACTTTTTCCCTCCTGCCAAAATACCATTTTACCACCCTACCACAAAGAGCAAACAGCCAATTACAAAAGGAAAAAGTTCACCATGGTGGAAAGCAGCAAAAGAGAGCTAGAATGTTTCTAAAATAGCTTATTTTATTTTATTTACTTCATATCCTTGTACTTTTTGCATAAATTCCAGTGCAACATTCTGGCTACTTTATTATGGCATTTTTTATAGTAAATTTGTGCACCTGCTGATGAGACGGTCAGCTGTTTTGTCTGCTTTGTTACATAATCTACACTTGCTGTCATTTGTGGTCTTTTCAATTTTCACTTTCATAGAGTTCATGCTTAATGCTTGTTCTTGTGCAGCTAGTAAAGCTCACACCCTGGAAATCTAGTTGGTCTCTAAGGTGCCACTTGACCCGAATATCCTTTGTGTTAGCCGTTTCCAGTTACTCTTGGTATTTGGTTGCTGCTGTGAATTGATACTTACTAGGCACTGCAAAATGCACAATAGCCAAGAGAACCGGAATGGCTTCATAAGATAGGAGACCTGGCAACTATTAACAAAAGCCTAATACATTTTTTTTAAGTTAAAGAAAAATCTGTCTCCAATCCTGTTACATAACATAAGGTATTTGTCCTTGACTGGTATTAATCTGACATGGCTAATTTTGATGTAATTAATCTAATTGTTTTGAATTAGTAAGTGCTTTTTGATATTGATGAATATACCTAATTCTCAATGTGGCCCCATGTGTGGGTACTTCAATTCAGAGACTGGAACCATGAACAGAAAAATCAGATCTTTCTACAAGCCTGAGAAAAGTCCAAGGTTTGAAGAAAAATCTGAGATCTGGAAAAATAAAACACTGGGGGTTGACGACCTCCTCAAAATAATAGAAAGCCTGTAGCTTTAAGAATCTCAGCGGCTTTGTGGAGGTTTCTAGGCACTACAACAATATTAACAGTCTTCAAGTCTTAGTTTCTATCAGTAAAAGGAAGGGATAGAGGGCAGAGCTTCTCCAGGTTGATTTTAACCTTTGAGGGATGACTCATTGGGGCGAGGCCAGGAAACAACCACTCCAACTCACTGCCGTGTGACTTGGACAATGTACCAAAATCTGGAGACTCACTACTATTCAAGAGCAGCCACTGCATGAAAGCCAGTGTGGTGTACTGGTAAGAGCATCAGATTAGGATCTGCCAGGGTACTTGAAGGACTGCCTCCTGCCATATTGTCTAGCCCATGTGACTCACAAGCTGTTCTTTCTGTGTCGCCCCCTTCAGGGGTAAGGCGAATGGCAACCAGATATGGCCTTTTCATTAGAGGCACAAGGCTTGTGGAATGTCCTTCTACTTGAGACTCACCAGCACCTACAATGCTTTCTTTTACATGCCAGGCCTAAGCATTTCTATTCATCCAGCCTTTAAGTGGTCGATTTTTTTAAAAAAAAACAACAACGTTATTTTAGTCTGGAATCTTATTTTAAGCTAAGATCTGTTTTTATGGTGTATGTTTTTATGTTGAGCTGCGGTTCCCGAATGTTGGGTTTTAATTAACTTCTTTTATTTAAAAGAATTAGAGGATTTACTTAGGGGATTTCCCTAATGCTGGATTTTAATTAATATCTTATTATTAAATAGGAGGGAGGGGCTTTTAATGGGGATTCAAGATTCTCTGAACCAGCCAGCTAATAAGGTGTCATTTTTTTTAAAAAAAATACCAACAATTTGGAAAGAATGACCAAATTAAGTTCAAAAATGCAATCATAAGGAAAAAATACCAAACTTTAAAAGAAAGTTAAAATGTATATGGCAGGGTGTCATTTCATGTGGTGCTAGCATTCCTAAGATTCAATAACTTTTAGAAAGGTTTCTGAAATTGAATTATTCAGTGAGAGATTTCTGAAGTGCCACAAGCATTAATCTATTTTACAAGCATCTGGATTGTTGAAAAAGAACATCATTGCCAATATTCCTCTCAAAATGAATGTTGCTTATGGAGATAAATGTGCTTTTTCATATGTCATGAATCTGGCTATCAAATGGGAGTATGCCAGTGATGAGGTGGGCACAGCATCTGGAAGAGGGATCAAAAGCCAGAAGAGTTTGCTGTTCAAACAGGAATATTGGAAAGAAGTCAGAAGCCAGGATGACAAAGGGCTGGGTCGCTGATAGTGAACCTGTTGGAATACTGTTGGAATCTTCAAAACCAAAGCCTTGAAGATTCCAACACTTCACTTGGCTGGCAAGGTAAAAGAACTCATCCATGCAGAACATCTTCATGGACACTATTCCCTTTTGGCCAAGCACTAATTCACAGGCCTCCCCCGCATAGATGCATTTCAGAGCATTTGAGCTGGTTCATGTTTACAGGTATTTACAGGCAGATGCAAAAGCTCTCAGTTTAGCAATCCATCTAACTCCATATATGAAACCAATGCAAATGAATCCATAAAACCTGGGCAATTCTTAATCTTAACTATTTCAAGTGAAGACTGATTTGTATGTGTCTGAGGGAAAACTGAGGTGATCTGGTCACAGTGGGGCATAAGAAAGTCAATATCATGATCAGACAGGTTCCCTCAAGCTGTTGCTGGAGGATAGTAGCAGCTGAAGTCCATTTTTTAGTGGCTGCAAGTTCTGAATTGATTAAGTCACAGCTGGCCTACTTCAACCTGAGACAGCATTGCCGTGTGCTCTAGTTCTCAGGTGGGCAGAAAGTAGATTATATTTCACCAGGGTACTACTCAGCAAAAGTCAGTAAATCACATAATCCCTATTGCTTGCTGAAATTGTTGGGAAGAATAATGGACTAGATGGATCTTGGTCTGCTCCTGCAAAATACTTAAGTTCTTAAACTGGATTGGATACTTTGAGCTACTTTGTACAGACTACCAAACTGCAAAGAGGTTCTGTGTATTCTCTCTCTCACTTTTTGTTGTTGCAAATTTCAAAAATATCGATGTATTGTCGAAAATATCAGTGGAATATGGAGATTCTAATAAAAGAATAATCACCCCACAAAAGACTAGAATTAGCCAACACCTAATTGTCTCCATCCATTGAATTTTATGCATAAGTAGGAATGTGAAGTTGTTTGTACTGAAGGTGTCTGTACCAAAACCAACATGTCAGGTATTATTCAGCTGTACAGAATATAGCTGGTTCACCAAGGATATATTCATGTATACCAAATACTAGAATGCTGAATAAACCTGAATTATTTGGGTTTATTTGTGAATCGCTGCACCAGCATTTTTAAGATGGCTGGCTTTCCCTAATCTCTTCTCTTCTTTCCTGGGCTTTTTCCCCCGGGGGGGGCGGGGTGAGGTAGGAGGGAGGCAAAGTGAGTAGGTGATCAATGGTTGGAGGAGCTCTACTTGTATTGCCAATCAGGGATTCTTTGATGGGAGAGACTTTTTCAAATTTTTGCAAGGAGGCCGCGCTGTGAATGTTCTTTATCTCTAGAGGCTCTGAGAGTCTGTGCTTTTGGAATTTACTGCTGTGGATTACTGAAGTGCTGCCGCCTGCCTGTATAGAGGATTACCCAGCTTGAGGGACTGATCCCTGCCTGCCTGGAGGACCACCTAAGGATCTTCTACCTGGTTTGAGAATCTAGAGACTCATTGTTCCCCTTCCCCATTTTGAGGGGTAAGAGAGATTGGCCTGATGTTGAGTTGGAGGGGATAGAGTAAGGGTGAGGAAAAAGGCAAGTTTTATTAACTAAAGTTTATTTAATAACTGCTTTTGCTGTTCTTGGGGGAGTGCTTTTGCTTGTTAAGAGTATTACTTGCTGTTCTCGTGGGGATGATTTAGCTTTTTTTCTTGTTTTTGGTAAAGACAAGAGTCTTACAGGGGACTGCTTTTTACCCGTAAGAGGAGCGTTGTTCTGCACTGCTGTTGGTGCCACATTGGGGTACTTTCTTATGGGGCTGTCTTACTTCATAAACCTTTCATAAAGTTTTTGACTTAGGTTAGGTGTAGGCTTTGTTAAAAAACCACAAACTAATTATCATCTTAGGGACCAATAGAGTTTTGGCCTGTGTTTCTAGGCCACTCCTGTATCACTTGCAACTAGCTCTAGTCAGGTTCTATCATTCCACCTCTAAGCACATGTCCTAGGTATTTCTCATGGCTCATTGCTATTTGACACTTTGAGGCTTTTACAGTCAAACCAGCCTCCTTTATTCTTTGAAAGGCAATAGGCAGATGTTGGAGGTGTTCATTCCAGGGTTGGCTGAAGATGGCTACATCATCTATGTCAACTGTGTGAGGTATGTTAGCCGTGTGTATGCTTGACCCAGAGTCAGCAGCTAGCTTCCATTTTAAAGCAGGGATACAAACCTGGTACTCCCAGATCCTAGTCCAACCTAGTCTAATCACTGTATCACACCAGCCCTCACCTCCCCAGCTGATGCTAAATTCACTTTAGTTGAAACATGGAATCTGGCATAAAGTTGATTTACCATATCCATATGAATTTGTGACCTTTCAGAATTAAGTTAAGTGGTGTTTTGATTATCTTGTGTCCATGTTTAAATATTTTAAGAGGCAACTTCTAATTCTGTTTTCATCTGATGTCTACTTGAATTACATAAGTTACCTTGATCATAAATATAGGGCCATTTTTTCAATTGTAGGATTCTGGCATAACACTGAAATCTCTTAAAACAGGCATATGCTCCACAAAAGGGAAAGAGAGAAACATTTCCTTTACAATGAATACAAATCAGGGACATAGCCAATTATACCCAAGGTATTTTCTCTGATATAGAAATATCAGAATAGGATATGGTTGCCGTATCCTGGTGCGGTCTGGAGAAAAATGTCTTGCCTCTTAAATACAGACTTGCTGTGTGAGAATGGGTAGTTGAAGGTTTTCATTAGCATGGAGGTAAATAATATCACATGCCCTGACCTGGATAACCCAGGCAAGCCCAATCTCATCAGACCTCAGAAGTTAAGCAGAGTTGGCCTTGGTTAATAACTGGACCTCCGACAAAGACCAGGTTTGCAGAGGTAGGTAATGGCAAACCATGTCTGTTAATTTCTTGTCATGAAAACCCCATAATGGTCACCATATGTCAGCTATGACTTGACAGCACTCTCTACCACCAAATAACATAGTCAATACCATCCCATTTAGCCTCTGTTAAAGGGACAGAACATTTTTCTTCATGCCAGTTGACAACCTTAGACATAGCAATAATAGATTTAGAGGGTATATTCTGCAGAAGCCTGAAGTCCTGAAGTAAAAGGCAATGTCTGTTGATCACAAACGCTGCCATTCTAAGCATTCTTACTAGGGAGCTAAATGAAACGTTACTTCCAAGTAGACATGCTTAAGATTACACTAAAAGTCTCCCAGTACTTATTTCAGGCTGGCAATACAGAGTCTTCCTATTGCCTGTAAATTCCTGCATCTGTTATTTTTCCTAGTTCTCTTCTCAACTTGAAGAAGGCTGAGACCCAAGTGCATCTGGTTCATGGTAGACCTCAAGACTGCCACCCAGCCACAGGCCCTGAAGTTCTCTGTTGGGGGCCTGGAGTCACTGATACAATATGAGTCTCTGCTGTTATCACAGTACGCATCTATTGTATTCTAAACATAATGCGAAATGGGATTTTTAGTTGATGGTGTTCATTATTAGTAGGTATGTTTGCCAACTTTTAGCTCCAGAGTAAAGATTGTAATTTTGACAGTTGTAAATGAAGGCTTCTGATTTAGTGAGTTAACCTTCAAATGCAAGGCAGGTTTAAGGATTAGCAATTTGCTTGGATAAAGGAAAACGGAAAAATATAATTAATCACTTGCTTGTCCCCCCAACACTAGTTTACAAAACCATAGCGAAACTTTATTGAGATCAAAATTGAAGGGTGACAAGGTTAATATGTAGCTTTAGACCTCATGGTTTCATTAGCAAACACATTACAGGGCTGTAAAGCTGAGCTGACAGTAATGCTAGCCCCAAACAAAGTAAATAATTACTAGTTGGCAAATGAGGAAGCACTTGCAGAGTTTGTTTACATTTGGGTTTTTTGGAAAATTCACGTTGGCAACCAGTCAAATACAGTTTGATAGTAATTGTGACAATTGCTCGCAGATGCTGTTGGAAGAACAACAAAAGAATGGATTTATGGTTCTTCTCCCCTGCATTTCCCCCCTTTGTTGCCTCTTTCTTTTACCAGTTTGGATCAATAATAAACTCACAGCCACAAAGATAAGTGGGTTACATGGCAGATGGGCTTTGGAATGTTTAAAAATCTCAAGTTGCATTTTGTCTTTTAGCCATAGACCAAAAGACAGCCATAGACAGCTGTGTTCAAGCTGTGCTCATAAAATCGTTGCTCCCTCAAAAATGCCTGTGGGTCGCTGAGAGGGGATCATAGGCCTGCATGGGATTTTTCATGAGAAAAGCAGTGGTTCAATGCCTGTGCACTGTTAATAAACTTTATCAGATGCCAGAGATACAAAACTGTGACTAGGATCCATTCTTTTCTACACAAATCATTGTGAAGGGAACTTTTACGTGCTGCCTAGGATTCTGATAAAAAAGCAGCCCACCAAACTGGAAAATAATATGGTGTGATTAATCAAATGAAAAATCATCACCATCATACAAAAGGAAAAAGTCATATCTTTTTCCAAGCCCTCAAGTTTACCTATGACCTAAATGAAAATTTGTGCATAGCTCAATACTTGATTTTGAATTCCTATTTCCTCTTGAGGTAGAGTAGAATGTGTATACTGGAAGCCAGTTTTTTATTGCTAACATATTATTGCTAAATAACTGAATTACTGTCTGTTCAGTAACTGAAGACCAGTGATATCATTATATTTAACCTTGTCTCTGAAATATCTCTGTACCAGATTGCAACATTTTATAATTCCTCTAAAATGAATAGCACTCCAAATTTGTGAAACAAAAGAAAAAGTGAATACTTGGGGACACAGACACACTGCAAAAGAAACAAGGTTGCCCAAGAGTTTCATTTTTTAAAAAAAGACCCATCGAAGCCAAGGGGAGAAAATCTCCTGATTCCCTCTTCTCACTGCCACGAGCATCCTACTCACTCTGAAATTTCAGGGCAAGTTATACTCTGGGACTTGGGAAGGATGAGCTGCCAACATGGGAGGGATGCAAAGTTTTGAGGATTCTCTTTCAGCTCTGAACAGCCTTCTTATCATGCTCTGTAACGTGGGAGGGTGGAGAATGTCAGAATCAAAAGCCACGAAGCCCAGCTCTTTATTAATTCATTAGATTGTGTACCGCTGATCAAGCCCAGCTTTGCACAGCCACCATGAAGTGCAGCAGGGTAGCCATGGTGAATGCTCTCTGTGCCTGCGCCTGTGTGTGTATGCAGAAGGGGCAAGTTGTTCAACAGGCACTCTTTCCTCCCCCATTGCTGTTGCCACCTCCTCTCTTACTCCATCCTGCTTGTTAATTTCTCATATTGTGCAGTAATCTTAGGTACCATTCCTTGGATACTGTAGGACTTGCTCCTGAGTAAATCTGCCTATGATCGGGCTGTAGGTCACTCTGGAAGGAAGGGGCATCACAGCAAATCTGCAGCTATCTCATCTTTTTCCAGTCTCTGTTTGCCAGTTTAGAGTGTATAGTCTAGTTTAGAGTAACTTGCTCTGAAATTTCAGAGGAAGGGGGACGTGCTGGCACTAAAGGAGGGGGAATCAGAAGACTTTTCTCCCTTCAGTGGGTTGGATCTTTCTTTTTTTTTAAAATTAAGCCATTATACTGATACAGAGATATAAGAATGCACAAAAATAAAGGGGGGGGGGGCTGTGACACCACCGATGATGACAGCACCCTTGCTTGAAAAGCCTGATTATTTAAGACACATGTAGAACAAAATGACTCCACAGCTGTAAAAACACAAACGTGATAACAGATGTGTGGAAGAACCATACTCAAACCAATTCCAATCTTTGTGGATCAACTGCTACAAAAATCCAGAGTAAGTCAAGAATACAGTGAAACCGAATGGGAAGTCTGAAGGTGGAAACTGGATTAGCCAGATAAGGAGAAAAGAACTCAGACATTTATGACATTTCCTTCCTGACTTGATTTCCAATTAAAGTAACTTCAAGCGTCATATACAAGAGCTACCTAGATTGAAAGTCCTGTTACTGAGTGCCAGGTTAGAAAATGGCAAGTTATCTATCATCTAGGATTTGGTCATCATGGATTAATATGATGGACTACATTTTTAACTACTTCAGCTGCAGACATGACCAGACATGGTGGTTGGCTGATGGAGGCATTGCCTTTATGAATTGCCTTTATGATTTATGAATCCATAAATCCTGCCCAGATGGCCTGTTCCTTGATCATTGTGTGTTTATTCCCAGTGTTGATGTTTCAAAACAGTATTGGAATTATTTGGGTGTATCATCAACTCTGATGTTTGCTGAGATGGTCTAATGTTGATGTTGGAGGCCCCTGGGATAATATTTCTAAAACATCAACATCCATATTGAGGCTGTGCTACCTGGAGCTGCTGAGGATTTCATGGCTATCAAAATTAACTTTAAGATTACAGATATTGCTGGATTTGCTCTGGATTACATTTTTGGGCAAGTCAGAACAAAGATGAAAGAATTGTACATGATTTAGTGTTAAGTACTGATGATCCAGGAAGCCCAATCTCATCAGATCTCAGAAGCTAAGTAGGGTTGGCCCTGGTCAGTATCTGGGTGGAAGACCACTAAGGAAGGCCAGGTTCACTAGGCAGAGGCAGGCAATGGCAAAATACCTTTGAACATCTCTTGCCTTGAAAATCTTATGGGCTTGCCATAAGTCAGCTGTGACTTGACAGCATACACACCCAAAAAAGGTTTAATGAAGAAAAGCACATGATCCTCACAGGAATTGAGTGTCAATTCAATTACCTATCTACCAAAGAAAGATAGATCCAAACAGTTTTGTGACACATTTAGGGAATTTTCTACTGATACTGCTACCTGTTATGTTACATATTTGGGTGACCTCTAGGACTAGGAGGTGATATGGGTGGTATGTCTTCTCCTGCATGTTAAAGGATCATGTCATCCAGTTTCCTGGTTGTCTGAAAAACTAAGGAATGTAAAGATGCTGGGATGAAGGCTACAGCTATGAAAGAGGAAATGTCAAGCTTAATCTGATCAAACTGTAGCTAATTTTAGAACCTAGTCAGTGGCCATGATAAACAGCAAAATCACTTTTCTATCACCATTAGATTGGCACAGTGTTGTCCAGTAGTGCTATTTCAAGAAGTGAGAAGTTTCTTCCATCTAAATCCTAGGAAGCAGATTCTTAGAATCATGCTGTGGCCAATTTGCAAAATATTTAAACTTGCTCAGAGCTGACATCCACATTAACGACATAATTTCATGGAAGTTTTTGTGGATATCTTTCAGACAATGCAAACTGAAGATGTAGACAGAATACCTGATATTCTGAAACTCGATATCTGTCCTTCCTGGCTAGTAAGATATGCCAGGATTGATTTAGATCTATTAATATTCAATGTCATCAACGTATAATTAATAAAGGGATCAGTGCATTGGGCTTTAACAGAGGCAATTATAAGAATTCTTGAGGAAAAAATCAACTTTGAACTCAGACCAGTGCCTAGCATTCCATTCTTAAGTAAAATTCTGAAAAAGGTGGTGGCCTCTCAGCTACAGTTATTTCTTGGTGGTATTGATTATCTATACTTCACAATAGTACTCCAGTGTTTAAAGGTTGGATCTAATTATTGCACCATTAAACTGGCTTGGGCACCCTGGATCAGGGTCAGGCCAAGAGTCTGAGGTACCTTAGGCAAACTATGACTTTTGTACCCTCCATTCAATTAGGTTTTGTTTGTTTTTACTTCAGAACAGCTGAATGGGCCTGGTAGTCTGATTGGGGAATGGTGATGGATTTCGGATTTGAACTTTTTCTTATACCCTTTGTCCCTGATCTAGATTCCTCTTTCCCATAACTGTTATTAGCCCCATCCATAGAAAAACACATGTACAGTTGCTACAAGTCTAATAGCAGCTAAGGTGGTGTGATTGAAATATGGGAAATGGCATGAGAGAAAAAGGGATTCACATTGTTCTTAACTCCCAGAAATTTGAGATTTTAAAAAATGATTGGAGTTCCTAAGAAATATTACTGCCCAAACAACCACTCAAGTGGTTTTGAATCAGCATACTGATATGGTTACATGAAGATCAATCTTTCTTAAAAGAAGCAAAAATTTCATTCGAACAGAATGGAATCTACAGTTTTTGCATTTTTCTGTTTGTGATATGTAATGGCACAATATAGTGTAAAAAGAAAATGAGTTAGATCCTGTGATCTGTCAGAAGGAAATGCTATTGGCTACAGATATTTCTAACTTCCCTGCCTTCAGTAGTCCCATCTGAATCTGGGAGAATTGATTCCTACATCACAGGACTGCACTGAGGAGGTAGAAGAAGTGAACTTGAATTAGCAGAGTTTTGTCAATGGAAAAGGTAAGAGAGGGTGATTTTACTCCCTTCCCAGTACAGCCTACAATCCATGTGGCTATTAATCCATGAAGTCCTGCAAACCCACGTATCAACTTTCCCAGGATTGAATGGGACTGCTGGGGGGAGGGGCTGGAACACAGGAATGATCCCTAATCCTTGCACTTATGGATGGCAAGATCCAACCATACTATTCGATTCTGATTTGTTAACATGAATTAAGCATCTTCGTGCTCAAATAGGAACTACAAAAAATGCACTGAGACTTAGGCCCATATTACATGTGACAATACTTTCAAAATGTCAGACTCTCCCATTCAAATGTAAATCAGGAATGAAGATAACAAAGTGGGACAAAATAGCTGAAATCTTCCACTTCTGTGGTTTCTTCTCTCTTTCACGCTTTTCTCCCTAGCCAGGCTTACTACTAGTATCGGAAATGAATGGGATGGACTTTGGGACTGAGAGTGAAATAATGTGCTTTTGCTGGTTTACATGTGAGTCAATGGAGCTGTATTTAAGGATATGAACTTTTGCCATAGAAATACTGTAGTTCCTGGTTCATACAGTGCCTGCCTGCCATCAGTCTTTCCTTTTGAGGTCCACTGGTTGGTATGTGCTATTCTTTCAGCATTTATATTTGTAGTCTGTTGGGGAATTACAATGACACATGCCCTTTTCTTGGAGCTCTACAAATAGAGAGATGTACTAAAACCTGTATTTGGATTTCCAGCAAGTAAGAATCTGAATTACTGAAATTTTGATGGCTGACATTTTGAGAATCATTGCTATGCTTTATATATTCTCAAGAAGATTCCACACATGCCTGTTCCTTCTAGCTATAGGAAAGCAGGGTAGCTTTCCATGCAGCTGACTGACATTTGATTGACATAAGGCTATAAGGGGGTTCACTTGCCTTTTAAACTGCACAGTTGGAGCTGTCAGTTAAAGCTCTAGTCAGACATTATATTTTTCTGTGCAGCTATTGGCCAATGGCTTACTTTTTTTTTACCCATAAGACAATGTCATCATGTTAGGCTGAAGGAATTGATCAAAACAGGACCAGACCAGAGCAAAATCTTCTGACTATGGGTTCTTCTATCAGAAAGCCTCTGCATCATATCTGTATGAAGTGTGTGAAGTCATGTTATCTGGCATTTGTCAACTCTTGTCATCTGACAAAGTAGTGCAATGTAAGTTGAACAAATTGAGCCATACTCATCTACCCTAAACATCCAGCCTTGCAATTATCTGGTCGTCTGTATCAAGTAAAAATTTCTCCAGGTGATCAGACCCACTGTACTTTATATAAAGTGTTTCTTTTCTTCTTTTAGGCCAACAACTAATATGGATGCTAAGGATGTTGTGATGGGATAACCTTCATGTAGATATATTTACAAGACTGACAATCCTCAGCAAGTCTACCTTAAGTCTGAAATATATATGCCATGGTAGATAAAAATAACATGTCTACTATAAGGCAGCTAACAGTGCAAAGTTTTAAAAACAATAAAACAAAATAACAATAGGCCAATGTGTCCAAGCTAAAAACAGATGTAAGAATGCTGCAGTAAAAACAAGCAATAAACATTTCATGCATGATTAAAAGCATGAGTAAACATGATAGCCATCATCTGGTGCCTAAAAGACACATTAAGGTAGGTGTCAAGAAATCTTGATGACACTCCATAATGAAGATGTGACCACAGAAAAGCCTCCCCCACTATAAACTTTCTGTCTAAATTCTGAGAGTGGAGATACTCAGATAAGGGGCTATGGTAAGCCTTCAAGGGAAAAAGATTTCTTCCAATGAAGAAAAGCTTCTTCTGGAGGAGAAAAGTCTTTCTTTGAAGAAGGAAGGCGTGATGGACTGGTTCTGTCTCTCTCTAGGACAAGCAGCCAATGAGAGCTGGCAGAATGCTGGAGGTGGTGACAGTTGAAAACAGCTGGGATCTGTTAGAGCAGTTTGAAGAGAAGGATTATCTGAGTTTGAAGGAGCAGCGTGAATACAGCTGACTTCTGAGCACTGATACTTTTTATTATTGATTGCAGGAATCAAAAATTCAAAGATTAGAAATAATATATCTCTGTGTTTGGGTGAGACATAGTGAATTAAGGGAATTGAGTGCCTGTCTCATGAAATCCATGGGAAGGGGAAAGAGGGGACCCTGTGTGGGTTTGAGTTAGGACTCTCTGCATGATAATTAGGGATGAGATATGTGGCATATTGTGGCCGCCCAGAATTGCCTGTGAAGCCCAGAACCTCAAAAGCCCAGAACAATCACCTTCTTCTTCCTAAATGGTTGCAGACAGAATGGTAACATTACATTTTGGGATAATTTCTTTGGCATCAGTCTTCACTTAGCTATGGAACCAACATTCCTTTTTCTAATTTTCTTTCTAGTTTCAATATTTCTTCTTCCATTCAGGTACAGTTTTCTTTCTAAGCTGGTTTTTTTTGTCCCTTTGTCTTTTCCTTGCTCCAAACATCTTTTTCTTTAAAAACCTTAACCACTCTCATACATCTTCACTCAGTAGTCTGATAACAAGTAAAGCGGCAAAACTTTCAAAGCTGTGAAGGTGGTTTCAATGCTCTGCAGCTCAAGCAGGTGAGCTAGTTTCTGGTGGAGTATACTTACAGTGAAATTCTACGCAGAGTTGCTCCAGTCTAAACCCATTGACTTCTCTGCTTAGAGAGTAGAGTAACACTGCTAAGAATTTCACTGTTAGCAACTCCAGCAGAAGCTGAAGCATTTCCTGTTTCTCCATTTAAGTATGTTACAGATTCATTCCCCACCCCCTGGCACTCTTGTCTGCATGGTAATCAGTAACTCTTATCATCCTATCACTCTCATCACTCTGTGATCAGCCATGTTCTGTACCACTTTTACCACACCACCATTTACAGCAGGCCATCACTAAAAAATATAGTTATTTATGGGGGTGTCAGGTTCTAGGGCTGTCATGGCCTCCAGTTAGGGTTGCCAAAGCCCAAACCAGGGATGCTCCAGAGCACTTCCTTGTCATGCCGGGAATTGTGTCATTCCCAGCATGACAAGGAAGTGAAGGCCTCGGCATGGAACTGATTTGACATATTTGAACTGATTAGAAATAATAATAAATAATAAATAATAATCAAAATATTTATCAAATGAATAATAAATTTATTATTAATTTATGAATAATATAATATACATAATATTTATCAAATATTTGATAAAAATAAGTCCCCAACACTAGCTTGTGGGGCAATTTTTATCAAATCAGCCCTTCCCAGGAGCCATTGCTTCCTTGTCACTCTAGGAATGACATCATTCCCAGCCTGACAAGGAAGAGCTCTGTAGCTCACAGGAAAATGCTGCAGGGCTCCTGGGCCCATTCCCCACACCTTTCCCTCCCACTGGTCTGGTGAGAGATGGTGGGGGCAGAGGCTGGGAGCAGGGGATCCCCCCCCCATCCCAACCTCCAGTTCCTCATTCCCTAGGCCTTCATAGACCTCGGTCCAGAGAGTGGCTGGAGACACCTGGGGCCTAATCCTCTCTACTCAGCCTTCCCTCTGGTTGCTTGTTTTACCTTGGTTGCCAGGTAGTACCTGCCAACTGGCAAGAGGGTTCTGAGGAAGGCAGCATCCTGGGAGAAAAATTAAAAAGAAAAATAAGGCCTTGTATACTCACAGGAAGTTCTTATCATAGAGTTGGTTATTCCTAGATCTACCAAGAAACTATTGCAAGAACTTCAGTTTTACCATATAGAGTTTCCTAGAACTACCTGTTGTTACTTCTCGGTAGCAACCTAGGCTTGGCAGACCTAGTTTTATCTTAAAGTTTCAGGCAATGCCTAGACTGGGTTTTCCTGAAGTGATGTCATGACATCATGCTGATGGTGCCCCATCCCAAATCCACACCCTTGACTCCCACTGGGTCCAGCTGTCAGCTGGCAACCCTAGCTCTCCTTGTCTTGTTTCACTTATGTCTGCACAAGCAAGTTCAATCCTATCCTCAACAGCCAGCATCTGGGCTCTAAAAATGGCAGCACTGCTTTCATGCCCACCCCTTTCCCAAACTCCCACAAAGTTTGCCTCTCTTATATGAGGCCTTGGAAGGTGAGAGCTGTTAACAGTTGCCCCAAACTGGCTGAGCCGCTGGCTCTGTTACAGTGAATGCACAGTGAATGCACGTACAATCTTTCTACAATGTATACTTGATTGTACTTTATACATGTTCAGTAATTCTCAGGTTGCATTCAGTGCATGTACAGCTGACTTTGAAAATGAAACTTCACATTTATTTAGGTACAGATTCCTGGTTTCAATTGTAAAGTGAAGTTTCTTACAAACAGGTGTACAGATGTACATGCAAGCAGGGGCGGCACCAGGGTTTTCGGCGCTCACGACTGGCCGGCTGGGCGCACCGTGTGCATGTGCGCGCGCATGCTGGCATGTATGATGATGTCATGCGTGACATCCTCATGGGAGCGCACGCACCACCGCCCGCCCAATAGCTGCAGCGGGCGGCTGTGACGGTGCGCGGGTGGCCTCCGAGCTTTCCCGCTCGGTTGCCTGCACCACCACAGATGCCTGCATTTGCTGGTGGTGGCGGCACAGGGCGGGAGGGATAGGAGGTTACAGCTCTGTGGCATGCGCTCCCACCCCCGCGCCTCCTCCAGCGCTCCCTCCGGCACCCCGTGCCTGAGGCCACCGCCTACCTGGCCTCAATGGGCGCACCGGCCCTGCATGCAAGTTGTAACATATGAACAGGGCTAATGTCTAAAATCCCCACTGGCTTATAACAAAGAACCCCATAGGCTGGGCAATTAATAATCAGAGCAAAGTCAACAGCAGTCCTTCTACCATACTGCTTTTTGAGGGCTATGTAATTCCTTGCAACCCCTTCTTGCAATTAGGGATGCAAACATGTCCTCAGAAATGTACTCAAATGGGGTACAAACTGCAAACATTCTAGATGTAGGACCAAATGTTTAAAAACAACTTTACTGGAAATCTTGTGAATTATGAAATATTCTTATCCTGTCAATCCCACTGAGCATGACATACACTTCAGGATACCCTGAGTGCTTTACAACATTTCCTGTTTGAAAAAGTTCACAACACACACACTAGGAATGGCCAGCACATGACTGGCAACTGATGGGATACTAATTGGCTGGGTCAGGGTGAATCTCATTGCCAATGTCATGATGTCATCCATGATGTACTGATGTCAGTTCCAGGTGCATCAGCATATTGGGATGCTGCTCATTGCCCCCTCTTTTTTTCTCCCACCGACAAGTTGAATGGTGACAAGAAAGGCCCACAGACAGCATGGGATCTGCAGCCACCAATGGAAACTTGCCATCCCTACCACTCACCACTCAAATATAAAATCCTTCTTTCCAAGCATGAAGGAAGTCTAGGAAATCAGTTCTTCAGGAAGGTATGAGAGCAATCCTAAGTAGGTCTACCTAGAATTAAATCCCATTTTATTATGGCTTACTCCCAGGAAAGTGTGCTTAGGATTGCTGTTTCTCAAACATTTTATTCATGAAAAGAATTGCAAATATATTGGAGGGGGGACCAAACTGAACAGGAAAATTGATGTAAATTCAGCTTTTAAGAAAAAAAACAAAAGAATCTTTTAACAAAGAAAATAAAGATGGTGCTATTGTGGGGAACATATTAGGTATGCAATATTGTGCAATATTGATTACCATATTTTAATCAATGTGTGCATGCTTTAAACAGAGTGGCTTTGATAGGCCCTATGGGAACCTTTTTGCTTTCAGTTCAAAGGTTAGTAACCTAAGCTCCTGAAACAGGTGAAGAGGTGATAACATAATTATGATGCTGAATTAGATTCTCCAGAGGCATGTCAAAAAAGTTAAGGACAGCAGGGCACGACATATAGATTAGCTTATTTATATATCTATT
Organism: Eublepharis macularius; assembly: GCF_028583425.1. Lineage (NCBI taxonomy): Eukaryota > Metazoa > Chordata > Lepidosauria > Squamata > Eublepharidae > Eublepharis > Eublepharis macularius. Next base: position 59,682,191 of record NC_072791.1, read on the forward strand.
TAAATAAACAATGGTTGATTTGCACTGTCTTATTTTAGCAGGAATATACTATAAGCACTTTAAAAATTAAAGACTATATACAATTCTAGAGCACTATCAATGCAATCCTACAGAGAGTTACCCCAATTTAAGCCCATTGAAATCAATGCTCTTAGACTGAAGTAACTCTGTGTAGAGCTTGTACTATAAAATAACATTAGTTCAGGCTTTAATTTTATAAAACATTTATATCCTTGTCATCTACAGACTCAGAGAAGTTAACAATTAATCTGAAAAACAATTTTACAATGATTTGCAAAAAATTCCCAAATCTGCCTAATCTAAAATTCTTATGAGTTTTCAACGTGGCCCAATATATGAATATTTAAATCTGGAAACTGGAACCACGGACAAACAAGACCAAAGGTTCTTCAAACCTGAGAAAAATCCCAGGTTTGCAGAAAAATCTGAAATCTGAAAAAAAACCCTCCAAAATAAAAGGACTGCTGAAAATGACCTCTGTAGTGGTTGCTAGGCAACCACAATAATATTACCAGTATTCAAATATATGCGATTAAAAGGCAGGGCATGGCTCTTTCCCAGGGCTATTTTTGTCATTTTGGGAGGACTCAATGGGGCCAGACCCAGAAGCAACAACTGGGCAATTTGTATGACTCATTTGGGTCTGACTGCTTGCTACTTTATCAACAGCAGGCACACTATGAAGCCAGTATGATGCAGTGGTTATAATTTCAGACTAGGATATGAGAGACACAGGTTTGAATCCCTACTCTGCAGTGGAAGCTCTCTGGGTGAATTGATTAACTTGATTGATTGATTCAACTTTTAGACTGCTCTCCCCACGAACAGGCCAATTACATACTCTCAGCCTAACCTACCTCACAGTGTTGTTGTGAGAATAAAATGGAGTAGAAGATAATGATGTATGCTGCTTTGGTTTCCCATTGTGAAGAAAGGTTAGATATAAATGAAGTAAATAAATAATAAATACAAATGAAGAGTGGAGGGCAGATAAAAGATCATTTGGTTAGTGAGTAGGAAGGAAGCGGGGAAAGGTGAGGATATTAGGACAGCCAGATGAGAAAGAGCAGATGGTGTGGGGAGGAAATGTGGAGAAACTGATGAAACTCCACAAGTCTTTGCAGGTTCCCCACTTCTCAATATCTTATTATCTACATGGCCCCTTCTATTGATACTTAAATCCAAAGGCTAGAGCCATATACAGACAAGACAGAAACCTGAGAAAAGCCCCAGGCTTACAAAAAAAACCCTGACATCTTTTTAAAAAATCATTGGGTGGTTCCATATGGGTGAGAAATGGGCCAGATCTACCCACAGGAAATAGTGAGGTGATTATTTCCTGTAGGTATGTGAAATTCAGCAGCAAATCTAGCAAAGAAGTACATTTTTTTCATTAGACAGTTAACTGACCTCTAATAATAACATAGTAATAACAGTCGACTTATATACTGCCCTTCAGGACAACTTAACACCCACACAGAGCCATTTACAACAATCACCCTGTGAGGTGAGGTGAGGCTGAGAGAGCACTGAAAGAACTGTGACTGACCCAATGTCACCCAGCTGGCTTCAACTTGGAGGAGTGGGGAATCAAATCCAGTTCTCCAGATTAATGTCCTGCCACTCTTAACCACTACACCAAACTGTAGTGATTTTTTATGGATGATAGACCCAGTCTCCAAAACCAGGTCTACCTAATGAGCTGTTAGCATCTCCCATCCCTTTAATTTTTAAAGGGTTATTTATTTTCTATGGGAGTAATAATAATAACTGTGCTTTTATGCCATTCTTCTAGACATATTAATGTCTCACTCAGAGTGGTGAACAAGTTAGTATTATTATTATCCCTACAATACAGCTGGGGAGCTGGGGCTGAGAGAAGTGGCTTACCCAAGTCCACCTACTAAGCTCATGGCAGTAGTGTGATTCAAACCAGTAGAATGCTGATTCGCAGCCAAACCACTTAACCGCTGCGATACTTCAGCTCTATAGTAGACCTGATTTTGGATAACAACAAGTATCCTCCAAATCCAAATCACAAATTTAATACAAAATCTTTTGAGATGCACACCACTACTCCAGAGATAAGGGCAGCAATGGTGGAGAAAGACAACTATATATGGATGGAGATATTCTGATCATTAAAAAGGTTATACTTATATATTTAAGATTAATAGTTTTATATTTTGTATTTTTAGTTTTATAATAGTTTTATATTTTTTATATTTTTGTGTTTGGTGGGGTGAAATTAGTACCACTGTCCTAAACTGTAGCTTAGTTTGCAAATAAATCTGCTGGTTTGCTTCCCAGTCCATTTTTGACATTCACAATCTAGATCAAACACAATACTTTTTCCTCTTAGAGAAACCCCAATAATTATTTGGTCCAAGTTTCTAGGCATGAACATGATGTTACCCCAGAATCCCTACAAGTGCAAGACCATAATATGCCAAGGGTATAGGAACAATTCATCTTGAAAAAGACCAAAATCAATGTAGTCTCATGATGGTCTTTGCCCCCTTGCCTAAGAGCTTGTCTTGTGACTGCAGGAGATCACTCTAATACTAGACTAGAGATGGGTACAAACTGGGAAAAATCCAAACCATGTGGTTCGTGGTTCATCACATTTCACGAACCATGAACTTTCACGAATTTGCCCCAGTTCACAAACTGGTTCATTTGGTTCATGAAAACATCACTTTCAGGGAAGCTGGGAAGTGGAGGGGATGAAGCAGCAGCTTCCCTGCCACTTTGTTTCCAAAGAACTTGGGTTTTTTCCCTCTTTTTCAAAGCCTGAAACATGCCTGGGAGGGAGGGGAAAGGAGCCATTTAATCCTTTCCTGGCTTTTAAAGCCAGGAGGAATGTGCAGTAACATTACAATGTTGCAATGTTACAATGTTACTACATTACAACCCTTTCTTGCCTTTGGGGGAAAAAAAGAGTGTGTGTGCATACCCCAAAGGAGGAAGGGAAAGACCAGCCATTTAACCCTTTCCTGGCTTTTAAAACCAGCAGGGAATAAGCAAACTCCTGCAAACATGGGAAGCAGAACAAATAAGTTCCAGTGCGAAAAGGACCTCAGCTGATGGGAGGGGGATGCCCCTCCTCTCAGCAGAAAAAAGCAGCAGGCCCTTTGAAAGCAGCAACGCTTTTCTTGCTGCTAAGTAAAGTGTTGCTGCTTTCAAATGCCTCCTATCACCTGAAAAGCTTCTGGGTGAACACCTCTACTGTAGGAAGCCTATCTCCAGTTGCCTAGGAAACTGACTGATGGTGCCGGCTGTCTACAGTGACGAAATGAAAAATGAACCGGCCTAAAGTTCATTGTGATTAGTCAGAAATGGGCTCTGATGAACCACCAGTTAGCAAACCACGAACTGGCCTGGTTCGTGATGAACTTTGGTTCGTATTTTGGTTTGTGCGCATTTCTATACTAGACTACTAGAATGGCAGGCCCTTATGAGTCATTAGCAAACACTCCAGAAAATTTACAAATTCCCAGATATGTAAATAATTTTCTCTCCTCCACAACTACCAGATATGTTTATTGACTTGACTCCATGTGATTTATCTATTATAGACAATGGGCATTAATAGGATTTAGTGATGCTCCTATTCCTTTAAATGTATGGGTTTTAATCTTCATATTCTACTGTATTATTGGTTTTTAATGTTTGTATTCCTATTTTAATACTGCATTACCAGTTTTAATGTTTGTATTTATATTATTCTAAAATTGAACTGGGGGGAAGTTTGGGAAGTAGGTGTAGACTCCGATTTGGGCCAAAGAAAGGAGTCTTCTAAGACTTTCCCTACCTAGTCAAACAGGGAGGTAGCACTGGAGAGTGAAGAGATCCCTAGTCGGGTGTGGTTAGATTCTGTCAAAAACTGAAGGAAAGCACAGGTGTTTGAAGAGAAGAGATTTGGGGTACTAGAAAGTGGGTACCAGCATTCTTAAACCCCAAAGAGAAAGAGGATACTAAAAGAAAGAGTGCTTGAGTGTTTGGGGGAAACACAGGAACGAAAGCCTCTATACATAAGAATTTAAGAATTTGTGAAGAGCATAAAAACTAAAGTATGCACATGTACTGTTTTTACCTCAGAGATTTCTATATTGAATTACCTCAGAAATTTTCAACCCCCAATTTCACCTTAGCTTTTATCTCTAAAATAAATAAAGTTACTTTTAGAATTTTAAAAATGCCTCTAGTGTCATTTCTGCTGTTTAAAGACAAAGAAGAGGAAGAAAGGACATTAGTTAAATAAATAAATAAATAAAAATACCAAGAAATCACATGGATTCAATGGATATATATATATATCTTCCCGTGTAGCAAATTAGGTTCGTTTCCCACTCCAGAACTGATCTAAACCATGGAATTAAAGTATCTCTCCTCCATTTTCTAACTGTTCCCAAGCCAACTCCCCCCTCATAATAAGATTATTCCCTTCCTCTTGGTTACTGATAGTTCCTTTCCTCTACTTTTCTGCCCCCCACCCATAGCCTCACTCATTTGTTCTCTGTTGGGGAAACTGTACACAAATATACATGTGGGTTCTATTTGAAACACAGGTAACACACATCTAGATAATGTGGTTACTACAAATGGGATTTTTTAAGAAAAGTGTTGTGCTTGAAACTGCATTTTCCAATTGCTCTTCTCTCTGTGTCTTCTTTCTATCCTTTTATGGTAGACAATAAAATTGACCTTGCTAATTAGGTCTCTGTTATTTCCTAAAAATCACTCCAGCTATGCCCTTGTATGTACACAGACTTAGGATCACTAAACAAGGGTTAGAAAAATGCATGTGCAAGAGTTACCTATGATTTCCAGGGAACATTGCCTATGTGTAAGCTGCAGGCATGCTTTTTTTAAATAAAATAAATTAGAGGAAATTACTAAGAAAGTGTCAATGAACTATAAACTTGTTTCTCTCTCTCTCTCAAAGTAATGATCACCTTCTGAGCTCCTAATCTATTTACTGGTAGCACCAGAGATTTACAGAATTTATTTCAAAGTTTACATGAAAATAATGCAATCAATGAACAAAAATACTCTTATTTTCTTCTTTTCCTGTAGGAAGAGAAATGGACATTCAAAGATTTCTCTTTTCCTTGAGCAATGTGTGTAAATATATTTGAGCTATATTAAAATAGCATTTGATATAGGCTACTATTTTTGAAACAAAGTTGTCATTCTACTCCTCTTGAATTGCTCATAAATTCAGGTTTGAATAAAGAGATCAGATTACATTAAATGCATTTTTGGTATCTCTGACTTTCTGCAATGAATTAAAACTGGCTGATCATGTCTCTAGTGCATTTCATTTTCCGTTGATTCATGTACTGCAATATAACCTTCAGAATTCCCTTATGCCAACAAACTGACTAAGATATACTGAGTGCAAGAGGAGATTAAGGTAGCTATAAGATTGAAAACTATATCATAGCATCAAATAATGCAGTAGAGATATCATGAATGTGTAAACAAAACCTGTTAATACAGAAATAACTTTTGGTATAATCCAATATTGAATTCAAGGGAGAAGTTTGTTATGAAATGACTCTGTACAAAGGAAAAAATGTAATATCGATGTACTATTTGAGATTCATTCCTTTTTACTATAACACAAAGCATTTGAATTCCTTTACTTTGGTTTTTTTAAAAGTTTTTCATAAACTGAAGTAAATCGGGTAAATTAAGAGGTAGGAAAATAGGAGGATCTTTAAAAGCTGCTACATTTCCCCCTTTTAAAATAATTAAGCCATTTATAGAAATAACTCTTCATATTTTCCTATACAGGAGCTTTTTGTCCTGTGTTGTGAAATCCAATCCATCTTTAAAGGCTTTTTCAAGCTGGCAAAAATGCATTACTAAGCTGGGAGCTTCTATTGTTTCAGAGGTAGCTATGGCTCTGGATGAATGCTTTCAACAGAAGTTAAAAGAGATAATGAGTCTTTAATGATACAAAATCAGAGCCTTGTGTGCTTACTGAAGCCTGACACAAGCTCTAGCTCTCAACCAGCAAGAAGAGCTTAGACTATCTCCAAGTTTTCTAAGCTCAAAATACCCACAAAAGTGCTTTCTTGTAGAAGTCTCTATCTCCCAAGATACTATCAGTAGTAGATGCCTGTGATGCTCAACTGTTAAATGACATGAAGCATCAAATAGCGGTGGTGAAAGTAAACCTAATTTTGAAGGTTTTTTTCCCTCTGCAAATCTCTTAATGGATTGAAGGTAGATATCATTTTCCAAGTAGATTTCCGATGTATCGCTTTGTGCCCTGCTTCTCTAACCCATATGTTTTTCTTGTCAATCTCACTTATTCTTTCATATCCCTCACCTAATATATACAACTGGAACTTCCACATATGAAGTTTTAGAGTAGCATCAGTGGGCCAATATTAAACATTCATAATTATCAATACAGTTAACAACATTAGATTTATTTAAAACAAAAATATATTTCTATAAATCTATGGTTTAATATCTTGAAACCCCTTTCACTACAAACACTGATAATTTACTATATTAAATGAAAAATGGGAATCTTGAGGCATTAAGGGAACATTAGGTGCTGAATAATGTAAACGGAAGACAAATGGCAACCACCAATATTCTTGGTATTGTAAGAAGATTAGCACATGATTCCTTCAAAGGAAAGCATCTTTGAAACTCATACATTCAATAGTAGAAATTTATTTGTTGCCAGAAGGAAAGATTGAAGGACTTTGTCCTATGGAAAAAGCTATTAATGGCTAATATAGTTTAGGAGTGTGTATGAATTTCAGTGGATATTGTGCCTTTGAATAAGCTGTTTGTCCTGAATGGAATCATGACTGAGAGCAGAACCACAAGTGACAAAAGGCACAGATTGGACACTTGTCAGCTTCCCTCAAGTTTTGATGGGAAATGTAGGCATCCTTGTCTTGCAGCTTGGCTCTCTGTCTGCTGTCCAATGGACTTTTCAACTGTCACTTGTCCAACATTCCACCAAGCTACCTACATTTCCCATCAAAACTTGAGGGAAGCTGACAAGTGTCCAATCTGTGCCTTTTGTCACTTGTGGTTCTGCTCAAAGGCTTACAGTTGAAACGGAGGAATAATCTGGAGCTACCAGTTAACTGAAAACAGAACATAACAGAACTTTAGAACTGAATGCATTTTATAACAAAGTTCTGACTACTGAAGTTCAAGACTGAAGACAATTTAAAATAGACATTTGAATTTGCAAGTTATTTGCCTAAAATCAATATGGACCTTATTTTGTGTGGGGCTATGGTAAATATTGGATATAGAACACTTTATATTTCATTGTAATAATTTGTCAACGTGGCTTAAAATTATTATAATTGTATGCTTGTTTAGGAGATATTGTATAAAACACTGTTGGTTGAAACTGCAACAGAAAGGGATAATCAGCAAAAAATTACCCCTACCCATCCACCTGCAGAAATCTTCCATGATGTCAAAACCCATCTGTGGCTAAAACAAGTGCATTTGTTGGTGGATGCTGAAGAGTCCTGTCTGCTTTGATGAGTACTTACAGAGACAGACCCTTCAAGTAGGATTTTTTTGAGTATCAAATAAGTGCCATTGACTTGTACCTGAAAGATTACTTTACTCCCAGTAGTTCTAGTAGATATTGTGGTCACAATTAACATGTTTTCCATATACTTATGGAAAACACATCTGTATTAAGCCTGTTTCTCTTCATACAGGGTTTTTAGCCCATTTTTGCTTCTGAAAGCAAATGGATTTAAGGTTTCATATACCTTAAGGATAAAACAGTGTCCTCCCACAGTTAATGAAGTCTTAATCCAGTTCTGATCCAGGGTTTTTTTGTGTATTTTTTAATCTTTTAAATGCATGAAACCTTCTAAAAAATCCATTTGTCTTTAGAAGCCAAAGCAGGTTTAAAGATCCTGTATGAAAGGGCCTGTATGACAGAGATCTTAGTAAAAGCATTTTAGGAATTGTATCTAAATTATAGCAAGTAAATTCTTGTATTTCTGACTTCAAACCATAGAGTATGTATGACTAGATAGTCAAGCCACATGTACACATGAATTTCAGTTTACTGACATTCATGCCAGCAAAGTCCAAAATCAGCCATATCAATGAAGGTAATATGATGAAAACTTAAGTATCCAAAACAAAATGTCAAACATGTGCTGTATGTAGATTGTGCAAAGATATATGAATGAAATCCCAGACCCTGAACTATGGTTTTTCCGTAAAAGTTACTTTTTTGTAGCAGTCCAGTCTTAGGCAGAGTTACTCCAGTTTATGCCAATTGATTCACTGGGCTAAGACAAGAGCAACTCTGCAAAGGATTGCACTCAGAGTTTCTCAGTGTATAATCTAAACTGTTTTACTCTTCACCACAGATCAGAACAAAATTGAGCATAAAATTGTAAATATATCATAGAATCATAGGGTTGGAAGGTACCTCCAGGGTCATCTAGTCCAACCCCATGCACAGTGCAGGAAATTCACAACTACTCCTCCGCCCCCAACACACACACACAGTGACCTCTGCTCTATGCCCAGAAAATGGCAAAACACCATCAGGATCCCTAGTCAAACTGGCATGACTGAATATTTCTAAACATATTTATTTCCTGGATATCTATGTCAGTAATCCATTTTATCTTTCATCTAGACAGCAACACCCAACCATACCTGATTGGCAGGACCGTCTCTCAAAAGCCATTGACGAGATCACTCCCCATCGCCCTTTCCTTCCCTGTGTTAGACTGGCTCCTTGGTATACAAAGGAGCTACATCACATGAAATGGGAACTGAGATGGCTAGAGCGATTGTGGTGACGGAATCGTAGTAAAGAGGCAAGATCATCTTATAGAGCATTTATGAAGGCCCATGAGGTGGCTGTGAAGGTGATGAAGAGAGAGTACTTTGCCGCCTTCATAGTGTCTGCAAGTTCACACCTGGCAAAATTGTTTCAAGTTGTTTGGTCTCTAGTCTCTCTCTCGCAAGGAGACTGCCAAATTAGGAATTTGGCCATTAGCTGCAAGGCATTTGGGAGCTTCTTTGCAGATAAAATCTTGTCTCTCTGCTGCGATCTGCCAGCCATGGTTGATACAGTGAGGGAATTGGAGGCCCCTTGGCCATCTTCCAGCCTGATTTTAGATCACTTCAGCCTGGTCTCCCATGAGGACGTGGACAGGATCCTGCGGCTGGTTAGGCCCACTATGTGTTCCCTGGACCCCTGCCTGTCGTGGCTGGTGAAAGCCAGTGCCGATAGGTTGGGGGCCCAATTGGAGGATATTATTAATTCATCATTAAGCTCTGGAGTTTTTCCCAGGGCGTTGAAGGAAGTCGTGGTGAGGCCTCTCTTTAAAAAGCCATCTTTGGACCCCACAGACCCGTCCAGTTACCGTCTAGTATCGAACTTCCCGTTCCTGGGAAAAGGGATTGAGCAGGTGGTGGTGGAACAGCTGCAGGCTTTCCTGGAAGAGACTTCTGTCCTGGACCCATACCAGTCTGGTTTCTGTCCTGGGCACGAGACGGAGACAGTGCTGGTCGCCTTCACAGACGATCTCTGCAGACACCTGGATCGAGGCCGGTCAGCGCTGCTGATATTGCTATATCTCTCAGCGGCATTCAACATGGTCGACCATGAGTTGTTGGCCCACCATCTTGCCCATGTGAGGATACGAGGGACGGCCTTGCAGTGGCTTGTCTCTTTTCTCCATGGTCAGGGATAGAGGGCAGTGCTGGGTGAGAGGGTGTCCACATGCCAGTTACTGGTATGTGGCATTCTGCAGGGATACGCTCCCCCCTGTTGTTCAATCTTTATATGCACCCCCTCATCCAGCTGGTGTGGAGTTTCGGACTGGGTTGTCACCAGTATGCGGATGACACCCAGTTGTATCTGTTTGTATGTAATAGATTTTATTAGGTTTTTTTTTAAAGAAGAAAAAACTTTTTAGTATCAGGTTCGTGTACGAGATAATCATTATACATCCAAAATTTCAAGAAATTTGCAATACAAAGATCAATCCATAGGAAAAAAACCTGAGTAACCAACTACCCCCCTCCCCCCCCCATTTATACAATACACAGTCCATTTAGATCTCTCCAAGCATCTTTTAAATTCCTTGCTCTTTTACCCAACTACTCAATTCCTTTTCTCATTTCTTACAATTATTTATGTTCTAAGTGAGCAGATTCTTAAGACACATTTCAATCCTTTATTTCTTAAGACTAGGGTACTAAGCCCATAGCCCATCCGGAGACAGAGCTAAAACAAACAAACAAACAAACACACACACACATCTTTATATTCTATTATTAGTCCCATTATTTGTGTATATCATTGACTAAATAGTTTCTTAAAGGAGAAAGGTGTACAAAAAGATTTTTGTAACAGCCTACCCTCCGTCTTTCATATCTCAAAACCTAAAGCCATTTGAAGATTTGTACTTGTAATTTCATTACAAAAGGCAAAAGAAAGTATATAGGTAGACTTAACTTAACCAATAGTTTGAGTTTTGAAATTTAACAAATGTACAAAGTTCCCTCTACCTCCCTAGTGTTTCCCCTATTAATCCTAGAAGATAGTTTGTCTCAACCTCTTTCTTATACTTTTATTTAAAGGAAAGAAATCCAAAAAGGAAGATAAAGGGTGAGAAGGAAAATAGAAGACTACAAAGACTCATTTGCCACACTCCCTCTAGTCCAGTAACTAAACATAAACATTATCTAATGTGTTAGAAAAGCATAGAGGATTGTATTAGGTCTATATTAAACCTCATGAAACAGAGGGAGGCATATTAAACCTAGTTTCTTCCCAGATTCTCTAAGTTTTTTGTTAAAGCAATTTAAGTAGCATTTAGAACATGGACATATAAAAATCACAATATATCCCATATACCATCCTTATTTGCAAAAGCCCCTAACAACTCTATTAACCCACCCTTTTAATCTCACTTCAGTTTAAAGCTCTATGCCATATAAACAGTAAAGAAGAGAGAGGGGAAGAAAAGATAAAGAAACAAGGATCGCACTTTGTTTCATTTTCTTTCTTCTTCTTTCTCCCTCTGGAATAGTATTGAAACTCTTTCTTTCCAATGATCAGCCATAGCTGGCTCTTTTTGCCTTCTAACCATTCATGTGAGGTGCCGTTAAATACATTATAATGTCCCTGTTTATCTTTCTTCATCTTTGTGATATGTTTCTTGATTGGAGTATGTTGTATGCTTTGTACTTCATGCAGAAGCAGTACGCTAAAACTCTTCCTCACAGCTTCCTATTCACCATGCTCCTTCCACTTCTGCGCTTTCTGTACTTTCACAGAAGAAGATTGATTTTCTCTTCCATTTTGTTGGGAATATTTTTCACAGTTCCACTCTGATTTTCTTTTAGGTAATTCTGTCCCATCAAAATTCTGTTCTAACTTGGCATCTAACACAGTGCTCATGCCTGTTTTTATTCCAAGTGTTTCATCTGCTTTTCTTAATACACAATTCATCAGTTTAGAAATCTTTTGCAGCTTTAAAAGTATCTCTTCAGAAAACGCCATTTTGTCCACTCACTTACAAATGTCCAATCACAGACCTTTTAAATCTGGTAAAAAACTCCTTTGCTCTTACTATTTGTAGTTATAAAGTTTTTTTGCTCCTCAGCTCTCCATCCCAGGAAACCTCTCCTTAAGCTTCACTTCTTGAGTGTCAGTTTCCTAGTCCATGAGGCAGCCGCCTCTCCGGGGGATAATAAAAAAACCCTCATCAAGCTGTTTAGCCGTCGTAAAACAATAAACAATACTCTTACTTGGAGAGACGCCAGGTAAAATCCAGTTGTCTTTCAGTTGTCCTTGCATCTATCTTCGGCATACCTTCGGGACCGCCTCTCCCCATATGTTCCCCAGAGGTCGCTTCAATCAGCCACTAAGAACTTGCTGATGGTCCCTGGCCCCAGGGAGGTCTGCCTGGCCTCTACCAGAGCCAGGGCCTTTTTGGTTCTGGCTCCGACCTGGTGGAACTCTCTGTCTGAGGAAACTAGGGCCCGGCAGGATTTGTTATCTTTCCGCTGGGCCTGCAAGACAGAGATGTTCCACCAGGCATTTGGTGGGGGTAGGCTGTCCCCTCGCCGGCCATACCACTGAAGACCTTCCACCACCCATGCAGGAAAATGCTGTATTTTAATATTTTATACCCGCCAATTTTAATTGTTTTGATATAATGTTTTAATGTTTTTATAATGTTTTTACTGTTTTAAACTGTTGTTAAACTGCCCTGAACCCATCTGATGGGGAGGGCAGTCTAGAAATGTAATTAAATAAATAAATAAATATCTTGTCAGGAATCCTTGCTTTGTTTTCGCTTGTTTCAAAGTCTCGGCGTTCATAGCTTATGAGCCATTAAGGCTTCTTCCTCGGTCCTTACCTTCGAGCTGGTGTGGGGGCTCCAACAGGGGGTTTCCAGTCCCTGTGAGCTCCTCAACCTTGCTCTGGCCTACCCCCCCTCTCCATGGGGGAGTCTTGGGGGCCTGAGTCCTCGGGTCCCAGGGGATCGGGAAGATCATGGTACTGAACTCATAAACTCAGCCGCCGTGACAACATCATGCCATTCTGGAAGTCATCCCCCAGTTGTATCTGTTGATGGATGGCCGACCTGGCTCTACCCCAGATGCCCTTCTGAGAGCTTTGGAGGCCGTGTCTGATTGGGTGAAGCAGAGCAGACTGAAGTTGAACCTTGTGAAGACAGAGGTCCTGTACTTGGGCCGTGGGGTGTTGGATGCAAGGTTCCATCTCCCAGCTTTTGGGGGGACCCCGTTGGTGCTCATCTCATTGGTTATGAGTCTTGGCGTGATCTTGGATTCCTCCTTGTCTATGGAGGCCCAAGTCACGTCTGTTACCCGGACTGCTTTTTTCCATCTGCGACAAGCCAGGCAACATGCCCCCTATCTCTCAGCCCAGAACCTAACAACAGTGATTTATGCAATGGTCACCTCCAGGCTGGACTACTGTAACTCACTCTACACAGGGCTTTCCTTGGGTCTGACCCGGAAACTATAGCGGGCCCAGAACATGGCTGCTCTTATCCTGATGGGTGTTCCATACAGGACACATATTACACCAATTTTACAGCAGCTTCACTGGCTCCTCCTGGAATTCCGTATCCGTTTCAAGGTGTTGGTTTTTAACCTTGAAAGCCCTAAATGGATTGGAACCAGCATACCTGAGGAACCGTCTCTCCCAGTATGTGCCCCAGAGAGCACTTCGTTCCGCAGGTAAGAACTTACTGGTGATCCCTAGCCCTAGGGAGGCTTGTTTGGCCTCGATCAGGGCCAGGGACTTTTCGGTTCTGGCCCCAGCCTGGTGGAACTCTCTGTCTGAGGACACCTGGGTCCGCTAGGATCTTGCATCATTTTGGGCGGCCTGCAAGATGGAGATGTTCTGCCAGGCTTACAGTTAAGACCAGCATCAGGACCATCATTGAGCATCCTACCGGTCTCCAGTATTCGAGTACAGCTCATCTGTCTCTCTACCTCCTCTTCATATGCTGGGGGCAGGAATGTGTAGCCAACCATCTGAGGGTTTTGTGTATATATGATTTTAATTGCTGAATTTTATTGTAAAATTTGCTATGTAATTGTATTTTATGACTGTTGTACCCCATCCTGAGCCCGCTTGTGGGGAGGGTGGGTTAAACACCGAACAAACTAAAACTAAACCTGTCTTTTAGCCATTTGTAGCTTGGTCTTTTACATATCCTAAAAACCTCTAGATAAACTTCCCAATTTCTTTTTCCTCTGTTTAACTTAGAGATATATAAATTGGAAATTCTGTCCTACCTGTATTCAATAATGGTTCTTCACTTATCGTTAATCTGAATCAATCAAGTTTTTTTAACAATTTTCTTCTAAAATGTTGGTATACAGTGGGGGAATGACTATGGCTCAGTGGCAGAACATTTATTTTATATTCAGAAGATCTGATGTTCAATCAACATCTCAATGCAAAAGGATCAAAATAGCACTCTCCCTTCTGAAGTCTTTCTGAGTTAATGCCAAGGCAAGGTCCTGCCAAGATTCTTTAATTGAGGTAAGTTTTTTTTTCTTGAAGTAGGCATTTATATTTATTACTGAGCTAGAAGAAGGATTTAGGTAAGCAATTTGTTTCCGTCTGCTTGTACATCCTAATAGCATGCCTTAATTGTGTTTTCATATTTGAGCATTTACTGTCAAATCAGTTGTTCTTAAATTGCCCTCTTCTATTTGATATTCTTATTAGAAATAGTTATATTTCATTTGGTAGTAGAGTGGCAGCAGTTACTCAGTCAGAAGCATTTCCCCCAATGTGCAGTAATTAATCTTCAAATAATGAAATTGTAGGAAAGAATTGTAGAAAAGATAGAACTTGCAGTTGATTGAGGTAGATTCCATTGATAGCAGTATCTTAGAGTAGAAAGAATGAGTCCCAGTCTAAAGAATTACTTTCCCTATTACCACAGCTACCTAGCACAGCATTGAGGCTTTATATGGGTGTGTGGAGGAGGCCTTCATGGCATGAGCTCTGAAAAATACATCCTTCATTTTGGAAGTTCATGAGGCAAGAAGGAAGAATCTCCCAAAGGAAACAGAGAGAGAGGAGGAATCAGGATGGAGGCATTTCCACCTTAGACAGCAGCTTACATATAGAAAAGAGCAAGAGTCCAGTAGCACCTATAAGACAAACAACATTTGTGGTAGGGTATGAGCTTTTGTGAGCTTTGAAGAAGCTGAAGAAGTGAGCTGTGGCTCACAAAAGCTCATACAGTACCACAAATTTTGTTAGTCTTATAGGTGCTACTGGACTCTTGCTCTTTTCTCCTGCTACAGATAGACTAACGTGGCTACCCATCTTAGCTTAGATCCAGAGGAGTTAGCATAGAGATACATGCAGTGTCCTCCAATGTCCAAGGCATGCTGACTCGCCTATTCCATCAATTCTAATGTTCTTAATCAGGCACATGCTTAAGGGTTTAATGAACTCACCATATAGTGCCAGGGCAGTCTCAATGTCTTGTGCTACAAGAACTTTTTCCTTGAACTCAAGGAGTGGGTCACTGTCCAGCACCTATTGTCATTCATTTTGGAGTGTATAGGTCTGTTTCAAACATATGCCCATGCAGACCTCTAAGCAAAGTAGAATGAGTGACTAGTTCTGCCTGATCATCCTGAGTTTAATGTTCCTACCATTAGCAGAATTTCTGTACTGGATGCAGCCCCTCAAAGGATTCACCCTTGGCTGATATTGCTCCTTATATCATTGCACCAGGGCTAGAAAAGGGGCCAGTCCCAGGTGGGCCAGTCTTAGGTGTTGATAGGGTGGGGAAGGAAAGGGCTGATGTGGTTGCAAAACTCTCTTGTCTGAAAGCCAGGATAGTGATAATTATTTTCAACCGGTTGAACTCAGTCCTCACTATGTTGGACCATCTTATTAGTGTAGGCATGAAATCTAATTGCAGCAACTCTTTATCAGAGAGGCCATTAATACCATCCCATTCTCCTGTTGGCTCCTCTACTGAACAGTAATTGCAAGAGCCTTCTGGTGTGTTAACTACTAGCCAGTTGGTGTTACAGTCCCATCAGAGTCATCTAAATGTCTTATTGGATGGTAGGATCCCCGTCTGGAACTCCAAATTTGGCATAGTACAGTTTTTAAAGACCCATTTAAATGTCAAAGGCTCATCTATCTCCCTGAGGTCAGTTGAAACTTTAAACAGCACCTTTAGGGCAAGAAGATGACTTCTATCCTTTGATGGCCCATTTATTCCAACTGTGATTATGCAATGGAAAAACACTCTAATTTCCAGGAGGATTTTCTCTTCTTGAGTTTTTAACATCTTACATTCCCCTTTCTTTAGCTGAGGGCTTCCAAAGGCAAAATCTGAAGCTATGCTTAATAGTGGGTCCAGTGGTGCAGCCAATCCTTCAGAGTGTGACCTTATTAGTTGGGATGAACCACCAACTTGGAGTCTAAAACTGAGGATTCACCACCTACCCACTGATTTACCAGCCTACCTATTGATTTAATTAATTCCTTCAAAGCTCTCCCAACAGTGGAGCAAAAGTCTATTACCGAAAGGCTGTAGCAATTGAGAATTCTTGGATATGAAGGATGACAGCCATGTTCCTATACCCCTCATTCCCAGTGTTACTGTAGCTTGCACAGAGATCCCTTTATTGGTCCAAACATCAGAACAGTCCTCAAAGCCACTAGATGTGACTCTTAGGGCCAAGCTACAAGTGACGAATGACACTTGAATGGCAAGTGTTTTTCTCCCTGTTCACTTGCCCTCCACTCGATCCACTTGCTGTTCAAGTGTCATTCGTCACTTGTAGCTTGGCCCTCAGTGACAATATACATGACCCATATAAAAGAGTATGTTCTTGTTCACCCTAAAAAAACCTCTGGACCCTCTGTGGAAAGGTTTTTCAATTGGTATTTAGAGGACCATGAGATTGGTACACTGGGACCTCACCCACTAGGCCTCACATGGCCCTCTGATTTGGCCTCAGTGCCCATCTGTAAAAATGGATTCATCCTAGTGGATTCTAATGGGAACATGGGCAAAACAGAGAAACTAAACTGATATCCAGGGACCCAGAGTGTGCATTATTTAAAATACATTTTATGGAATGTGGCAGGATCAAAGTAGCAGGCAATATGGAAAATGTCAGCCTGAGCCTCTGGGGAGCTACTCCTATTCAGAGTAGACTGTTAGGGCTGCCATCCTTCTGCTACTGTTCAGCTGGCTGGTGGGGAGACAAAATGGGTGGGAAATTCCAGGGGATCCAATGCATTGATATCACTCCGTGTGAGGCTGGAAGTGGCACCAGCCTGTCATTGGGGGATGCCATGAATGCTCCTGCATTTGGAAAAACCCCTATAGTTAAACCAGTAAGCCCCTGCTGCTAATTGTCAGGCTGTAACTGGCAACCCTATTAGACCATTGATCTGGGATAAGGTGGCTTCACATGTTCATTAATATGAAGAACTGAGAGCTTATCTTAAAATAAGTTGCTCACAGTCACCAAGGGTTGTGTCAGGGCTGTGTTGTTGCTCCCCATCTTTCTTTTCAATCTTTTTTTATGTGACCTCTTCCAGAAATTTGCACCTACCGATTTTCATGCCTCCAAGTTGGCCAGTCATCCAATATCTATTCTCTTATATGCAGAGTTGCAGACTAGCAACAGAGCCCATTGTGTGAACAAATACAACAGGCTCTAGAAAATGGATTCAGCAGGCCCCCTCTTGGCAGCAAGTGGCCTCCCAGACCATGCCTCTTGGTCAGGCCCTGCCATCGCCCCTGGGGGCCTTGCCCTCCCAAGGACCTGCAGCAGCTGCAGAGGTGGCAGGAGGCTGCTTCTGCTAAGTTTGGCGTGGAAAGTTGTCTTGAGCAGCTCCTCTGCTAGGAGAAGAGGCACTCAGATGTGCTCTTTCCCTCTCTCATCTCTCCAGTCCACCCCAGCCCACACTGTAATGAGTGGCTGCTCCTGGCAGGGTCAGTGGCCTGAGGATGGGCCTAATGTTCTCCTCTAGCTTTTCTTCCCCAGCGCTATTATTGTTCAGATAGGCAGAACGAAACACAACCATGTGCAAATCTTGTTAGGAGCCCTTTATCCCAGCGTAGACCCCTGGCCAGCCCAGCTTTTTCTCGTTCTTCTTTTTCACTTCCTTTCCCTGTCTTTGATTCATTAGTTTAAAGCAGACTGTTAAAGACTGCAGTTGCATTTGACCTCCCATTGTACATCCTGACCAAACAAAATAGATGTGCAGCGCCTTGTGCATTTTCTGACTGTGCTTTCAGAGGGGGGAATGGCAAGGTTTGTTGCTGGAGACGGGAGAGAAGTGGAAGTGCCAAGATGAGGAGCTGCAAAGATTAACACAGAGAGAGACATGCAGCTGCGCCCACCTGCACTTACCGAGGCACTTACCCTCTGCTCCCCTCCTTCTCCAGCTGGCTCCCTCCCTCCCTCATTACCCCTCCCTCTGCCTTTGGGCACAGTGGTAAGAGCCCTTCTTCTTACATAGTCCCCCGATGGTTGGCAGAGCTGACAGTGATGGCCAGGGTGCTGCCATAGCAATGCAACAACAACCTGGCAGGCCAATAGTAAAGTGAAAAAAAATGTTTCAGCACTGCACTCACTGTGGATTTAGGGGAAATACTATGAGACTGTGGTCATTAGGGTGATGGTGGCCAAATCTCTGAATCTGCTTGGCATGGCAGTAGTTACACTACTCTGCACCTCTGCATGCCAGCCCGTGTCTGTATGTGTGCGTGTGAGTGAGTGCAATGTGCCAGTGGGTGGGTAGGTAGGTGTGAGTGCACGGGTTTGGATGAGGGGCTCTATGTGGATGCGTGCAGGGTGCATAAGCCCTCTGTTCCTCCCCTCCTCCTCTGTTCTCTCTTCTGCAGTTTCCCCTCCTCAGTCCCCTTCTCACTCCTCCTCATTCTCCTCATCTCCTGCCTGGCTTGCTCGGTGCTCTGAGCCAGCATCCTGTCCATTTCTTGCTGGCCCCACCCCCATCTGCCAGGTGTTCCAATCTCCTGTACAGCTTTATTTCTTCCTGCCAAACATCCCCAGCAACCCGCACCACCACTGTCTGTTGCTGCTCCTGGTCAATGGTGGTGGCAGTTCCAGAGCTGGAGGAGGTAGTGGTGGGAGCCTTTGGAGGGCCACCACACCATGCCACACCATGCCTCCCTGCCATTTCTGTGGCCCTTCTGAGGCATGGAGTAGACTGCAGGCAGCCCTCTCAAGACTGCAGAGGTAAAGGGTAATCCTCCCATTGTGGCCTTCTCGCCACCAGCATGCTGCACTGCACCAAGCCTCCCCATTGCCTCCGTGGCAGCACAGACCTCCCAAGGCTGCACACTTGGCTGCAGCATCACACAGGGCCCTCTCACCATCTCCGTAGCGTGGCATAACGGCCCTCCCCACTGCCACCATGGTGGCAAAGCCACTCACCAGGTTGCAGTGCCGCACCACCTCTGCGGCCCCTCAGAAGCCTGGAACAGGCAGCAGGGAGACTTGGGGCCAAGCTACACATGACGAATGACACTTGAATGGCAAGTGTATTTCTCCCTGTTCACTTGCCCTCCACTCAATCCACTTGCCGTTCAAGTGTCATTCGTCATGTGTAGCTTGGCCCTTGGTGCTGCCCTACCAGAGCTCCGCAGCAGCTGAAACTGCCAACAACTGACTTATTCTGGGGCAGGTGCACCCGCAGACCCCTCAGTGTGCCTGCGCCAGGATAAGAAGTGAGTCATTGGCAACATGGTTAACCTTTTATATCTTAGGATGATGTTGTCTTACTATTGCTTTCAGTAGTTGATATGCACTTTAAAAATAATTGCCAAATATTGAATCCCTAAGTCTTAATGATCAAAAATCAAAGATAATAGTTTTCTCTAAGGCCAGAATAGTGAGCCCTATGATGTGGTTGCTTGATGATCACCCACTTGCTTGCTCAATTATCTGGACTTCTATTTCCATTCATGTCATTCTTGGGTCTCATATTATAAGACCCAACTGGCCTTGGCCAGTTTTAGGACAAGTAGTGCGGCTATTCAGAGGATCATTTTATTCCTTGGTGGGCATCATATTCCCTCTGCCTTACAAGTATTTAAAGCATAAGCTATTGCTCAGCTACTTTACAGAACCCCAATTTGGATTCAAGTTATCAATTCTTTTACAGAGCACATTCAATCTACCTTTCTACATGGCCTCTTTAGAGCTCCTCGATGCATAGCCTCATTGGTCTTGTGTGACTAGTGGCAGCTATGAAGTAAATTTCAACCATAGCCTGGACCACAGCAATTAAGTTTAGGTTGTCTCTCATTCTATCTGACTTCCTTCCAACGATGATGAGCTGGCTTCAATCTGACTCCTACTCCAGCTCATGAAGCCAAAGAATAAACAAGAAAATTGCTAAACTGGGTCTTTCTATTACATAGTAACAGTAACAGTAACAGAAAGGCTTGAAGACCTAGCCTGGCAAATATTAGTGGTAGACGCTAGGCGAGTTTGCTCATCTATTTTTCTAGGCTTTCTGCCTTCATTTCCTTTTGCTTATAATACATCTTTAGCTGATCTTATTTCTGCTTATCTTATGCTGTTCTCCTTAGCCTTTTTTAATGTGCTCCCCTTAGTAGCATTAACAGGAAGATTCAGGAGAACTCTTTGTGAACATAGGCTGTGTCCATGTGGTGCTCAAGTTGTGGAATCTATTACACGCTTTTTGTTTTCCTGTCAGTTGTATGCTGAACAAAGAATGAATATATTATTTCTGCTTATGGCTACCATTCCAGGTGGTAGTGGACTACCAGCTGGTAACTCTCCCATTGGAGTCTGACAAGAAGACAACAAACACTGTGGCTAAATATATCGCATAGGCCCTAAAACATTATGAATAAGTCCTGAATCCTCCTTGATCCATCAGATTCTATGGACTTTAATTGAAATCTCAGCTACTATAAAGCTTTTAATTTACATTGTGTTAATACTTTAACCTGAATCGTATTTATATTTTGCATGTTTTTATTGGTCCCTGCCTAAGCAAGTCCAACAAGCCACTGTGCTTTATGGATTATTTTACTGTGAATAAAATATTTCAAAATAAGTTGCCTTGATTGGCTTTTCATATATTTTATGACTTTAAAAGCATTTATTTCTCTATATCCCTAAGCTCATATCTTTTCCCAGTCCTGGAGATGATTTTAGCTTTGGAGAAGATTATCTTCTATGGAGCAATTATTGGGTTTCAATTCCTTTCGATCTGGGACTAGCAGGATATGTTGAAGAACTATAGAGATCTAGGGAACCTTTTGCCATTTAGAGTGCAATCCTAAGCACCTTTCGAAACCCATTGACTGAAGGTTATAATTCTACTTTGGATGGCACAGTCAGTTTCTTAGACTCCAGCCAGTATGTCTAGACTAACATTTTAGAGGAAAAATCTTTTTTTAAAAAAGTTTGACAGCAAAATGAAGCAATATCAAATTCTTAAGTGACAATTTGCTAGGATTGAATGGTTAATGATTTGAATTCAGTCCCATCCCAGATATCTTGAAATCAGCCTTGAAAGCTACTATTTTTATCCAATCTTGGCCTGAATTTGTGAGATGAGAAAGTGTCTCAAGCCAAACAAGCCACCTTTTCAAGGCAGAACAGATTGGTTTTACACAACTCCAATGTTTATTTCATTTATATTAACGTGTCCCACAATATGCAGTCAGCTGGTGAAATTCCTTGTTCTTGACTAGATCTCAGAATTTTATTATGTATACTTCCCTGTGCATAGGCAGTTGTCATGGAGTGACAGCCCATGGTGAAATGATGTTCGGATGTTTTATGAATATCCTATGTTTTACTTCTTAGACTCATAAAGGGCCTCAAGTGTAGGTATCAGTTATATGGCAGTAAGAGAAAAATGCCATGCAGCCGTAGTAACTCTCTCTGGTGTCCTCAAAACTGTTTTTCATTACATTCATTCTCTTTAGTTCCTAGTTGTACAGTCCCAGAGAGGGAAGTATTTGCCCCTAAGTAGCCATAGCTTCCATTCTTTAACTACTGTTTCTTCCTTTGTATTTATGAACAAGATCTCATTCAAACAACATCATCAGCCACCAACAATTTCACTTTGAATGGCTGAGCTATAATTTACCTTTCAGGCAGTCTGATCCTATGGCACTCAGCTGCTGCAGTTGTAGAAAAGCCAATGGCTTGCCCCAGTATAAATGCTGCAATAATTTTGTTCCTGCCAAGTGTTCCGGTGTAGTAAGGTGTTCCCAAAGGACTTTCAGTGGATGCTGGCACTGAAGACCACCAACTTTCATGGATCCAGAATGCTGAACAGATGCTGTGGAAAACCGTCAAGCCTAACTGTCTTTCCACTCCTTCCAGTCCTAAATAAATACTCTTGTGCTACTTTACTGGATGATGGAGATTCCAACACAAATAAATCTTAGTTTATGCAGTCAGGGGAAGCTTTGTATCAAATTCTATATGCTGCTAAGCCAGTATAATGGCTGATAGCTAATGTTGCAGTTCCAGCTTGGGAAATTACTGGAGATTTGAGGATGGATCCTTGGAAAGGGTTCAGTTTGGGGTGGAGAGGGACCTCATCTGGGTATAATGTAGGCATTCCAGTTGCCTACCAGGGGTGGGCAATCTTCCAGGAGTTTGACCCCCCCCCTTGCAAACCCCCTTGAGATTGCTGCCACCAGCAGACAACCAGGAAAAGCATGCACCAGGTGCAACTATGTCACTTCCTGAAGAGACATCATTGCACCGGCTGTGAGCATGCTCTGGCAATTCACTGGGGCCAATTTTAGCCCCAAATGGGCTGAATTTGCCCTGTGCAGAGAGCAAGAGCACACCCATGGTCAGCACAATGACATCACTTCCTGAAAGTAATGGCATCACATGCACACGAAGCACGCACATGAGGAAAAATATCCCAGAAAGATCAACGTAAGTGCTGGGTCTCCCCCTGACGCCCACCAGGAGGGTATAGGGACTTGGCAACCCTAGCATAATGCCATAGATTTTACCCTCTAAAGCAGCTCTTTTGTCAGCTGGAGATCATATATAATTCTGAGAGATCTTCAGGTATCACCTGGAGGATGGTAATGCTACTGATAACATTAAGCATGTGTTTGCTTTTATCATCTTGCAAGGGCAACATTTGTTTTTGCTAAGAAGTTCTAAGAAGTCTATTAAGAGCCATTAAGGCCCCTTCAGAAAAACAAAGATGACATGGGACTGGATTGGCTCTGGCATCAGTTGTCCAGTGTACAGGGAAAAGGCTTTGAGGAGGTGTAGAAGCAATCTCCTCCATCCCCTCTACAGGCATTTTGCTGCATGCTGTTACCCACTCACCCTCTCTAGGAACTACATGGGATTAGCTGATCACTTTGGAGCCAAGTAGGAATTTGTGGGGGTTCTCTATGATTGGCCTTTTAGGGTTCCTTTTCTCCTGCTCCATGCTGCTTTTAGAGGTATCATGCTATGAAGAAGGGTCATTCCTGAAAAACCTATAAATCATCATATGGAGGGGTGAGTTTTGGAAGGAATGCCCTCAGTGCAGAGCAGAACCAACTAAAATCCTTGTAGTTGTACAGCTGAGTGCATAGGATGATAATCTTGGCATCTCTCAGCACATTTCATATGCAGGTGAGGATGAGCAAAGTCAGAAATGGTTTGCTGTCTGTGATTGGAACCAGGAGGGGGGTGTTGCCCAAATTAAGGTAGCCATGAATAGCTTCTAAGTGCAGCTCACCCATGTAAAATAGTTTTTAGTTATTGATGTTGATCAGCCAATAAACTAGTTGAACTATTGGTGATATGTGTCTTATTTGAGTAAGGAACCTGGGACAACATTGCAAACCTGAGTTCCCTGTTAAGACAAGCAACAGAAACTGCAGGTTGTGCCAATTAACAAGTGGCATGTGCATTATATGAAAGTTACTCTAAAGAAGATAATGGATGGTTCATATAAAACTAAAGATATGCCTACTGCAAAGCAATGGTTTGATACGGTGTGGGAGATTCTGATAGCAGACAAAATATCATCACAAATGAAAGAAATTAACAGACCTTTTTCATTGGATGGCTACTTTCTCTAGGATATGTTAAACATTTGAATGAGAATACTCACAAAAAAACAAAATTTAATGTACAGTATAATTTATCTTCATGGTGAAGCAGAAGGTAATATTGATTAGACCTATTTTTAAGATAAGATGCTTTGTAGTCAGATACAAGGCCTCATAAGACCTCATTACGGGGCACCTCCATTCATTGTCCAAGTAGACTTGCCAGCTTCCAGGTAAGGCCTGGATATGTCCTGAAATTACAACTGATTTTTCACACACATCAGATTCCTTAGAGAAAATGGCTGCTTTGGAGAGTGGACTCCATGGCATTACATTCTCACTGAGGTCCCTCCACTCCCAAAATGCCATCCTCCCCAGAGTCCACACTAGAGATGGGCACGAACAGGAAAAAAAACCCAAACAAGATGTTCATTGTTCGTTACCATCCACGAACAGGGATTCACCAATATTGACGAACATGACCTGTTCATGAACAAGTTCATAGTTGGAGGTTCGTCCAACCCCCTTGGGACTTAGCTGAACTTGAGCCGGGAAAGGTATGATCCATGGGTCTCCCCCTTTAATGTCATTTTCTCTTCACAGTGGAAAAAACTGGACAGTTTGCTGGAAACTACTTTGAGGGGTTACAAACTGACCTTCCCAATATCCAATACCCACCACATTTGCAGGAGACATAGTCGTCACTGTCCTCTGAAGACCCCACAAGTTTCAGAGAGATTGCACCCTGGGAAAGGCATGATCCATGGGTCTCCCCCTTTAATGTCACTTTCTCTTCACAGTGGCAAAAACTGGACTGTCTGCTGGAAGCTACTTTGAGGGGTTACAAGCCAGAAAGAAAGCCAGAAGGAGTTCAGACAGAGTTCAGACAGTCCATGCCTATGCTGCCAGGGGAATTAATTGAAAGGTGCCAGACTGTCTGACTTTACGAACGGCTGACAAACACCACAAAGAGGGCTTGAAACGAACACGTTTGCCGGGAATGGGGCCTCATGAACAGCTTGCTCGCTAACAGCAGATTGCGCTGTTCGTGGCTTTTTTTTGTTCATATTGCTGTTCGTGCCCATCTCTAGTCCACACCCAATTCTCCAGGAATTTCCCAAGCCAGAATTGGCAACCCTATAAATTAGTGATGGTAGCTGGGAAACAAACAACTCGAAATAATTCATTACAAGCTATTTCCAGATCATGGCTGGCATCCATTACCCCAAATCAAATAACTCCAAAAATATTACACATGTAATACTGTATTGAGACTTCAATTTAGATTTTCACCTCAGGAACACAGTCATGAAGCTCATTCCCATACTGTTACCCTATATGGTTTTGTTTCGCTTTGCTTGTTTTTTTCTTCCAGGATATAGCAAATGAGTCTTCACATGATACTTCTGATGAGAAAAGGGCACTTTGTATGAGTCTCAGGAACTGACATTGTCAAAAACAAACCTGGAATCTTTTACTGAGCAAATAATCATATTGTTACAAACATAATACAAATAAGACTGGGTACTGATGTTTGGAATAAAATGAATCATTTTCAAAATGAATGTGAAATATTCTGCAAGGAGACAAGAGCAGCAGTTGATGAAATTTTGTTCTTGATTTGAGGCTTTTAAAAAATAACCATGAATTGAAGAAATGGCAGGAAGATTTTGCAAGAGGATTGTATTTTAATGCAAATCAAAACAATTCATGATTCCAGAACTTTGCCAAAGGCAAATTTCTTCCTCAGTGGATCTACCCCAGTCACTAAAAGGCCATATGGTACATTTTAAATGTGCAGTAGTACTTCTATACCCCACAGCCCTTTCAAAACCAGTTCCATGGGAGCAGCATGACTTTGGCTGTTGAAAACATGGGAAGAAACATGGGAAGAAACCGTGCATTTGTGCATGTCAATGGGTCTTTTTGGACGGGTTGAAAATGGGCTTTACTTTATATGCCTATTTTTCTTTATGTCATATTTAAAGTTTTTAAATTTTGTTTTTATCGATTTTAACTGTTCACCGCCCAGAGCCCCTGGGGATGGGCGGTATATAAATTGAATAAATAAAAAAATAAATAAATTAACTTCACATGATTAATTAAATATATATATTGATAGTATATAAGCACTAGGGATGTGTGCAGAAAAAACTTCTCTTTCAGTTTTGAATCTGGGGTTTCTGAACAACTATGTACTTATTGGTTTTTTCCAGGTGGAGCATTGCCAGTTCAGATCAAATCTGTTTGTTTTTCATTATCATGAGTTTCGGCCCCATTCTTTGCAACGAGACCTTTAAGGCTCTTTGGGGCCAAACATTGCACTGAACACAGTCCTCCCTCTAAATCGTCAACACACGCAACAATGGGGATTAGTCATTAGAGATCCTGAAGAATGCTTAAAGAAGGTTTCTAGGTGAGTGTTGGCTGTGCACATGCTGACTGTTCTCTTCAAAGGGCGTGGGTGGGAAAATGAGGATCTGGGGCAGTTATTCTTGCTCTTAACCACAACAACAATTAATATCCCTCCCTCTAAATCATTAATTTGCCCATTTTTTCCTCATTTACACTGTGCACATGCACAACAGGCCTTGAAGAAGGCAGGTGTCAGCAGGCAGAAAACTGGCCAGCAAAGCAGTGATGGGGTGGTGCTCAAGCAGAAGAACTCTCTGACCAGTGCAGTGAAGTGACATTAAAAACAATCCTGCTTTCTATTCCTTTTTTTCTTTTTCTATAGTGCCAATAAATTATCATCTTTGTATCCTGCTGTTGCCTTTTGCTGCCATGTTTCCTTGTGCTTTGCAGTTTTGTTCCCATCATAAGGGGCAAATCCAAATCCTTCTTTTTGATGTTCTGTGTTCCACTGCAAAATGGGATGTTCTCACATTAATCATCAACAATCTTCTCCATTGCCTAAGTGCAGGCAGGCAGGCAGGCAGGCAGAATGTTTGTTTGAGTGCCCCTTCCTGCCCCCCCCAAACTTATGTTTTTTCCCATAAATTGTTCTTCTGCTGTGGGGAGAGGCAGGATTGTTGTTGAAAAAGGAGAGTAGGCCAATGGCTCACAGGGCCCTGATTTGAGTTTGATGTTGAAAATTTGATTTTTTTAAAATAATGATTTGGCAGATGCTGGATGGGAAGATAATGCAGTAGGATGGGGAACCTGAAGAGAAAACTAGACTGGTTGATGCGTAGGGGGGAACTGTGAAGAAGCTGGAGTTTCATTGGGATATATGTTTGCCATTTGACTCAGAAAAAGAGGGAGCCCCAAAGACTATGGAAACAATTACAAACAGATCTCAGATATAAGTACCATATTATTTAGTAGTGCTTACTCCCTGGGAAGTGTCTTTAGAATAGTAGTAGGGTGCACAGAGCTAAACATACTGGAAATACACCCCAAAATTGCTTGTTCAGGTTGTTAAAGCAGCTTCCAAAAAAGTGAAACAAATTTGAAAAATGCCACTGTAATGCCTTCCCACAACCAAAAAGTTTATGTGTTTTGGTTTGGTTTTTACTGCACTGCAGCAGCACAGGCAGGCAATGGGCCTGCAGTGGCAGGCAGCAGGAGCTGTATCTGTTTTTCTTAACAGCAACCAACCAATTGAATCTCAAATTGAGAGACTAAGCCCAAGTGTAGTGTAACTCCGTTGGCAGAAAGGGGAGTGTGCATATTGTGCATTCTTTCTTTTTCCAAGCAATGGCATTGGCATTGAGTGGCTCCAATTCACAAAAGGGTTTCTTTGAGCTGAGGAAGGGAGCAGCAGACGGCACGGTTCTGTTGGCATCACCTTACCAATTCTATGCAAGGAAAGGTCAGCAAGCAAACAACATTCATGCAAGTATGCACATGTGGGGCTCAGGGGGGTGTCCTCTGGTCTCTGAGTTCCCAGCTGTCTCAAAGAATCATGTTATGAAGATTATGGTGAAAATTGGAAATGATAAAGAAGTAGTAAAGGAGAACCCAGGCATGTGTGTTCCAGGTTGCCCATTCAGTGGCCTTCTACTGGTTGGGAGGCCAGGCCTCTGATTAAACTATTAACCCAGTGTTAAATGAGCAGAGATAGCAGAGCTGTACACTATGCATAGTTCCATGCAGACACTCAAGTCTTTCCAGATCAGTATTCCACATCGACTGGTCTGGTTAAAGACCAAGCTTCCTTCATTTTCTTTATTGAGACTGAGGCTTTGGCTTCAGTTTAACTTTTTCTCCTTCACTATTCAACTCTGTGTTAATGGTTTTAGTTGAAAATGGAGACTCAGAAACTTGCTCAGTCTCTCACATTTATTGGTAAACAATAGAGAAAAGAGAGAGGTCATCCCCCAATCCTGCAATATTCCATTAACAAAACCAAAGGTACCCTTCTCTCACTCCCAATCTCTGTGGTGGACTGCTTTAGGAGGAAACACTGACATAGGAGGCTATGAATGAAACATAACATTGATTCTCGTGTTGATGGCATGGCAGCACCCACCAACATTTCTCTGCCAGTGGGCTCTGTCACATTTGGGGTATATCATAAAACAAAATTATGGCTCAGTGTCAAGTCAAAATAGATTGAGGGCCAAACACAAAGGATCATGGTAATGTAGTATGCATGGTCCACTCTGGTCGAAAACACAGTCACATTACAGCAACAATGGATACTCAAAGGCAGAGGGCATCGAATTAAGTGCCAGTCACTCTTCAAGCAGTTCTCTTCTCTGTGACAGCAGGTCCACTATGACAAAAAGATCTGATGCTGAGATTAAGGACTTTATGGAAACACTTTGCTCTTAATTTAGAAGCCTGGAAAGAGCTGCACAGAGCTCTTTCTTGACTTTTCTATTCCAGAGTTCAAATCAGGACAGATATTGGTCAGATCCATCTGCATTGACTCTGGCAGACAGCTCCTCCTGAGCATCAAAAGGAAGGACTTGCCCCTTATCATGGGAACAAAACTACAAAGCACAGGGAAATAAGGTATCAACAAGCAACAGCAGATGGCAAAGGTAATTTATTAGCACTATCATAAAGCAGGGTTTTTTTTCTTATTTCACTATGCTGCACTGTTTGGTAATCAAGCACTCTTCTGATTGGGTTCTGGCCCACCGCCACCACTTTGTCAGCAAGTTTTCCGCCATTGTTTGCACCCACTGACATTTGCCTACTTTAGGGTCCATTGTTGAGTGCGTGTGTTTTGTGTTTGAGGAAAAACTTGTTGGCTTAATGGGTTTTTGGAGTAGGAGGGGGGATTAACAAGGCGAGTTTTGGTTAATTATGAATAGAGTCTTGTTTCCCCAACCCCCACCTTGAAAATAACAGTGTGTACATGTGCAGCCACCCAACACTCACCTTGATGGCTTTCCTCAAGCATTCTTCATGATCCATAAACACCAAGCCCTATTCGATATACTGTCAAAGGCTTTCATGGACGGAGAACAATGGTTGTTGTGGATTTTCCGGGCTGTATAGCCGTGGTCTTGGCATTGTAGTTCCTGGCATTTTGCCAGCAGCTGAGGCTGGCATTTTCAGAGGTGTAGCACCAAAGGACAGAGATGTCTCAGTGTCACTGCAAAGTCATAATTCTTAAATACATAATATACTCACTGGTCACCAAACCAATTCACACACATCACTCAGTTGGCAAAGGACGGAATCATACCGTGAGGATTTCTGGGCTCTTTACACCTAAATACTTCTCACTTAAAGAAACACTTCTCATTTAAAGGAACAGTCACCTCACATGCATTTAAGACAATCTACAGATGCTAAATACTACAAAGTGCAAGATACAAATATAAAAAACATTAAAATATACAAACAAAATATTGTTATAATATCATTAAATACAATCATCACAATCACAAATAACAGGAATAGTCAATTTTGTTATTCAAGCTGTCAGGAACCAAACTATTTAGTTTGTATATCCACTGCATCTCTAACTGCAATAATTTCCTAGTTTGGTCAATCTGTGCTGATGCTTCCACGGTGCATAAAACCGATACTTTTAGCTCTCTGATGTTATGATGGTTTTCCCAGAAATGTTCCACAAGAGGTGCTTCAGTTACTTTGTTTCTTATACGGGAGATATGTTCCTGTATTCTAGTCTTTAACTATCGGGTAGTGCT
This sequence comes from Eublepharis macularius, assembly GCF_028583425.1. Taxonomy (NCBI): domain Eukaryota; kingdom Metazoa; phylum Chordata; class Lepidosauria; order Squamata; family Eublepharidae; genus Eublepharis; species Eublepharis macularius. The sequence continues at coordinate 59,711,940 of NC_072791.1, forward strand.
CCCTACATAGATTAAAGGGCAACCACACTGGATGAGATACACCACGTTTGATGTCTTGCATGTGGAAAAATTCGTAGAGAACAATGTCCTCCCTATAACTGGATCTTTTATTTCTGTTAATTTCATGATTAGATGACATACATTACAGTTGTGTTGCTTTCCTTGAAGCCAGCTAAGAGTTCCTTTAGATCTGATGACTGAGCAATGCTCCAGATATAAGGGATATAATCAATCAACTCTGGAAGACTTCTATCATAGGCTGCAATCTAGAGGTGTGCACTGAAAAAGATTCTCTTTCCATTTTGAATCTGGGCTTTTGGAAAAAATTCCATTGTTATTGGTTTGTTCTATGTGGGTCAGCGCTGGCTTGAATCTAATCATTTTAGGTTATTGTTATCATGAGTTTTGGTCCATTGTGGTCGCAAGGTGGGTGTTACACACACATGCTGTTCTTTTGAAGAGGGCTTGAGGAAATGAGGCTCCAGAGCAGCTGTTTTTGCATGTAATGGCACCAAAATCGCACATAACACAGTCCTCTCTCCAAATCATCAACCCACCAAATTTGAGCACACATACAGCAATAGGGCTTGGTGGTTGTTGTGGGTTTTCTGGGCTGTATAGCTGTGGTCTTGGCATTGTAGTTCCTGACGTTTCGCCAGCAGCTGTGGCTGGCATCTTCAGAGGTATAGCACCAAAAGACAGAGATCTCTCAGTGTCACAGTGACACTGAGAGATCTCTGTCCTTTGGTGCTACACCTCTGAAGATGCCAGCCACAGCTGCTGGCGAAATGTCAGGAACTACAATGCCAAGACCACAGCTATACAGCCCGGAAAATCCACAACATCCATCGTTCTCCGTCCGTGAAAGCCTTCGACAATATATCGAACATGATGGTCTATGCCACTGAATCTGTCAATGAAAGAAAAAATTGTTAACTGTATGGTTCTCACCAGTTGGACTCTATTATATGAACTTTTGACTTTACCTGTTGAATATTATAACGCTGTATTTAATTGCATAATAATTGCCTTTGCACTTTGCACATTTAAAAACTGATAAAAATCATTTCATATAACCTTGACATTGTATTTCCCCCCCGGGTTGTATATAGATAATCTAATACCATATGGGCAGCAACCTAAAAAAGGGCCTTCTTAGGGTAATGGCTAGGCATGGGCACGAAGGGGAAAAAACCCCAAACGAGCTGTTCGTTGTTGGTTGCCATCCATGAACAATGAACAACGAACAGTAACGAACATGACCCTGTTCACAAACATGTTCATTGTTTGTTGTTTGTGGCCCCTTAAAGATCCCTTTAAACTATCAGCTGGCAGGCGGCAGGGGGAATTCCCCCCTGCCGCCTGCCAGCTGATAGTTTAAAGGGCCCTTTCCTGCCACGTGCAAGGGGCAGGGCACATTAAACACCCCACAAACTGACCTTCCCAATCTCCAATACCCACCAAATTTGCGGGGGACATAGTCCTCACTGTCCTCTGAAGACCCCCCAAGTTTCAGAGAGATTGCACCCCGGGAAAGGCATGATCCATGGGTCCTTCCCTTTGTTGTCATTTTCTGTTCACAGTGGCAAAAACGGGACTCTCTGCTGGAAGCAAATTTGAGGGGTTACAAATTGACCTTCCCAATATCCAATACCCACGAAATTTGCAGGGGACATAGTCCTCACTGTCCTCCGAAGACTCCCCAAGTTTCAGAGAGATTGCACCCCGGGAAAGGCATCATCATCATCATCATCATCATCATCATCATCATCATCATCATTATTATTATTATATTTCTAACTTGCCCTCCCCACAAGCGGGCTCAGGGCGAGGTACAGCAGTTATAAAAATATAATACGAATTTTAAAAAAATTCAAAAAACAACAGTTCATCATAAAATCAACAACAGATACTAACTGTCCCAAGATGGGGTCAATTCCAGATTCCTGCCCATCAACATACAGGGGGAGGGAAGCGGACAGATAATGTACTGCAACCTTTATGTGGGTCGGCAAACGAATGGGCAGAAGCACCTGGGCTGAAGCAAGAGCACATGGTGGAGAGCTGCTGCTAGAAGGTAAGGGTTTTTTGTCTTTCTGCCTTTTGCCTTTCCTAGCTACTGTATGAAAAGCTGAGGGTGAGTGGGTTCTGTGTAGCTTGCTAGAGAGTGGTTCTAGTTAAGTTCTGTGTGGGGCTGTTGGGGGCTGAGTGAATTGCTGTTGTTCGCTGCTGGCTGCTGTTGCTCTTGGTTACAAGCCCCACCCCCTACTGTCCTGGGGCCCTGCTGGTCTAGGCAGGAAGTGACCTTTTGAAACAAAAGGCTCCTCCTCACCAGAGGCGCGAGCCTTTGGTGAGAGACAAAGGGCTCTTGGCCTGTGGCTCTTAGCCTGGGGGACCCGAAACTCTGCTGAGAGTACTCTGGGTATATATTTGGAAGGCAATCATGTCTACTGAAGCCCCCTTCATAGTCACCTGCATGGAGTGTGCCATGTTTGTTTTCCTCTCAGAAGAGAAGACGGAGTTCATTTGCCAGAAGTGTAAGCTGGTCAGACTTTTGGAAGAAAAAGTTCGGAGCCTGGAGGAGAGGATCACCACCCTTCAGGAGATCAAGAAAGGGGAAGATTATATTGACAAGAGCCTGGGGAATCTGCACAGCCAAGAAGAGAAAAGTCAAGGAGAAGAAGCAAGAGTCGATCTCCCTTCTGAGCCTCCTCTCAGATCTACGGTACAAACCCAAAGACATCAACAAAGAAGATGCTCTGGTCCACTTGAGCTCAAGAATCATTTTGAAGTGCTAGAGACAGTGACGGAGATGAGAGTGGAAGGAGAACCACAAAGACCTGGAAGAGGGTGTGCAGAGGAGATGAGAGTGGAAGGAGAACCACAAAGACCTGGAAGAGGGTGTGCAGAGGACATGGGGCCACAAGGAGGTGGGGGGGAAAGGAAGTTGGTAGTCGTCGGGGACTCTCTGCTCAGGGGTATGGAACGTCATGTCTGTGGGCCAGATCCCCTATTCCAAGAGATGTGTTGCTTGCTGGGGGCCAGAATTCAGGATATTACCGACTGACTGCCGAAACTCATCAAGCCTGCTGATAAGTATCCGTTTGTGCTGATTCATGTGGGAATGAACGACATGGCTGCGAATACTGTCGCAAGAATTAAAGAGGATTATGAAGCTCTTGGAAGGCAGTTGAAGACACTGGGGGCTCAGGTGGTATTCTCTTACATCCTTCCAGTCATAGGAAGAGGAACGCACAGGGAGCGGACCATACTTGAGGTGAATCATTGGCTGAGATGGTGGTGCCAGCAGAAGCGCTTTTTTGCCTCTGTTTTCTCCCTGAAGAACTCAGGCACATCTAGAGATAGTAGAAAATGTGGCAGGATGCATGAGTGGCTAATTGACATTGACAGAGAGGTTGTGGAGAGGCATCTGGCTGCACTGGATGAATACAAATCCCCTGGGCCGGATGGGGTGCACCCAAGAGTGCTGAAAGAACTTTCTAGAGAACTTGCAGAACCCCTGTCCATCATCTTCAAGGTCTCCTGGAGGACTGGGGATGTGCCACAAGGTTGGAGAAGAGCAAATGTTATCCCAATCATTAAGAAAGGGAAGAAGGATGACCCGGGAAACTACAGGCCGCTCAGTCTGACTTCTGTTGCTGGGAAGATATTAGAAAAGATTTTAAAGGGATCAATCTGTAAGCATATGAAGGACCACTCAGTGATCCGGGGAAGTCAGCATGGTTTTGTCCCTAACAGATCTTGCCAGACCAACCTGGTTTCCTTCTTTGATCGAGTGACCAGCTTACTGGATCGGGGGAATTCTGTTGTGATTTATCTGGATTTCAGTAAAGCTTTTGATAAGGTCCCCCATGACATTCTGATGGGCAAACTGGAAGACTGTGGAGTGGACTATAGGACAGTTCGGTGGATAGGGAACTGGTTAGAGGACCGCACCCAAAGAGTGGTGGTCAACGGCGTTTCATCAGATTGCAGGGAGGTGTCCAGTGGGGTGCCGCAGGGCTCGGTTTTGGGCCCGGTACTTTTCAATATTTTTATCAATGATCTGGATGAAGGAGTGGAAGGGCTGCTCATTAAATTTGTTGATGATACCAAATTGGGAGCGGTAGCAAACACCCAAGAAGATAGAATTAAAATTCAACAAGACCTGAATACTCTGGAGAAGTGGGCAGCTGCAAATAGGATGCAATTCAACAAAGACAAGTGCATAGTATTACATCTGGGCCACAAAAATGGGAAGCACAAATACTGGATGGGGGATACATTTCTGGGCAGTAGTATATGTGAAAGGGATCTTGGGGTAAGAGTTGACTGTAAACTAAATACAGCCCCTGGGGATGGACGGTATATAAATTGAAAAAATAAATAAATAAATAAATAAATAAATAAATAAATAAATAAATAAATAAATAAATATGAGCAGTCAGTGTGATGCGGTGGCAAAAAAGGCTAACTCAGTCTTGCGTTGTATCAAAAGGGCCATAGCATCGAAATTGCAGGAGGTCATAGCCCCTCTCTATACTGCCTTGGTCAGGCCACACCTGGAGTATTGTGTGCAGTTTTGGAGGCCTCAATTCAAAAAGGATGTGGCCAAAATCGAGAGGGTGCAGAGGAGAGTGACGAGAATGATCAGGAGTCTGGGGACTGAGCCCTACAAGGAAAGGCTGAGGGCCTTGGGAATGTTTAGTTTGGAGAAGAGAAGGTTGAGGGGGGACATGATTACTCTCCTTAAATATTTGAAAGTCTGTCATTTGGAGGAGGGCAAGGAGCTGTTCCAGTTGGCAGCTGAGGGCAGGACCCAAAGCAATGGGCTTAAATTACATGCACAAAGGTACCGGCTGGACATTAGGAAAAACTTTTTCATGGTCAGAGTAGTTCAAAAGTGGAATCAGCTGCCTAGGGAGGTGGTGAGCTCCCCCTCACTGGCAGTTCTCAAGAAGAGGCTGGATGAATATTTGTTAGAGATGCTTTAGGCTGATCCTGCACTGGGCAGGGGGTTATACTAGATGGTCTGTATGGCCCCTTCCAACTCTATGATTCTATGACTACATAACCCTGTGCTGTACTCATATGTTGGGCAGCTGGCCGGTGGACACTATATAACCCCACACTTAGTGGGAGGCTGGTGGGAGGCTCAGTGAGGAACCCATGCTGTCCTCAACCATATGCCTGGTGGAAAATCTCTGTCTTACAGGCCCACCAAAATGATAGAAGATCCTGATGGGCCTGGGTGTCTTCAGACAGAGAGTTCCACCAGGCTGGGGCCAGGACCAAAAAGGCCCTGGCCCTGGTTGAGGCCAACCGAGCCTCCTTGGGGCCAGGGACCACCAGCAGATGCTTTCCAGCTGATCGGAGCATTCTCTGGGGCACATACGGGGAGAGGTGGTCCCTTAGGTATGCTGGTCCCAGTCCATTTAGGGCTTTATAGGTCAAAACTAGCTCCTTGAACCGAATACGGAATTCCACGGGGAGCCAGTGGAGCTGCTACAGAATTGGTGTAATATGTGTCCAAGAACACCCATCAAAGCACATGCAGCAGCATTTTGGAACCGCTGTAGTCTCCAGATCAAACCCAAGGGCAGCCCTGCGTAGAGCGAGTTACAGTAATCCAACCTGGAGGTGACTGTTGCATGGATCAATGCCGTTAGGTCCCGGGCTGGGAGATAGGGGGCTAGCCGCCTGGCCTGCCAAAGATGGAAAAAAGCAGCCTGGGCAACCGTCGCAATCTGAGCCTCCATAGATAAGGAGGAATCCAGGATCACACCCAAACTCCTGACTGATGGTATGGGCACAAGTGGTGCCCCCCAAAAGGCTGGGAGATGGATCGCCTCCTCCAACAGCCCATGGCCCAAGTACAGGACCTCCGTCTTCGCGGGATTCAACTTCAGCCTGCTCTGTGCCACCCATCCAGACACGGCCTCCAAAGCTCTCAACAGGGCATCAGGGGCAGAGTCAGGTCGATTGTCCATCAGCAGATACAACTGGGTGTCATCCGCATATTGATTGCAACCCAGTCCAAACCTCCACACTAGCTGGGTGAGGGGGCACATATAAAGATTGAACAACAGAGTATCGCCCCCTGAGGGACACCACACACCAAAGGCTGGCGTATGGACAATCTCTCCCCCAGCACCACCCTCTGTCCCCGACTATGGAGAAAAGAAACAAACCACTGCAAAGCCGTCCCTCGAATCCCCACATTGGCGAGGCGGTGGGCCAACAACTCATGGTCGACCATGTCAAACGCCGCTGAAAAGTCTAACAAACTCAGCAGCACTGACCCGCCATGATCCAAGTGCCTATTGAGGTCATCCATGAGGGCAACCAACGCTGTCTCCATCCCATGGCCTGGATGGAAACTGGACTGGTATGGGTCCAGGACAGAGGTATCTTCCAGGAAAACCTGCAGCTGTTCCACCACTGCCCGCTCAATCACCTTTCCCAGAAATGGGAGGATCGATACTGGGCGGTAACTGAAAGGGTTAATGGAGTTCAAGGATGGTTTTTTCAGAAGAGGCCTCACTACAGCTTCCTTCAACGCTCTTGGAAAAACCCTGGAGCTCAATGAAGAATTCATAATATCCTCCAATTGGGCCCCCAACACGTCACCACTGGCTTTCACCAGCCACGACGGGCAAGGGTCTAGGGATCACGTAGTGGGCCTGACCAGCCGCAGGATCCTGTCCACTTCCTACAGGGTGACCAGGCTGAAGTAATCCAAAGTTGGACTGGAAGATGGCCAAGGGGTCTCCAGTTCCCTTACTGTATCAATTGTGGCAGGTAGGTTGCGGCGGAGAGACAAGATTTTGTCTGCAAAAAAGCTCCCAAAAGCCTCACAGATGATGGCCGAATTTCTAATTTGATAGTCCCCCTGCGAAAGGGAAATCAAGGAGCGGACTACATGAAACAATTTTGCTGGGTGTGAGCTTGCAGATGCTATGGAGGCGGCAAAGTACTCCTTCGTCACCTTCACAGCCACCTCATAGGCCTTCATAAATGCTCTATAAGATGTTCTCGCCTCTTTGCCCCGATTCCGCTGCCACACTCGCTGTAGCTGTCTCAGTTCCTGCATCTGACATAGCTCCTCTGTGTACCAGGGAGCCAGTTTGACACGGGAACAGAGATGGCGATGGGGAGCGATTTTGTCAATGGCTTCTGAGAGACGGCCATGCCAATCCCCCACCAGCTTATCTAATGAACTGCCAGGAGGCATCAGTTCCCACAGAGCATTCTGGAAACCAATTGGATCCATAAGTCTCCACAGGCAAGCATAAATTAGCTCGCTGCCTATGCAGGAAGGGGGTGGCATACCCAGATGAGCCCTCAGGACATGGTGGTCCAACCACAGCACCGCTTTAATAGCATCCAGGTCCACCTGAATCCCCGCCCCAAAGATCAGATCCAGCATGTGGCCCGCTTGTTGCGTAGGAGCTGAAAGAAATTGAGAGAGTCCCAGTGCTGCCATGGAAGACACCAGGTCCGCAGCCTGGGAAGAGGTGGCATCATCAATATGGACATTGAAATTACCCAAGACCAACAGCCTAGGGTGCTCTAATGCCCACCCCAATACCTCCTCTAACAAGCTTGACAGGGTAGCTACTGGTGCGCTAGGCAGTCGGCACACCAAGTAGATAGCCAAAGTCTCCTCAGCATCCCACACCAGACCAACACAATCAATGCCAGTGATCTTAAGAGTGGGGAGTGTCCTGAAGGAGAAAGACTCTCAAATAAGTATTGCCGCTCCCTCCCTGGCCATCCATCCTGGCCTGGTGAAGGACCAAGAAATTGGAGGGGGGTAGTTCTTTCAAGGCAACTGTTTCACCTTCCCTCACCCAGGTCTCGTTCACACATGCCAGGTCCACTCCCTCCGCTGCAATAAAATCCTGCAATGTTTTGGTCTTATTATTGATGGACCTGGCATTGCACAACACCAGTGCCAGAGGGAGGCTATATCTCCTATCCCCACTACCAGCATGCCTTGGGATGGGATGCAGGTTGGAAGGACACCGAGCCCTATCATGTCTCCGTGGCCTTCCCTTCCAGCCCCACATCCCACTGCCATACCTCCCTCAACCCCGGAGTACTGGGATTCCCAGCCCCACCCCGGTCTCCCCCCTCATATCCACCGCCCTCCACAATCCCCACCCCACAAATTAACATACCACGATAACAACACCAAATCAGAGTGGCTACCCACAATTCAACCATTGTTGCCTCCACCCCCCAATTACAGATAAAATTAATCATGTGGAATAAACACAAAAATATAGCATCAATATAGCATCAATATCAATATCAAAATATAGCATGATCCATGGGTCCTTCCCCTTGTTAACATTCTCTCTTCACAGTGGCAAAAACGGGACTCTCTGGTGGAAGCTACTTTGAGGGGTTATAAACTGATCTTCCCAATGTTCAATACCCACCAAATTTGCAGGGGACAGAGTCCTCACTGTCCTCCAAAGACCCCCCAAGTTTCAGAGAGATTTCACCCCAGGAAAGGCATGATTCATGGGTCCTTCCCTTCGTTGTCATTTTCTCTTCACAGTGGCAAAAACAGGACGCTCTGCTGGAAGTACTTTGAAGGGTTAAAGCCAGAAGGAAAGCCAGAAGGAGTTCAGACAGACTTCAGTCCCTGCCATTGCCAGGGGAATTGATTGAAAGGCCCCAGACTGTCTGGCTTGATGAACAGCTGATGAAGGAAACAAGCGAAGCTTGCAACGATCACTTGTTCGTTTAGAACGGAGCCTCCTGAACGGGTTCTTCACGAACAGACGAACAGGTTGTTCGTGGGTTTTTTCCATTCATAATGCTGTTTGTGCCCATGTCTAGTCATGGCACCAAAACTTAAAACTACCTCCTGAGGAAGAATTTGTTTTATCAGGTGGTTACACAGCAATGACAGCCTGGTATGAAAAAATGCATTGAAACATCACATTACAGAGCTGAATGCTCTTTCCTGTGTAAATGTATTAAATTGGTAGTCTACAGAGAAACTTTCCTAAAACACAGTTTGGAGAAGACAGCCCTTCTAGGTTTACATATCTGATCCCTTGAGGGAGGTACAAGGACAACCTGATCATTCCCTTTTGCCTGAATTTAATTTGTTGAATGTTTTCAGTTTGTAAAGAAAAATGATCTTTCGAGATAATATGAAGTGCAGTGTTCATAGTCTTCATAGAAGCATCAGCTGCTGCTAACAGACCCCCCCCCCCCACACACACACACCGCATTAACTATAATAGGGACTGCACTGGAGGAAGTTGTTTTGAAGACTTTGACCATAATGCATTACTAGAGCTTTTATCTTTGCATAAGGAGGTTTTAAATAGTTGAAGCGCTTAATGAATTTATTTTAATAGATTTCTATATTCAAGGGTTTATGTGTGTGTTATTTAAAAAAAACTTTCTGGTTAAATGGATCCATTCAAGGTAGACAGGATAATCGTATTTCTGTGTGGTTTTCAACTGCAAAAGAAAAATAACTTCTTGTTAAGGAATGCAGTAAGGATGAAGGCACAGAAATGTTGCCATTGAGCCAGAGCGAGTTACAACAAAATAGAGCAGACTTTTAAGTAGACATGGGCACGAACTGGGAAAAAAAAGAACCACGTGATTCGTGGTTCATTGCATTTCCACAAACCAGGAACCACGAACTTTATGACCCTTTCCCAGTTCACAAATCGGGTTCATAGTTTGCGGTTCGTGGAATTTCACTATCACACACCTCAAGCCAGCCCATCAGCTGAAGCTGCTGCAGTGTGTATGAACCTGACAGGCCTGTTGGCAGGAGAATGGGGCTGTCAGCTTTACTCACCCTGTGCTGGCTTCAGCCCATCAGCTGAACCCGGTGCAGGTCTGTGAAACTGACAGCCCCCATTCTCCTGCCACCCAGGGCAGAAGGAGAACAGGGGCTGAGAGCTTCACTCACCCCGCACTGGCTTCAGCCCATGGGCTGAAGCCGGCACCGGGTCTGTCAAACTGACAGCCCCTGTTCTCTTTCTGCCAAGGGTGGCAGGAAAATGGGGGCTCCCTCAGCGGAAATAGAACAGAGGCTGTTAGTTTCACAGACCCTGTGCCAGGTTCAGCCCATGGGATGAACCTGCTGCGGGGTGTGTGAAAGTGACAGCCCCTTTCTCCTGCTGCTTTCTGGTGGCAGAAAAATGGGGCTTTCAGTTTCACACACCCCTCAGTGGTGCCAGCCTGTCTGGGCTCACCAACCACTCACAAAACACATGGACTGGGGCCTAAAAAGTTGTGGGGTTCATTAACACGCGGCCCCATGAACTGTGTTTTAATGAACCATGAACCAGTCTGATTCATGCATTTTTTTTGTTTGTATTGCGATTTGTGCCCCCCTCTACTTTTAAGCAGGCTATTTCAAATCAACATGTTAAACTCAGGTCTTTGTTTTGGCTCTTTCTTACCTCCTTTCTATGCCACACAACCCCACCCCCATTGCCTGAACTTCCCCTTCCCTGGATTCCTTGTCAAATATGCCCAGCTCCTGACACTGTGTACAAGTTTCCAAGTCGTTCCCCTTTGCCCTCTTACTCTTCCACTAATCTATTTTCCCCCTTCTTCTTAAGAAGTCCCTTCTTAAAAGTTTAGTGTTTTTCTTAATTCCCTCAACTTGCCTCCTGAATGTTCTGTACCTTAGCTTTCATACTTCTTGTACATCCTTCCAAGCACTGGTTGTCCTCTGCAAAATAGGGATGCCAGCTGCAGCTGGCTAACCCCAGGAGCAACTGGAGGGCTGGGATAGGGGCACTAGCATTGTCCTGGCATGTGGCATCACTTCCAGTGTCAAACTGGAAGAGATGAGACACCAGATTAAGATGTATCCATCCCCTTCAGGAATCAGTGGTCACATCAGCAGAAGAAAATTGACTGTTTCAATAGTGACGGGAGTAGAGGAATTCTTGAAGGTTAGCTACTGGGCAGCAGCAATAATGGAGGGTGACACTGGCAGAGGCTCTTTCACAGACAATGGCAGTGTCACTTCAGCTAACCCTGGTTAGTACTCTGCAGAAGAAAGCAACGGTAAACTACTTCTGCTAATCTCTTACCTTGAAAACCCTATGACGAAAACATCTAAAATGAAAGAAGATACAGTGCTGGAAGACAGGACCTACAGGTTGGATGGCACCCAATTGGCTACTGGGGAAGAGCCAAGGACAAATACAAACAGAGCTATGTTTAATGATGGGATTGGATTAAAGCTGAAAGGATGTCGAGTTGTGGATGTGAGCAGATGCAAAAGGAATGTCCAAAGCTGTGTATCACGCATAATAGGAACATGGAACATGAGAAGCAGGAAGCCAGGTAATTTAGGAATTATAAAACAAGAAATGGAATGTTTAAACATGGCAATCCTGGGTGTGAGTAATCTAATATGAACCAACTCAGGATATTTTCAGTCAGCAGCCCCAAAGTGTTTTACTGAAGAAATGATTAACTCAAAAGAAATGGTGTTGCTGTAATAGTGAAGTGAGACATAGCACAAGCAGTCAAGGCAAAGTCTGACCAATTAATACCAATCAGACTTCATGGATACCATATTAACATAATCATCATTCAAGTTTATGCCCCAACTACAGATGCTGAGGAGGAAGAAATGGAAAATTTTTATGCAAGTGTCCAAGAAGAAATTGATCATACACCTAAACAAGATATGCTGATAATCATAGGTGACTGAAACACAAAAGTAGAAGACAAAGCAGAATCAAACATTGTTGAAAAATTTGGGCTAGGATCATGAAATGAAGCAGGAGAGCAACTCATAGAATTTTGTGAAGCCAACAACCTGTTCATTGCTAACATATGCTTCAGGCAACCAAAAAGATGATTGCATATGTGGAACCAAATATGCAATACAGGAACCAAATAGATTACATAATTGGAAGCAGAAGCTGGAGAAACTCTCTGCTAAAACAAGACCAGAAGCTGATTGTGATACAGATCATCAGTTACTAATATCAAGAATTAGAGTAAAGCTGAAGGGAAACACTATAAGAATCAGTGTGCCGAAATGTAATCTAAATAATATTCCTGAAGAATTTAAAGACCATGTAAAGAACAGATTTGCAATACTAAGTTTAATTGATTGTGAGCCAGAAGAACTATGGGCTGAAATCAGAGATATTATCAAGGAAGAATGAGCAAAGACTATTCCTGTAGTGAAAAGAAAGGGGAAGCCTAAATGACGACTGAGGAAACTGGATGACTGAGGAAACTACTAAAGACAGATGAAAAGCTATTTTTGACCTTAAAAGCCTTATATGATTTGGGATCACCATTAGAGATGGGCACGATCTGCATTACGATCAAAAAACCCCCACAATAATGGTGTTTGCGCAATCGGGACCTGGTGGATCGTTGTCTTCCATGGCAAACGATCCAGCGGCTGGGAGGGAGCTGGACCGGGCCTGGACGGGGTGATCGTGATAGGATTGGGAAGCTAGACATTCAGGCGCCAACAATCTATTCCCCTGGCAACGGAGGCAGGGGAATGCCTGAGCTCTGTTTGAAACTTGATAATATTTCCCCTAGCGAGGAAAAGCAAACAGTTGTGAGTGAAAAGGTGGCTTCCTGAGAAAAATATAAGCAAAGTGATTTGGAGAGGAAGGGGTTAAGACTTAAGAGAGAGAGAAAACAAGAGAGCCGCTTTGAGCGTGGCTATCAGCAGAAGCTGTTTTGCGCTCCTCTCCTGAGTTCATTCAGTGCATTGAGTTAACAACACTAAGAAGAGATCTCTCCTCCTGATTGAGTTCATTCAGTGCATTTTGGAAGACTGGCTGCTTGCATTTAAAATCGGGTGGGGAGGATTCTATCCCTGCTTTTTTTAAAAAGCTGGCTGAAACTTGTTGACGGGGTGTCTCTCTCTCTCTCTCTCTCTCTCTATTTGGAGAGGCAAGGACAGGTTAAAAACTCTCCCACTGCTCTAAGTGCGTGTGTGTGTGTGTGAGAGAGAGAGAGAGAAAACGTCCCCTCCGTGAGGGGAGGCGGCTCGTCGTCGGGTTAAAAACTCCCCCCCTCTGCTCTAAGTGTGTGTGTGTGTGTGTGTGTGTGTGTGTGTGTGTGTGTGTGTGTGTGTGTGTGTGTGTGTGAAAACATCCCCTCCCTGAGGGGAGGCGGCTCGTCGCCGGATTAAAAACTTTTTTCCCCTCTGCTCTAAGTGTGTGTGGGGGGCGCCCCTCTGCTTTGGCCTCCCCGATCCCAGATCCCAGATCGGAAACGGGACTTGATCGGAGTGAATTGGAGATCTGGGGTCGTCACCAGCGCAGATCCACGATTAGCTTGATCGGTATTTTTTTTTTGGATCATGCCCATGTCTAATCACCATACCTGAAGAACCACCTACTCCCATATGAACCACTGAGGTCATCTCTGGAAGACCTGCTTCGGACATCTCTACTTTCTGAGGTTCAGCAGGTGGCAACCTTGGAGAGGGCATTGCTCATTGTGACACCAAAACTCTAGAACTTTCTCCTCAGGGAGACTCATCTGTTAACCATGACTTAATTAAACTATAGTTAGTTTGTGTAAATAAGAGCCATTCCTCAAGGGTGCTTGATTACCTGCCAGTTAAGCTCACATCATGGGTAGATATCACAGTAGCTGGACATTTTATGGATGTTTGTCTCCATCCAAATGTCTGGTTTTGGAGAAAAGGCGATTATGCATGCTTGATTTCAAATTTTTTAATCATAGAAAAGGGGGACAAACCAGAGGGGGACAAACCAGAGAGTTAGAAAGATAGAACGGTTAGGGCATCTGTTTACTGTTTACTCCTCTACTGCCCTTTATTATCTTTTTATGTGTAGATTGCTCATCTCAGGACTTCCTCCTCATGACAGTCTTCTCTTCCTCCCTTTGTCACATATCTCTTCTTGTGAGGAGTTCCTCCCTAAATCCACCGTGACCCTGCCTCCATAGATAGTGGCAATCGAGGCCCCTCCCTGTGATGTCACTGACTCCTCCCTGTGATGTTACTGGGCCCCAGTTCTTTTAAGGACCTAGCATAGCAATGCCTTTGCCCCACTCCCACCCCCAAGAAACTGGAAAGTCTATGCCCCTGCCTCATATCATCTAATTGGATTGGGGCCATGGCACTAGTGCAATCATGCAAAATTACTCCAGTCTAAACCTATTGATTTCCATAGGCTTGGACTGGAATAACTTCAGAGGTTTACACTCTCAATCCTTCCCCTATAATTTCCCCAAATTTGAACTAGATTGTCTCCCCCAAATTTGCTATTTTCATGGTAGGAGAAAATATTCAGATATCCCTCGTTGCCTGTGGCATAGGTACCACAATTGCTTTTAGCTTGGGGGGAAAAAACACTATGGGATTCCTGATAACATATCTCCCAATTCACATCTAGAATGACTATTTTCCAATTCAAACTTCAAATTTACTCCCAACTATTTCTCACTTAGCTCTAAGGCATTTCCTTCCAATGGCAGGGAAGAACGACTCGCTGGCCCTGAAGGAATATTTTTCTTTTGTGCAGTACCTAATTAAGCTTTTAGCAAATATCAATTGATCTCAGAATATTAGAAATCAGCTTAACAAAGGATAGTCCTGCATCTGTGATGTGGGTTTTCAGTTAAGCCTTTGTGTGATGATCACCAGTTCATTTCCACAACTCTAATGATTTATACAATTCGGTGCAACCCTGACTTTGATGGAAAATAGCATATAATAATGAACAGTTAAAAATGATATTTTTTGAAGTGTTGCATTTGTAAAAGAGTTTATAAAATATCCCAATGAAAGTTGTGTCTATAACGTACTTTATTCTAAGTCATCTAGTGCCATCCAGTAAAGATCTGACTGTATCCAGGTAGATGTTGAAATGCGATTTGAAAATGTTTTCTTGTATTTATGTGACTTGTCTATCCAGAACTCACAGTACAATTATTAAAACTGCCTAAGATCTTTCGTTGTGGATTCATGTTTCTCCATGTGTAGCAGCTGTAAACCACAAGTGAAGTTTCTAATGTTAGACAAGGTGCAGCCATTAGTTCCGCTAAAAAGCTCTAACCACCAGTGCTCATTGATTTCTAGTTTCATATATCTTTAATGAGGAGATTAAATACTTGTTTAGAAAGCCAAGCCTGGCTTAAGTGGTGTTTGCTTATACAGCATTTACAGCTGGAGACATCCCTAATATTTCCCATCAGTGATAAGAAGGGGAAAGGACTTTAAACATTCCCACCCACCCCAACACACACCAAATACAAATTCTGTTAGGTCTGCAAAGTCTAGAAATATTTTGTAGTGCAAGACAGCATTAAAGGAATAAATGTTGCACAAAAAAGCAGTTTGCTGAAACTGATTTATCATTTGGGTGTTCCTGTCTCATTCTGCATAGGTATGTCACCTAGGGGTTTGAGAATGGATCATGTACAAAGATCAAATGAACAGCTGAAGTGAACAGGATCCGAGACAAAATGGAGTATCCTGTGCTAATACAAATTTAAGAGCATTTTGAACAGTAGGCCAGCCATATTCTTTAAACACCTCACAGTGCAGAACATGGTGGTTGTTCCCTTATCACAGCACACAGTAAGAAAGTAATACATTAAGTTACCAGTGACTGAAAAACTGATGGCTTGGATCCTATGACCACATTCCACATGTGCTTTGCTCTGGCTGCAGCACAGCCCACTTCATCACTAGTACATCCATTTGTGCAAGGCTAATTGAAAACCATTGTCCTCGCATAAGTGGAATGACTAGTAGCAGAGGAAAGGAGCTGTGCAGTGGCCATAGAGAAGAGAACGCAGAACATGAACCTAGGATCCCAGCAGACATCTCTGGGTATGGACACAGTTTTGACCTACTTCCACGAAGGCCAGAAGAAACCCCACAGACATGGCAAAGAAAAACTTTCCTGAAAGAAAGTGGTCACCACAGATAAGTTTTTTTATTGAATTTATTAGGCCACTCACAAATGGCCTGTGGCAGGTAACAATATGTTTCAAAGCAGGACTAGATCTGGTCAGTGACAGGGCTGGAGATTTTCTAATAAATTCTCTTTAATTCCGTGATGGAAGATGGAGGGAGGATAAAAATGAATAACATAATTTTATTGCTTTTAAAATGGGATTTCTTATTTAATTCAGGTTTGGGGTTTTTTTGTGAAACATCTGTCTAGAATGTGAGGTGCTCTGTAGTTACTGACTTCCCATCCTCTAGTTTAATTATTTTTTCAATCACATTTCTAATGTTTAAATCCAGGTGACTTGGGCCACAATTTCCCAGAAAGTATTTGAATATTTTCAAATATTTTCAAATTCCTACTAGATCTAAATGTTTCTGCCCGACACTATCATCTCATTCTCACAAAGAGACCTTCAAGCATTGTCTTCCTCTCTGTGAATGGATTTAGAAATTTTCCAGATATATTTGGATGGAAATTTTAAACTGCACTTCAATATATATATATATATTCAATATATATAATTATATTATGGAATCCTAAAAACAAAAAGTTACCACAACAGAAGTTCTCATCTTTAAAAAAACAAAAAATCATTTACCCTACATAACAACAACTGCAAGGAAGGATATATAGCAGAAAATTGACAGGGGAGGGGATGAATCTTAGAAATCAGCATGCCTCTAAATTGATACCTTGTAAACACTATATAGTATTGGAAAACCACTGCTGGGGGTAAATGAAATGAATTCACTGGGGCATCTAATCCTATTTCTAGAACATTTAAACTGTTTCAATGCACTGGAAAGCAAACAAACTTCAAAGTGATCATTATACCCCTGATACCAGTGCTTGTGTGGCTGAAATCTTTATGAGATTAACCCCCCACAGTGAAAAGAGTTGAACACGGTCAAAGCCACTTTCCAAGTGTCAGGAGGATACCAGCTTGAATGCCCGATGGTAGCAAGAGAGGCTGCTAATGTTTAATATTAAAGTAGTTCAACACGCAGGTGGAACTGACTGATGGCTGACTCAGGGGCTCATTTGATACCAAAAGAGCCTCTTTCACCTCTGAATTCTGCACCCCATTAATTCACTAGAAGCTGATCCAGCAGAGAAAATTAGATGATTTAATTACAGCTCAGACCAGAAATATGCTGTCATTATCTGTGATGTAGTCTTGCTCTATACATCTCAAAACAATTCTAAAACACAGAATTAAAACATTATAGGCTGGCTGTAGGACTCCCCACCCCTTTTTAAATACAATTTTGTAATTCAAAACTACGTGACACAGCACAGGTAAAACAGCAGACTGGTGCCAAATTCTCTCCCCACAATCATCGATGGTGCGCTCAAGGAAGGTGCCAGATAATTTGTGACAATGCATTGCCTATATATCCTAGATGCTGTTTACTAGGGGACAACCTTGGGTCAGGTTCTCACAAGATCACATAGTGCTGAAATATAGTGGGAGACATATTTGGTGAATACATTTGCTTCCCACCACAAAATATGTCCCTGTTTGCATCTCCTTACTAAAGTGTGCAAAACCTCAAGGTGGAAAGAAGAAACATATCCCCATGGCCAAGGAAACTAGACTATGATCCCATTCATCTGTTTGTTTGCTTGCTTCATTTATATCCCACCTTTCTCCCCAATGGAGATCCCAAATCCTAGTCCAACATTCTATCCACTACACCACATTGGCTCTCATGCAAAGTTTATTAGTACAGACAAAATGTGGATGGTGATTACTTTTGAATTGTGGATGGATGGCATCCACATTCATATGCAAATCCAGACTTTCATTCTACTCAAGATCTGAAGAGTAGTGTATAACAGTGAAATCTGAAGTGGAGTTATACTATTATACAGGCTTAGAAAGATGTAACTCTGTTTAGGATTGAACTGTAACAGTGTAATCCTAGATGGTAATCCTAAACAGTATCATTCCCTTTTAAACAGACTTTAATCCACACTGCATTACAGTGCCATCCTAACAGGGTTACACCTGAATCCATTGAAATCTGTGGATCCATTGAAGTCTGTGGATTTAGGACATAATTCCGTTTAGAATTCCTGTGTAAAATTACACTGCTATAGTGCAATCTTAAGTAGAGTTATACCTTTCTAACCCCATAGAATGGTATAACTCGGCTTAGGAATTGCATTATTCTTCATTGCATGACTCTTCATGGTATAACTCTGCTTAGGAATTGCATTATTCTTCATTGCATGACTCTTCATGAAAATCTTGACATCCAGGTCTGGAGGGCAATGAAAACACGTGTGCAGCAACAGTCAGCATGGGTTCTCCTTTCCCTTATTCAGAATGAGAGCAACGAGAAGGCTTTGTTTGTCCTGATCCTGATGTGACCATGCAGAGGAATCTGATTGGCTATGTGGCACCGTACATCACCATCATGTTCTCCACTCTGAGGAAGTCCTTACAAGTAAAAAATGGTGCAGAAACAGCCACTAGCCAAAGAAATGCTGGCTATGAAGAAGGAGGAAAAATTCACGAAAAAGATGGGGCTAGGGTGGTTGTTTTTTGCTATGGACTTTTTTGCACCAGCTTCACAAAATGACAACTCTTGCACCAAAAATCAAACCACATTGTGATGGATGAAGGACTGAATGCAAATAGTGAACAAAGATTGTAAGATGTTATGATAAATGCTAATAACAAAAAACTGCTGCTTGTATGAGCTAACGCTTCTGTTTGCTAAACTGAACCTGAAATGCTGAGATCATCACATCATTTTTCGTATGTAAGATGAGCATGTATAGGCCAAAACCGGTACTGGGATTGTGAATTAGTTGGCACCTTGGAATCATGTTCCTGGCTGTTTTGTTTTCTTCTATCAATCGTTCAAACCACATTTACTTTCTACTCTGTAATGAGCTACATTGTCAAAGATGTTTCCTTCCTTCAGAAGGCACAGCTTTTCAAATTGAAATACTGTCAATATTTGCCATTCTAGCAAAAAGTTTTACGCAGAAGAACTCATGCAATAGAATATTAGCCTATAATAAGAGTTTGTCAGGCAACAGTCACACCATGGGAAAGCTACCATTGATTTTTCAATAAATATGGCAAATGGCACAAAATATAGTACGCATTCCTCAGCACTAAATTTCTTGGTGGCCATTTTTCTTTTTGGCTGTTTTCCATTCTATTGTCTTCTGGTGATATATAATAAAAATGTGCTTCCTTCTTTTATAGCTTACGCACCAAGATAACCAGTGGGGATTTGTATGTGAGGAAGATAATTGCTTTACTGCTTTGGAGACACTTAGACCTCAAAAGACTTGGGCAGAATCCGGTATACAGTTTTGCATATTTCCATCTCACTGCATTTTTTAACATATACCTAACACTCTGCAAGATCTGGTAAGCAAAGCTTTTTATAACGTTGACATTAGCATTCATACTGAACTGTGTACGCCCAGAACAATGTAGATTACCATGTAAGAACAGAACTTTTTTAACATCTTGAATGAGAACTACTTTGCTTTCTCTTAAATTGAGTTTTTCGTATTTATGGTTCAGCCTCATTTCTTTTTCTCTAAAGAAAGTGTCTTCCCTTCATGGCTGCAGAAAGCCAGCTGGAAATATGTAGCCAGGAAAACCAGAGAAGCTGGGAAGTTTTCCAATGCTCAAGGGTGGGGTTTTGCTCCACACCCCAATTATTAGACCTCCACTGATTTTCATCCATTCTCCTTCCTTGCCAGAACAGGCTGTGCACTTTCATAATCCAAACTGTTATAGAGACTACATCATATAAATTAAATTATTGTTCGATTTAATATAATCACAGAATTTGAAATTTGGAAATACATGTTATATTTTTTTTTAAATCCAGCCATCTACATGGACCCTCCTGAATATATTCTATATAATTAGACTGGTCTTTTTTTCTTCACAGTCTGCTGGTTGTAGATAATTAGGGACCTAATTCAAAACTCACTGCTGTCAATGGAAAGCTTTCCATTGGCTAAAACATGGAGAAACACAATAGCTGTGCAGCATAGAGAAGCTGAGACAGAAGCAGCTGCAGGCTAGATAAACTTTACAGGAAATCCTTGAAGCCAAGATAGATTCTGGAGTTTAATAGATTACCATTGTCTTTGGTATTTTTTCTCTAGGGAAAAGTTACATGGGTCAATTGAAATGTATAATTTAAAATGCTATGCTAACATCATCATTACCAATATACAACTGATATATTTGTTGCTTTTGTTGTGTATTTATTGATTTTTAAAGCACTTGCAACATTCAACTGTGATGAGAGGTCTGTGTTGACTCTCCTGCATGTAGATCCATCACCCCTCCTCTATTTCTGTTGGAGGAAAAGGCACAGAAATTGGAGAGAGGCTCCTTGGGCTGGAGGAATCCTCCTTGAATGATGGTTGGATCCACCCTAATGTATATACATGGCCATGGTTATAATGTATGCATAGGAACATGGATCACTCTTCTCTTCTCCCTGTATATAGAATCATAGTATCATAAAGTTGGAAGGGTCCTTACAGACCATTTAGTCTAACCCTCTGCCCCATACAGGAACAGCCTAAAACATCCCCAATAAGTATTAATCCAGCCACTCCTTGAAGACTGTCAATGAAGGGGGACCCAACATATTCCTAGGCAGCCAATTCCACTGCTGAACTAATCTTCACATGAGCAAGTTTTTCCTAAAATCCAGCCAGTACCATCCTTCTTGTAGCTTAAACCCATTGTTGCAAGTCCTATCCTCTGTTGCTGACAAGAAGAGCTCCCTTCTCTCCTCTAAGTGACAGCCTTTTAAATACTTAAATAGAGCAATCATATCTCCCTTCAACCTCTTCTCCAAACTGAACATTCCCATGCTCCTCTGTCTTTCCTCATAGGCTTGGTCTCCAGGCCCCCTGATCATCCCGCTTGCTCTCCTCTGCACTTGTTCCAATGTGTCCACAATCCTTTTTGAAATGAGGTCTCCAGAATGCACACAATACTCCAGGTGGGGCCTGACCAATGTGATATATAATGGGACAATGACATCCTGTGATTTGGATGTTTTGCCTTTATTAATACACTCCAATGTTGTGTTTGCCTTTTTTGCTGCTGCCTCACACTGACTGTTCATATTTAGCTCCCCATCCAGCCATATCCCAAGATCATGTTCACACACACTGCTACCCAGAAGTGTATCCCTCATCCATTATGCATATGTGAGCAAGAAGGTCCAAACACTGATGGCAGGACTGTTACCCAATTAAAGAATACATAGATGATCAATCATTTATTTTCCTTTTTACTTATTAAATAATATAGTTGAGGTGATGGGGGGAAGAACTGCTGAACTATCTTCCATTCAGTCATTTGCCTCTGAAGGGATAATAAGGGGCTGAAGGAGCAGCACATCAAACTTCTTCCATGTTTATTTTAAACATTTGCAAATGTAGCTTCCAGTATTGCTATATCAACGAGGAGAATGACATGGGGAAAGTGGGACATTCTGTTAACCCCTTCCTCTTCTACTGTATTCTTACCACTCCTGAGCTGTTTTTACTCCGCTATGGAACAGATACACGTATGTTTGGGGATTGGTTTTTCAGCAAGAAAACAGCAGGGGAGGAAAGGGTTAAAGTTTTCCTCTACTTCCCATGGGGTTCTTCTCCTTGGTAAACAACCTGGCAGCTAGATTTTTAGAATAAAAAGGTCATTTTAAATTAATGGGTAGTAGTTCTTAGGGGGCAACTGGCTGGTAAAGAAAGGATTGAGTAGCTTCTGCTTCCTGGTAGGTCCTGCAGGCTATCATTAAGTCACCCAAGGCTGCTTTGCATGTTTTAAGGATGTGTTGGAAAAAAAACCCCACAGTTTCTATATTGGAAAAAAGTGTCACAACTCACATCATTTGACCATTAATATTCAGCCTACTGATGAAAATGTGGGTCCCTGCTTAAAACAGGCCCTGCTGATTAATCCACTAAATTGATTAATTTACCAACAAGTCTTAATGTAAAGGACATCTCAAGCAGTGCCAGCTCAGGTCATCACGCATCTGCCTCTGCCTAGAAAAGTTTGTCCTTCTTACCCCTTCATTCCTCTGAGCCTTTTTAAAAACAGTGCTGCACAAGTTTTGAAGAGACCTGACAGAATGCGGAGGCACAGATGATTTACGGCTTCATCTCCTGGGCAGTGTTGGTGGCAGAAGAAATGGTTGCAGAGGATGGCAGGTGGGATGGGAGGTTGGAACAGGCAGGCAGGACGTTATTGCCCCCTCAAAATCTGCTTCCCATTATTTGCTGATCTCAAATGGGCAGAATGGAATTGCCCTCTAAAACTTTTCATTATACAATTAGTATTTGTTAGCAAGTGCCTCAAATGAGATTAACAGTTTAATGCTGCCCCGTTTTGCCTGGCACATTGAGAGTGTTATTAGGTCATTTCCCTCAGCAAGAAACACACTCTTGTCAAACTGCACTTTGTAATGCCCAGGAACATTCACTACAGGTGTTCATTTCATAGGGCTGATCGTCAAGAGGAAACACATTCTTTTAACTGGCTTTGCTGCTCTGAAAGCTACTTGTTTCAGAAGTGTCCCATGGCATTCATTGAGCAGTAATGTTTCACCATAAAACCCCCATGAAAATGGAACTTCTGATTTGCAACTGGGCCCAGGAGAAAGAGAGCAAGAACACAAGGGAACTGTCATTAGAAGCATTTATTGTCACCACAGTTTAAATATAGGCTTGAATTCAGCCTTTCTCTGTCTCAGCATCCTGACAGAATCTGAAGACGATGAGAGGATTGGTCAAAAGCACTCCATGGAAGCCCTCCA
Source organism: Eublepharis macularius (assembly GCF_028583425.1). NCBI lineage: Eukaryota > Metazoa > Chordata > Lepidosauria > Squamata > Eublepharidae > Eublepharis > Eublepharis macularius. Next base: position 59,734,741 of record NC_072791.1, read on the forward strand.
TTTGTTCATTTTATATCCCCCAGGTCTTAGCATTCAACTGTGCATTCTTTGTACAACATGCTTAATTGGCCTGATTTGTGGGAATAAGTAGCAATTACAGCAGCTTGACAAAAGATGGAGGATGGGCACTCAACTGTGTGTGGGTTTTTTTAATTGAATTTTTACCTTGCTGGGAGGGGGGAGTCTCTCACCTTCCCTCAGCAGATGCTGGCCTTGCCTTGGCACTTCATTTTGCTTCCAGGGAGGCAATTCTCTCAGAGACATTCACTGTTATTAACCAAGGGGATTCTCCCTGCTGCAAATACCTTCAGTAAAAGGCTGTACTTTGTCCCAAGGTTGCTTCACTGTTTTTTCTCACCTGTCATTGTCAAAGGAGATGTGTGCAATACTTGGTAAAAGAAGAACAGCAAAAATCTTTCCATATTCTAATAAAGAAGTTGGCAAGTATTCTACAAGCACAATGTTAAGGAAGTTACTGGGCTAGTAGAAGTGCAGTTCAGGAACAAAATGAAACAACCATGCACAAAAATAAGTGCTGAGGCAAAATATTGCCCCACAGTTCATTGGAGGTCGAAGGATTTCCCTTTGAGCGGAATTCTAGACAAAGCTACATGAACAAAGCTGAGAAGTGAAGGCACAGCCAGGAATGTGATCAGATCATTTGGATACTGGATCATAGACCTTCAGGAACAGGATTTCTTCCCAAACACCCTAAACAGAGCCTAGAACTTATGATAACAGGAAGAAAAACAGTTCTTGATAAGGATCTAGTGGGTAGAAAATCCCAAAGGAAATCCCAGAACATGAAGAATCATCAAAGCAGCTGAGAGAGAAGAAAAATATATTATCTAAATACAGGGCTTTTTTTCTGGGAAAAGAGGTGGTGGAACTCAGCGGTGGAACTCAAGACTGCACAATGACATCACTTTGGGTCAACTGGAACAAGGGGGGAGTTTTTTAAAGTTTAAATTGCCCTCGGCAAAAATGGCCACATGGCCGGTGGCCCCGCCCCCTGATCTCCAGACAGAGGGAAGTTCATTTATTTATTTATTTATTTATTTATTTATTTATTTATTTATTTATTTATTTATTTATTTATTTATTTAATAGCATATTTGTATTTCGCCCTCCCTGCAAGTGGGCTCAGGGCAGATAACAACCTTAACATCATTTAAAAACATTCCATATTAAAACATAAAAATAACAGAACTCTTTGCCTGGTGGCAGCAATAAAGCTATTAACAAACAATACAGTACAGCAGTACAACTAGATATAGCAGCACAGTAACAGCAACTGAAAAACAAGCAGGGGTGGGCAGCTTTCACAGGGAGGGGGTAAATGTTGCATTCTCCGGCCAATGAAGGCCCAACCTCAGCCATGAGTCTGGCAGAACAACTCTGTCTTACAGGCCCAGCAGAAAGATAGTAAATCCTGCCGGGCCCTGGTCTCAGTAGACAGAACATTCTACCAGGTAGGAGACAGGACTGAGAAAGCCCTGACTCTAGTCAAGGCAAGGCGGGCCTCCTTGGGGCCAGGACCAATAACAATTGTTTTTCTCCTAAACAGAGGGTCTTCCAGGGAATATATGGGGAGAGGCGGTCCCTCAAGTACACTGGCCCCAGTCCGCACAAGACCTTATAGATCAATACCAGAACCTTGAACCTGGTCTGGTACTCCACTGGCAACCAATGCAGCTCGCGCAGTATTGGTGTAATATGCACCCTATTTGGTGCTTTCATAATGATGTGCGTTGCTGCATTTTGCACCAGCTGCAATCTCTGGGTCAGGGTCAAGGGTAGGCCCGCATAGAGTGATTTACAGTAATCTAACCTAGAGATGACCATTGCCTAGATCACTGTAGTTAAGTCACAGGTAGACAGGTAAGGGACAAGTTGCCTGGTCTGCCGCAGGTAGAAAAAAGAAGACCTGACAACTGCTGCAACCTGTGCCTCCATTTTCAGGGAGGCATCCAGGATCACCCCAAGGCTCCTGACCCTCAGAACTGGCACAAGCTGTGCCCCATCGAGGGCCGGGATCTGGAGTCCTGAACCCAGTCCCCCGTGGCTCAAGTACAGGACCTCTGTCTTTGTTGGGTTCTGTTTCATTCAACTCTGTTTCAACCAATCAGTCATGGCTGCAAAAGCTTGTTCCAGGGCATCTGAGGCTGAGTCGGGCTGGCTGTCAATCATCAGATAGAGCTGGGTGTCATCTACATATTTAAGACACCCAAGCCTGAAACTTCGCACCAACTGGGCAAGGGGGTGCATATAGCTGTTAAACAATAAAGGGGAGAGCATTGCCCCCTGTGGGACCCCGTACACCAATGGGTGATGAGGTGACAATTTCTCCCCAAGCACCACTTCTGTCCCCGACCGTGGAGAAAAGAGACAAGCCACTGTAAGGCAGTCCCTCATATCCCCACATTTAGATTGCCCTCCACCGCTGAGCCGAGCGGTGCAGAGGGCAATCTAAACTCACCTCTGTCTGGAGATCAGGGGGCGGGGCCACCATCCATGTGACCATTTTTAAGAGGTTCCGGAACTCCATTCCACCACATTCCCACTAAAAAAAAGCCATGTCTAAATACATCAGAGGAACCCATTCTCACAACTAATGATGGAATAAAATTCAAATTCAGTGGGTTTAGAATTACAAACTCCCCCAGTTCAGAGTACCTCAGAAGGGATCTCATTCCCCTGGTGGATCCCCCGCTTCCATCCTCCACCACCCACCACGACTCACCTGGCCAGCAGGAGGGAGAGTCATGGGAATGAGCCTCCCGGGCCCATTCTGTGGGCGACGCGATGACATCAGAAGTGACATCATCATGTGGGCATGCACACATTTTGCGCAAACACAAGGAGAATCATGGGAATGGCAGTAAGGTAAGCACTGGGTCCTCCAGCTCTCACCAGGAGGCTAGGGGGACCTGGTAACCCTATACCACAGTATTGCCAAGAAGCTCCCATTTGTGTTTATGTTTCTTCCCCACTCTCCCTTTCACCTTGTTGTAGGTCTATCTTTTCTTCTTTTGGTCTTTGCATGGATCAGCAAACAAGCTTCTGGTTACAACAAAGACATGAGAGTCAGCAGATTGAATAGGACCATACCAGAAATGTATGTTGACTTTAATTGTCTACAAAACAAGAATATTTTTTCTCATCTGTCTAAAATGTGGCATGGCAACTGGAGAGAAGACCCAAAAGTAAGAGCCAGAAATGTGTTTCTGATTGAAACCAACATGAAGAAAATATCTTAATACTGAAATGATATAAAAGCATAAAATCTATTTTCTAATGACAATTTAAAAGAATGAACACACATAAACTAACATGCAAGATTGTCAACCCTTATTAAAGACCCCCATTTTTCTTAAGAGAATCTTTAATCTTCAAACTACTGGTCAAAATCCAAAACATAACCCTCCTTGTATTTTCACAAAGGGACTTTCACATGATTGGAAATATGTCATGCCGTGGATCATCAAAATAATAATCTTTCGGATTATATTGCAGTAAGTGATCCAGGTACATCTGGTAAAGATGCTGTTAGCCATACCCATCACTGGGCATCCATGAGTAGAATGAAGGCGTATTGCCATATTACAAAACTAGTCCTTTAATGTGAACACTATAGTGGCACTGGCAGAAGAAGATGGTAATCTCAAGAATTTAGGGTGGTATGCAGCATTTTCCTCTATTTCTCCATTTCTTTATCCATCTGTCTTTGCTTGCCAGGACTGAACATTCTCTTTCTCCTTTATCTCTTCGTCCTTATTAAACTGAGTTCCTCCCCTGTGGGTGGAAAAGGGAGGACACTATCTATATCTATAAGAACATAAGAACATAAGCAAAGCCATGTTGGATCAGGCCAGTGGCCCATCCAGTCCAACATTCTGTCACACACAGTGGCTAGAAATCCAGTGCCATCTAAAGGACTGTCAGTGAGGCCAGGACACCAGAAGCCCTCCCACTGCCTTCCTTCCAGCACCAAGACAACAGAGCACCACCTCCCCACAAAGAGAATACCATCTATCTCCTGTGGCTAATAGCCACTGATGGACCTCTGCTCCATATATTTGTCCAGTCCCCTCTTGAAGCTGGCAATGCTTGTAGCTGCCACCACCTCCTGTGGCAACGAATTCCATGTGTTTATCACCCTTTGTGTAAAGTAGTATTTTCTTCTATCTGTTCTAACCCGACTGCTCAATAATTTCATAGAGTGCCCACGAGTTCTTGTATTGTGAGAAAGGGAGAAAAACACATCTTTCTCTACCTTCTCTAACCCGTGCATTATCTTGTAAACCTCTATCATGTCTCCCCTCAGTCGTCTTTTCTCCAGGCTAAAGAGCCCCAAGCGCCTCAATCTTTCCTCATAGGGAAAGTGTTCCAACCCTTTAATCATTTTAGTTGCCCTTCTCTGTACTTTTTCCAGTGCTATGATATCTTTTTTAAGGTGTGGCGACCAGAACTGTACACAGTACTCCAAATGAGGCCTCACCATCGATTTATACAGAGGCATTATGATACCGGCTGATTTGTTTTCAATCCCTTTCCTAATAACCCCTAGCATAGCATTAGCTTTTTTTATGGCAGTCGCACACTGTGCTGACGTTTTTAGTGAGTTATCTATCATGACTCCAAGATCTCTCTCTTGGTCAGTCTCCGCCAGTTCAGACCCCATCAACTTGTATTTATATTTTGGATTTTTGGTTCCAATGTGCATTACTTTGCACTTGGCTACATTGAACCTCATTTGCCACATGGATGCCCACTCTTCTAGCCTTGACAGATCCCTTTGGAGTGCCTCACAATCCTCTCTGGCTTTCACCACCCTGAACAATTTCGTGTCATCTGCAAATTTAGCCACTTCACTGCTTAATCCCAATTCCAAATCATTAATAAACAAGTTAAAAAGCATTGGACCCAATACCGACCCCTGTGGCACCCCACTGCTCACCACCCTCCACTGTGAGAAGTGCCCGTTTATACTCACTCTCTGTTTCCTATTAATTAGCCAGTTTTCGATCCACAAGAGGACTTGGCCCTTTATCCCATAGCTACTGAGCTTACTTAGGAGCCTTTGATGAGGAACTTTGTCAAAAGCTTTCTGGAAGTCAAGATAAACAATATCTATCGGGTCTCCCTTGTCCACTTGTTTGTTCACTCCCTCAAAGAACTCTAACAGATTGGTGAGACAAGATCTTCCCTTACAGAACCCATGCTGAGTTTTCCTCATCAGCTTTTGGTCATCAATGTGCCCACTAATTTTATTTTTGATAATAGTTTCCACCAACTTACCCGGTATTGACGTCAGGCTGACTATATCAGATGCTCACCACTTTGAATCAGGTAGCCTGGGAGAGTTTGAAATGTTTTAATCTTGTCAAGGCTAATGTGACAAATCCTTGTTAAATGTAGTTAAATGTATAAAGGCCTAGGGAACAGCTCAGAGATTCAAACCTCAGCCCAGACTGATACCACAGAGCAATCCTGTGCACTTTACCATGGGGGGCAGTCTGTTGTCATTTTCTTTGGGGTTCCCAACAGCTGAAGGGATGTAAGTATATTATTCTTTTGCATTGATTTTACTGTGGGTGTAATTTCTGTAGATGTATAGACTATTTGAGGGCCAAGCTACAAGTGACGAATGACACTTGAATGGCAAGTGGATTGAGTGGAGCGCAAGTGAACAGGGAGAAATACACTTGCCGTTCAAGTGTCATTCGTCACTTGTAGCTTCGCCCTCAGACTACTTAAATAAAATCTTTCCTTTATTTTCCTTCACAAAGTGTGCTCATTTGCTTCCATATTCCTTAAAGGACAAGAATATTGTCTCTTGGCAATACAACTATTAAACCCCATCTAGAACAGGCAGCCTCTGCAAGATTGCATGGACCATCATCAATCTTGCCTGATCAGCTTCATTTTGATAATCCTAATCCAGGTTTTCCCAGCCTGCAAACCTAAACCAGTGCTCAGATCCTTATATGCTTCCAGGATGGGCTGGAATCTACCTGCTGCCTTATGCCACCATATCAGATTTATCCAAGAAGCTGGAGATGGTGAGGAGGTTCCCATCTACGTCAAGAGATGATATGGCACGCTCTAACACTATACATTCAGTACACTCCCAAGGATGACATCAGAAATATCTGTTCCAAAGTCTGCAGCTTTCATGTGGATTCTCAAATGAAGGGGGAAATCCCTAAACAGACCACCTGAATAGCATCGGCAGAGAAAGCTATATATGGAATGCTTTGATACAGAGGTTTTGCTCTGGTTTGGCATTTAAACTGTTGCCTGGAACCCCCTCCGAGGACCTGGACCTGGACTTTATATGAACTGTGCACAACTTGGCACTGAGGCTGATCCTATATATGGAAGGGGAACTTCATAGGATTGGCGGGGCACCCCCCCCCAGCCAGTGCCCACAAGCAATCCTCCCTGGGACCATTCTGGAGTAGCCACTCAGCACCCAGATCAACTTGCCTGCTTGCCAAGATGCTAGCCACTGCTGAGATCCCTATCGGAACCGAGACCAGTAGTGGGCCAAAGAAAAGCCATGTTCCAGAGAAAGTTTAAAAGGGACAACTATTTCATTGAGGAAGCCCTGACATGCCAGCACTCCTGTCACGAACTGCTTCCCAGATGTGCCTCTCGATATGCAGATGCCAGGAGCAGATATGCAGATGCCAGAGACAAAGACCATGAAGGAAGGCGCCTCCGGACTCTGTTGATCCCACATCAAGATAATTGCTTCCACCCATCAAGCCTTGAACTATCATAAAAATCAACCACTCCCCATCTGCTCTTCCTCTCTGTCCTTTCATACCTCTTGAAGTGTCACCATGGACCATCATAAAACCCAATCACTTCCCACCCACTCTTGTTCTCTGCACTTTTGTTATTCTTGAAGTGTTGCAAATATAAACATTAGTATCCATCCAGGATTTCCTTTGTCCCACTTAAGTGGCACATTATTTACTTTCATCAAATTTCCTGAGAACCATTGACAAGGCATGAAACCCTCCCCAGGTCTTGGCTCAGGGCAGAAACTGGCTATTTAAGTTAAATGCTTGAACCCCTCAAGATCCCCCCACCCTTACTCCGTCCCACCTAGTGTAGTGCGGGCCACTCCACTAGGCACTCCTCTTCTTGCTGCTGAATCTCTGCTTCTCAACGGATAGGTGCGTATCACCCACCAACGATCTTCCTGCTAATTCAACTGTCTCTATACTCTTTCCACCCTTCAATTTCCTAGCTCTGTACTGAATGTGTGTGTGATTCCTGGACCCTGTATTCTTGGAAATTATTAAGTAAAAACCATGATTCGTTTTAAAGTTTTAGTCTCCCTCTTTATTGTGTGTGCTCCGGAAACTCTGACCCTGGTATACACAGGGTATGATCCCATAATATATGCCTATTGCCCATTTATTCCCCATCTTTGAGGCAATTCAGCTAACAAAACTTTAGTATCGGGTGTTTTTTTTTTAGCATTCACATGAATGCTCAGATACAGATTTCCCCTCTGCTTTGTTCCTTTTCTGATAGGATCTTTCAGGAAAGGTTGCAGACAAAGAAAATTTCATGTTGTGGAGATGAGAAGATGCACATTATTGCAGGTCCTGTCCCTATTGGTGTCATTTTCCTTTCCTCAGCCTCCCAGAAGCTACCATTTCCTCATGTCCCTGGAGAGCTTTGAGGGGCTTTTAAAATAAGTCAATAATTTGCAAATAATTGTTGATTAATATTATAAGAATATTTTAATTACTTTTTTAAGTCTGAAAAGTACATAACAAAATTCCTGAGCCACAGAAATTACTATTTCAGCTTATCACTGTGATATTCCAGAATGGTAACTTAAATCCAAGATGCTTTTGAATTATGAAATCCCTCCCACAAGCAATCCATGTTTTTCCTCCCAACATCATCTTCCTATCAGCCATGGAGAATGAGCTTGTTTTTCTTTCATTCTACTGATTTCCTGGGCAATGGCATTTCTCCCTTAGAATCAGATCTTTGCAAGAGAGGAACACAGAGCTGTCTCAGCCAACAGCTTCAGGGAGCTGCTGTTCTTCTTTCACCCTTCTTTATGGTAGTGGAGAGTTCTTTTTTTCCCTCTGAAAGTAGAAAGCTTGGGAGAACCTTGTTCAGTGGCCCATAGAAGCAGAACCTTTGGTCCAATATGCAAGAAACTTAGAGGTTCTTTAGTGAACAGGCAACACTACACTCACTCTGCAGCAATTTTAGGGTTTTTTGGTTGGAAAACAGTCACTCCAGCAACCCTGAAAAATCCTCCATACGGAATAATAGAAGAACAATTATGATGTCTGGGGACACATTGTTCAGGGGGGGCCACAGAATTTGGCCTATTTGTACAATTTGTCTGAAAAATTGGAGTTAGGGATTCCATGTCCCTGGTGGGGGCGGGTTAGATTTAGGGTTAGGGTTAGCCCATTTCCACTTTCTGTCCCCCGCTACCACTACCTTGCTTGTGGGGAGGAGAACATGTGGGAACGGGCTTCCTGGGCATGCTCCTGGGGTGGCGCAACAACATCACTTCCCAGGAGTGATGTTATCATACTGTCCAGAGGGCACTCTCATACTTTGCAGCAGGCTCAAATTGGCCTCCTGTGAAGCACGTGCGTGCCCCCATGCTGTGCAATAATGTCACTTCCCAGAAGTGTCACTTCCTGCCTGCATGATGATGTCATTTCTCAGAAGTGCATGATCAGAGTGGCAAAAAGGTAAGCACCAGGTTCCCCCCTCCCACCAGGAGGCTAAGGGGACCTGGCAACCCTAATTGGGAGTCTTTAGTGGACAAACAGCAGGCATTCATATGCAATTTTGGTGTCATTTGGTTGAAAAAAAGCCACTCCAACTACCCTGAAAAGTCTCCCATAGGGAATAAGGGCAGACTGACAAGATAGGAGGAAAGTAATGCAACAGAAGATTTCTTCAGTTTCTGAAAGGAAACAAAGAACAGCCCACAACAACAACAACAAAATGGCAACTGTAGTTTTCACTGGGAATGTAAACATTTTTTATTGTCAGTGACTGTAAGAGTAGAGAAATGAAATAAATGTAGAAAGGTTTTTTTAAAAAAAATACCAGTGGCTGGCCAGAGCTCTTCTGTTAGGCTGTTACTTGATGACCAGTTTAGGAATCAATAGAAAGAAGTACAGTTGTGCAGAGAGGCAACTATTTCAGGTGTCTGTAAAATCAAAAACTTTTATTCAATCTGCTTGAAATTCAGCAGATATTTAGAGTACAGGGAGGACTGTATTCTGTACAAATTTGGTACCATTATTTTCATAAACAGCTGCCACAGACCCTTGATTAGATTATCTCTTTAAAATAATGGTCTCCAAACTCCAGAACCCCCAAACTCTCACATGTTAGACTCTCAAACCAGTTATGTTCTATGCAGAAATAAGCAATCATGGTAAAAAAAAAAAACCCTCCACCAAAACCCAGATCAAAAATTATAATGAAAATTTTCTCAGCACACACGCCTACTGAAAAGCCCTTCAGTGGTATGAAGCAAGAGGTTAATGGCTGATATAGGGAGTATGAAAAGCAAAGTTCAGGGGAAACCCCATTGCCACTTCATTGCCATGAAGAAGAGACCCTGGTTTGATCTAGCCTGTAACTTAAATAAAATTCTGAGATAGGCAGCCAGATAAATTACCAGGATTTAAGCTGAGTAGGTCAGCCAAGCCATCTTCTCAGGCAGTCCTGTTACTGTGGAATATAGCCATTTAGTGCAGTGTCATCATAAACTCCTAACCCTGAGAATGGATACTGTCATAAGACACAGATGGATCTTGAAAAATGAACAAGTTCAGACCTTTATTTTAAACACTGTGACGTAGATCAGTCTGAATGGCTACGAAGGCAGTTGCGGCATAAAACCTAGCCTAAGACAAATTGAAATGGCTTTAGGAAAAAACATAAGGCAGAATATTTGCAGGGAGTTTACTATTGTGTGTGTGTGTGTGTTGTCTTTAAATTAAAGAAAATGGAACAAGATGAACAGACTATAAAATTTCATAATAGAGAATACAAATTTAGTTTTTACTACCTTTCACATATAAAAATGGAGGGAGAATGGTTTCTGTACCCATTTGGGAAATAATCAAAATGAATGTGGGAAGACATTTGGCCTAAAGTCTCCTATGAATATTGGAGTACAATGATCATGACAGCATTTTTTCAATTCTCTTGAAGTTTTAAAAAATAGCAAACAAGCAAAATTCAGCAAATTCTGACTTCTTAACTAAGTATCACAAAAAGAAAAGAAGGTGAATTAATAAATTTAGTAGCAATAAACAATCATACGCGCATAGATGAACATAAATATTTTCATCCTTTCCTTTCCACCCGTCTGTCCCCTCTTGCTCCATCTCTGTTTCCCCTTTGCTCCAGTTCCTCACACTGTCATCCCATGGTTCCCCCCCTCAGCAGGGATCTGAGGGGGCATGTGGTTCATCGGCTTGGCAGGCGGGTCAGCCGATGCTCGGATCTGTGCCCTATGCGCGCCTTTGCTCCCGAGCTGTAATCTCAATAAAGTTGTGGCCTCTTTACCTCCAGCACTGTGTCTGAGTGTTTCTTGTCGCCGTGCCCCCTCCCCGCTCTCCTCCCCCCATTTAGCACTCGCCTGCAAATATTTTCATCCTTTCCTTTCCACCCGTCTGTCCCCTCTTGCTCCATCTCCGTTTCCCCTTTGCTCCAGTTCCTCACACACACACACGCCACACATACATTCACTCTTTTCCTCCAAATCTTCCTCCTTGCCTTCTTTGCACTCTTACCCATCCACACGTCCCCACTTTTTCGTGTTTCCAGCTCCCCACTACCTGTTTGAGGTTCCCATTTGTGGACCACTAAGTATGTAGTGATCAGAAGCCAGATTTTAGGACAACTGAAAATCTAGACAGTGGAAGAAGTATATTCAAGAGTTTGGAGGCAATGACTAGATAAAGCATAGGCCACAGTTATCAGGGATCAAGGGATTTCTTTCAGAGAGCCAGACATTCAAAGTTGCCATTTCCTCCAGGGGAAGTGGTCTTTGCAATCTGGAGATCAGTTTGCAGTTTGGGGAGCACATTAGAACCGCATTTGCTCACTCCAGAACTTTCTCAGTTTTTATTAACCATGGTAAGGAAAAGATAGGCTAAAAATGTAATCAGTTAATTAAAACCCTTTTCACTTTGGTTTCACAATTTGAAACAGGGTTTCCTACTTTCTTATCAGCATTTTAAATAAGTGCTTTAAAAAGCATTTTTAAAGGTAATTGGAGCTCTGTTTTCGGCTAAGCTTCTTTTGAACTTGGCTGGATAACTTTTTATTATTATCATTTGTTTATTTGTCTTCAGAACTTCTCTGCACCAAGAGCAGCTTTACAATTCTCATCTCATTTGCTCCCAACAACAAATATCTGGTGTTCTTTGCTGAAAGTAGACCAAACCCACCTGTCATTGAGGACACTCTGTGCATGTGTGTTTATGTTTTTCTTGCTGCCCAAAGGAATTTAATAAGCTCCGTTTGCACTTATATTTCTCAGGAAGGTTGAGAAACCCAGCATGAAAACAATGTGAGGCATGTTCAATTCCATTGCTCACAGCAGGGAAAAAACAATTGCTTCTTTCCCAGTTCCTGGTGTCCTGCCATATGTACAAACCATAGTCATAGTGCAGTCATGCAAATCCAAAACTGCATGGATTAAATGTGGATTCCTTACATGGAAGTCTCTGCCAGGCAAAATTGAAAGCAGCACAAGGGCTCTAAATATGCCTCCACATTAGGATACAGATTCTAGATATAACTGTATCTTTGCTATCATATTTCTAGCATGACCAGACAGCCTTCAGGTAACATCTTAAATTATGATTATTCCGAAGGCCATAAATATCCCCAAACAGATTCAGTTTAAGACACTGTCATAATAAACAAGACTTGGAAAACGAAAATCTCAGTACAAGCATCTGCTAGTATGACTCTAAATATATATAAACCTACTTGTTATACTGTTTTAAGCAGCCTATATTTGTTGCTAGAATATTTTCACAGCCTGTTCAGAATCAGAACAGGTACGATAGTGAACAAAGGCTAAATGGGTTGATTTAAATATTTGTTTATAAAGATGTTACTGGGATTAAGTTTTTTCATCTTGCTATTCAGATAGGATTAAAAGGATTATCCTGAATAATGAAGATGCGCCAGATATTCTAAATACATACACTGAGAATTTAATTAACATCTTCTTATATGAACACAAGATGTGTTCAATTATTTCTAAGGATCTGTAACTACATTGTGTTTAAATAACAGTAAATAAAATCTTGAGTCATAAATAACAGAATGACTTTCAGTAAAAGCAGAAAGTTCTTTCATGTATAATCTTGTACAAAAATATTTTACAAGAAGCATTTTCTGTTTATAAATATAGTTTAAAACATTTAATGCAAAGTCTTAAGCTTGTATACTTGTATGTGAAATGAGAAAAAACAGAACAGAAGTTTCATTAGATGGTGCTACAGGGGTTCTGTTAACGGGGGGGGGGGGAATATTTAAAAGGACAAAGAAGTTTCCAAGTTCAATAGTTATTTTTTAAGAAGAGAAGCATGGGATGAGAAGAATATAGATAGTGGTTGATTTTTTTCTGACGTGACAGCATAAATAGAGTAAAATGTGTGTGTTTTTTTTCCTGTATTTACCTTGCTATGAAAGGCTATTTTTAATGCACAATTTTCAGCTTCATTATTATGCTTCTCTGCTTGTCTTTTCTTGCATATTACATGAAATAGCACAACACTATATGTGGGAGGGGGAAAGGGGGGTGGGATGTGTAAGAAAACAGAATACACAACTCAAATGAGTTCAGTGATCCAAGGCTGGTATTAATAGAACAAGTGCAATCATAGGTGTATAAGAGACCCCTCATTTATTTAATTATGTTGCATTTGATTGTGTGTCCTTATTTTTAATTCCGTATGCTATTATACAGGTCTTTTGCAGATTTAAGTCTAACATACAAGCTAAAATAGACTCATTGGAGATAGGTGGCAGTGACAGGCAAGACTTTTGAGCATACAATCATGATTGTGAGTATGCAAATCTACTCTGGGGAGCTGCAACAATAATTTCTTGAGATCTGGTCTCTCTTCTGTTTTATGCCAGCACAAAATAATAGCTGCATTTTTATACTGTATTGCAGAATGCTGCTCATTTTCTAACAACTGGCCATTGATTAGTTGATCTCTATGGTATGCTGAAGGCTTAAAAATAAATGAATTTAGGCAACACTGGATAATGTTTTAGAGTTGTCACTGTTGAATTGGCTCAACTTAGACATTTCTCTTTTTATTATGCATATGCATATATTGTTATGATAGAGTATGGTACAGTACTTTAAAGGAAGTCTTCGGGGAGACACAGAAATGACAAAAACTATAATTCCCCAGCAGCAGCAATTGTTAAAACTCTACTTTAGAACAGTTAAAACATTTTTTATATTTACCAAATGAAGGGAAAATCAGTGTTGTTCATGTTTAACACAGAACTTGTTTGATTAACAACCTTGCAGAAATGTGATCTTTTAAAATTACTAGATTATGTCTTTATAAACAACTACCCCTATATGGAGCCTTAAGGGTTTTTTTTCCAAATTGTTTTCTATTTTATAACTTGGTAATTTAACATAAAAATATGTTATGTGTGTGATTCAAGGGTAATGCTATTAAGCTTGTATACTGTGGTAAAATGTGCAAAAAGGGTTTATCAAGCTCAAACATGGTACTAGCTTTTATGCAACGTGATCAAGCTACTAAGTCATTAACTAATGGGCTTATCCTAAATGCCATGTGCAGTGTCATGTCAGGGCTATACCTCTCTTCTGAACTGTGATCTAGTCAAACTTCCATCCCTGTGGGAAGCTTTCAGATGGCCAGGCTGCATGAAAAATCATTTTCTGCTTGTGCTGCTTCCTCCTGTACCCTCATCAGAGGGAGGTGGAACCCAGAGAGCTCTGCCATCAATGTCTGTCCATTGTGGTTGCTCCTCCATTCACCCACCGTCTCTGTGCCCCCCCCCCATTTTAAATCTGGTTCTCAACTGTCAGCAGCACCCCATTACTTCTGGTCCATCAATGTTGACTTCCAATCAGTCCCTCAATGACATCGAGCTACTGCCTGGCATCTGCAGGTAGCTGCTTTGCGCTTAGATTTCATGAACCATCAAATGAATGCTTAACATACCATTGACTGCTGCATGAAGTCAATATGAAGCTCAGTAACACTGCAAGCAAAGACACTGATTTAGAGCTGTGATAAAAGGTTGATTTTGTGCAAATAGTAACAATATTTGTCTATCAGACCTAAAAGTCAGCTCAAAGTAGGTCTACTCATGATAATATCAAACAGAACCACTTTGGCCGGTGGGGAGGGACCCGTCACTTACCTTCAATTCTTCCTTGTGTGTGCGCAATCCTGGTGCGGCATGACGACATCACTTCTGGGAGTGACATCATCATGCAGGCCCCAGGAGTGCTCCCGGGCTTCATGCAGGGCCAATTTGGGCCCCCTGGCATGAAGCCTGGGAGTACTTCCAGGGCCTGCACGATTACATCACTCCTGAGAGTGATGTCATTGCATTGCACCAGGAGCGCAGCCCAGGATGCCCATTCCTGCGCTTTTTCCTCCACTGGCCGGGTAAGTGGTGGCAGGGGGAGGAGGGTGGAAGTGGGGGATCCCCCACCCCCACCGGGGAATTAGTAACTCTAGTTTGTATTGTTAATCTGACTTCTAAGGGGTCTGTAACGGAACTTCTCTTTTCATCATTTTCCAATGAAGTGTAATTTATACAATGCCAAGACCACGGCGATACAGCCCGGAAAATCCACAACAACCATGTAATTTATAGTACTTAATACCTCTGTTTTATTTAAATATTTGAATCCCATACAATTCTAACACAACATTTATTAAGACATTTTAAAATATAATAAAATGCTGAGACATATTCAGACATCTTGGTACTAAGCAGAACTAGATATACCTAAGACTAACTGTCTTTCTGTCTCAGAAGGTATGACCAAAGAGAAAAATATTGGGCATCTTAAAAGCCTACAGGAATGGGCTGAGGTATGTTTTTCTAGAAAATGTTTTCCATAACGTAAGGACCATGAGTAGAGATGCTCAAACACCTGCCATTTGGGGCCACAGCCAGGTTGTTCCTTAGTCACCACAGGGAGCTAATTTTTTGTTGAATAGTTCTGCTGTTCCCAAACAGTTCAGTCCTGTTCATCTTGTAATGTCTCATGTATTAAACAGTACAGTATAATACAAGTTGCAGTGCTTCATGCAGGAACATTCTCAGCCTGATGGGACCCCTACTTCCCCCTCCCCTACAAACCAGTTGTTGCTGCGTGCAGCATAACACATAGTCATATAAATAAAAAGTGAGCAAATCAATCAGTTAGCTAGATATTATAAATACCTTTTTTTAAAAAAAAGTCTTACTATTTGTTTCATTTATGTCTGTATTGTTGACATTATTTTGCATATATGCATTTTTACACCGACTTAGGAGAGGTGTAGTTTCTCCTCACATCACATCTGATTCAACTATCCATGATCCTGGTAGAATCATTCTATGCATAGCGCAGATGCCGAAATCTTTGCAAGGCAAGAAAATTAAACTCCACTACAGCTATTACACAGCTGCAATGCTACTGAGCAATCATGCATGGCAGATGGTGAACAGGCAGATTGTAAGTTGGGTCATGGGTGATCACAGTTGTAGGACACAATAGGTGCATCTATTTTATGTGTTTGCTGCAAAGTTCACAACCATAACAGAAAAAGTTCATGTTCCATACCCTAACAGATCTCATCTCTTGAAATAGTTTCTAAATAACATGAGAGCACATTTAGGTATTGCTTACTTGCTTATTCATTTCTTTTCTAATTGTCTGAAATCAACAGGCTCCACTTTAAACAGAACAAGGCTGCACGCACTCATATAAAGTTATATGTGGTGGCAACTAGAAAGCAATTCTTATTTGTTTCAGTCTAGCCTCATGAACTAGTGAATCACCATTGCATCAGAGTGCATTTGACAAAATACTGGAGGTTAAAATGCTTCCCAAGTCTGCATGGTTGTGATGACAAGTTCACTATTCGGTGTGTAATATATAGTGCCAGACTGCTTCTAAATACTAAGAATGTGGAAGTCTTTTGTATTAAGAACTAATTGCCTGTGAAATTTCAATAAATGAAATATGGCCTACAACAAATCACATCTCAGGTAGATGGTTTGAAGCTGACATCTACATCAAACAGCCTGACTAATTTGAGGGAAATTCTCTACTTATATAAAAGACCAACCATTGCACTTGCCAAGTTTAAACCCAGAGGGAATTTTTAGCCCTAAGATATAAATTCAGCAAAATAGGAGGTCTATAATGGAATCACTGACAAGAACTTTCAGTATAGCATTGCGAAAGGCAATGCTGCAATAAAATGGAATGACCTGTGAGATAAAATGTGTAATCTTTTGAGTGAGATGTGGCCTAATAACTCAGAAGCAGAGAAGGGGGATGATTCAAGTCCTTCCCAGAAGCAGGCTATTACATGCCCTTTATGAAATTCACACCTTCGCTCAGATACTATCCTCTTTTCAAGCTGAAGGAGTAGGAAGAATAAATTTTTAAAGCTCTTGTTTACAAGAAGCATTCTAGGAAAACCGTTTTTCAAAAATGTAAAAGAAGCAAATAGTATAATCCTACTTAGCACATACAAATATAGAAATACAAAATACCAGCTAGGGTTGCCAGGCATGGGTGAGAGATGGGAGAGTTAGAGATTTCCATGGAGGTGATCAATAACCCCAGCACGATGACATCAGTTTTGGCATGACCCAAAGTGATGTCATTGTAATTGGATGATGCTCTAGCATTTTCTCCAAACTCTATGGTTTAATGAAAGAGTTTTGATGAATACTAGAGCATCACCTGGAATGATGACACCACTTCCAGCCAGGTCATGTCAGAAGCAAAATCATCACTTCAGGGAAACCAATCACCACCCTCCTGCCACCCAGCTGAGCAGTGGCAGGGAACAAGAGCAGGGGGTGGTGTTAGTGGTCATACCCACTTTCACAATAATAGGACAATGTATGATTATATAATATTATTAGCCTCTCTCCTCATGTGTTTAAAACACAGACAAGCTGCCTGACTAGGCAGGAAATGGAAAAGTATTGGAATGTGAGTGGTGAGGTAAGACTAGCTTTCAGCCCCATGTTCCAGAGATGTGCAAAACTATAGAAAAATGGAGGTCTCCAGTGGTACATGAATTAATACATTCACCCACCCTTCCAATCCTATCCTTATCCACTCTCATATTGCAGATGATTCAGGGCTTTGATAGTCTCACCTACCCAGTCATCACAGACCATCAATCATCTTTTTACATCTTCTTTACTCTCAGGAAGGCACAATCAGTATTTCCCTACTTTATTGTCTTACCCTGGAGACAGTTTCCCAATTCTTTGTCTTACCTCAGAAACAGGCTTCCAGTTTATTGTCTCATCTCAGAGAGAGCTTCCCAGCTCTTTGTCTCACCCCAGAGACGGTCATTAAGTTATTGTTTTGGGACAGAAGATGCAATCTTCTGTTGGGCTAGGATCTGGGATAACCACATTCAAATTCCCACTCTGCCATGGAGGCTTGTTGGGTGGTCTTGGGCCAGACATACACTCTCAGTCTAACCTACCTCACAGGAAGGGCTTTTTTTTCAGCCAGAACGCCCGAAACAGTGTTCCGGCACCTCTGGCAAACATCCACATGACTGGTGGCCCTGCCCCCAGCACCCAAAGACCCATGGGCCCACCTCCCTGGGTGGAGCCCAGGCTTGGCCAACTTCCAGGTCAGGGAGAGCACAGTGTCTGTTGCTGCTCTGCCACAGCTCAGCTGTTTGGCAGGCTCAGCAGCGGTGGCAGTTGTGGGGCTACTCCTGGGCCACCTGCTTTCCCAGCCTCTTCCCCAGACTTTCACTTCCTCTCTCCCTTCATTTCTCTTCCTTTCCTTCTTTCTTTCCCTCCCTCCTGCTTTCCGTGTCTTTCCTTCCTTCCTTCCTTCCTTCCTGCCATGCCACCATGCCTCTCAGCTGTTTGGCGGGCTCAACAGCGGCGGTGGGGCTACTCCCGGGCCACCTGTTTCCTTGGCCCCTTCCCTGGCATTTCCCTTCCTTCCTGTCTCCCTTCATTTCTCTTTCTTTCCTTCTTTCCTCCCTCCCTCTTTCCATGTCTTTCTTTGCTTCCTTCCTTTCTCTTCCTTCCTGCTGCACCACTGGGCCTCTCAGCTGTTTGGCAGGCTTGACAGTGGTGGCTGGGCTACCCCAGGCCGCCTGCTTCCCCAGCCTCTTTCCCGACCTTTCTCTTCCTTCCTCTCTACTTTCATTTCTGTTTCTTTTCCTTCTTTTCCTCCCTTCCTTCATTTCCTCCCTCCCTTCCTCTTTCTTTCCATGTCTTTCTTTCCTTTCTTTCCCTTCCTTCCTGTCACACCACTGCTGTTTGGAGAGTCTTGGCGGTGGCAGAGGGGCTAGTCCTGGGCCCACCTGCTTCCCCAGCCTGCCCAAAGAGGAAGTGAAGGGAGAAGGCTGCAGCCACCTTTGGAGCCAAGAGCCCAGACAGGAAACCAAAAGGAGGGAGACAGATCACTTCAAGAGGAGTTTGCAGTGCTTCGTTGGCGGGCTGTGGGCATGGTCCAGATCTGATCTGAAACTACTCCCCGGAATTTTTCAGTGGGGAAGGATTCTTTGGAGCTTTGGACTGTTTCCTCCTCCAGCTGTGGAAGCAGAAGTGGTAGTAGTGCTGCCAATGGGAAAGACGGGCTGAGAGTGAGACTGACTCCGAAAGGTAGGCACCCCCCTTCCCTGTGCAAGGGGCTTTTTAAAACCTCCTGATCCTTTCCCAGGATCACCTCCAAAATGGGTTGCCTTTTTTTGCAACGCTGTAGCAGACCTGTTGCAACTCCCTTGCTGTGCGCAGAACTTTCTGCCTTCCTCCTCTTGGTTGCCTGTCTGGGCTCTTGGCTCTGCAGGTGACTGCAGCCTTCTCACCATCCACCACATTAAGAACTTGACGGACAGTCTGGGGTCTTTCCAATACCCCCTCCCATCCCATTACTCAATTGCGTTTGCATTGCTAAATGGTAAGCGAGTAAAACTGGGAGGGTCAGTACCAGGAAGAAAAATCTTGTGGCACCTCCTGTGAAAAAACTCTGTGTGGCTCGCAGGAGGTGCAGCAATCTTTTAATCAGCTTCTTCTCGTTCATTCTTTCTCTCTCTTTCCCTTCTTCCTCTCTCCCCATATTTCTCTTTCTTTCCTTCTTTCTTTCCTTCCTTCCTTCCTTCTTTCTTTCCCTTTCTTCCTCCCTCCCTTTCTCTTTCTATGTCTTTCCTTCTTTCTTTCTTTCCCTTCCTTCCTTTCCTTCTTTATTTCTTTTGTTCTTCCTTCCTTCTTTACATGTCTTTCCTTCTTTCCCTCCCTCCCTCTTTCTCTTCTTTTCTCTTTCCTTTCCATATCTTTCCTGACTCCAGCCTATTGGCTCCTGGTGGCTCCATCCACTTTATCTTTAGCATCCAATAAACACAGTTGCCACACCCAGGAAGTTTGGGATTCTACACACTAAGGAATCCCTGGTTTGAAATCCCCCCTCATGCTTGTAGGATAGAGTTGCCAGCTCCTGGTTGGGAAATTCCTGGAGAAATTCGGAGTGGAACATGGAGAGGGCAGAGTACAGAGAGGCACTCAAACCACTTTTTAAAATTTTATTTTATTTCATTTATACCCCACTTTTCTGCTCAATGGGAAGTCAAGATGGCTTACATAATTCACCTCTCCTTCATCTTTAAAGTCCATCTCATCCCTACAACAACCCTGTGAGCAGGGCTTTTTTCTGGGAAAAGAGGTGGTGGAACTCTTTATTACCATATTACCATATCTGGGGAACATGTGATGACATCACTTTGTTACCAGAACTGCTATTTTAATTGGGGAATTAGCTTGCAGTCTGGATTTGAATTAGTGTGGATCTTAACCAGCTATACCAGAGTCCTTCTATCAGATCACTCGTGCAATAAAGAGGCGAGACTAATAAAGATAAAACGTGTTTTACTAATAGTGTTGCGTATGTCTAAAATAACACACACAAACAAGGTACATACATGAAACTAAGAAATAAAGAGTTGGAAAAATAGAGCCGGTTGCATTAGCAGGAGAGCCCACTTGAGATCAATGGAACTGGGTATACTCACCTGGTCATGGTGTGGAAGAAAGATGTAGCAGCGAAGCATGGTGGTATCTAATGCCTGCACAAGACCCGTAGAGAGAGGCAGTGGAGGTTCGGGATAGGAATGGCACACGCACCTCATGGCCGGGGAGGCCGGTTTAAATACCCCAAAACGTATCCTGGGGCAGGTGCCTTTCCCTGTGGTTCTCAAAAGGGGAACAAAGGCTTGATGGCTCTACAACTACCCTTGATGAGCCACTTTAGTGTCTGATTGTAAGATTGTGACACTTTGGGAAGAGGGGACAAAGGAGAGGAGGAGAGTGCTGGGCGGGTTGATTGGATCGGCCAGGAAGCTGGCATTGTCTTGACGGCATCAGCTCTGGAATGCAGTGGCTGCATTGAGATGCGTCCATTAGCTGTTCTGGACAGTTGGCACTTAACTTCCATTCTGGGGCGGCTTCCAAGATATGCAGAGCGGGGCGAGGCTGGTCGCTGTGGACATGACTGGCTCGCCTTCACGAAATGGCAGCCTTGAGGTAAACTGTCCAGGCTGGTTCTTTTACTGAACTGGAAAATGGCTTCTTCCTTGGCACAGCTTGGGCTTGCTGGCAGGCTGCCCAGTGGTGAGGGCAGGCTCAGTGACCGGCCTGCAAGGGGATCTCCGCGGGAACTGACCAGGGGGTGCCTGGCCAGGCTCATGGAGGCTCCCTCCGGCTGGCACTGTGCTGCTAGCAGCGTGGCTCTGGGCCCAGGTGAGATAGATGCCCAAGGACGCAGGAAACAGGCATGGATAGCGTAGTCCATTGTAGCAGCAAGAACAGGAAATAGGCACGGGCAATGCTGCCCTTAAACAGAGTCCTTAGTAGATCTTTAAAACAGCAACACAGGAAACGGACACAGTTCATGGCAGGTCTCATAACAGGAGGAGGGGGTCCCTGGCAACAACTTTCAGGAAGTGATGCCACTTCCTGGAAGTGATGTCATCATGCAGGGTGCAGCTGGAGTGCTCCCACAATTCAGGCCTGCTCACCTCCCTGGCTCTTACCTGGCAGCAAAGTTCCCTCTAAGCGGTGCAGTGTCGTGAGCCAGAAATCTACTTTGTGAGCAGCAACTTGCAAGTTTTGAGCATGCCTTTTCCAAAAACAGAATCTATTTGATTCAAAAACTTTTGCGTATGGGGAGCCCTCCCATTCTCCCCCCATGGCAGTTCTCCCAGGTTTACAAACTTTTGATTAATGCCCCAATCATAACCTAGTAAATTTTCTACTTCATCGTCTTCATCTTTAGTGTTTCACCTGTTTATATGACTTACATGAACACGGATGCTCTTTTATGAGACTTCATATAGGTGGTGGGCTTCTGAAGCATGGCTAGAGATAGTGGAAGAACCCACTGTGTTTTTCACAAAAAGCATGTTGCTGAAGATTTTTATTTTCCAAAACTCAGTTTATCCAGAGGGATAAACTCAAGACTGTTTTCCTAACTCTGACTTGTAAGGATAAATAATTTTGTTCTCCAAATGAACCTAGGTTTTTTAGTTATATATGAACTAAATTATAAATAAAGCATTTAACTCCTTGCTCCAAAATAACATACAACAGCTTTGAAGATATTTGAAATGCTGAAGGATCATAAATTAGGATCAATTTAAAAAAAAAACACTTGTCTTTGCCTTCCTTCCCTTAACCCTTCAAGCTAGAAACATAAAATGCTACCCATATGTTCTTTATGATTTACTCTTGAGAAACATTGGCCACAGAAGTCAGCAAGCATTCATCATGAGCTTTGGGCTACTTTTCTTGGTTATGGCCTCAGGCAAAGCTGGGGGCTAGGAGCACTTGTGGCAAGGGAGGGGGAGGAGAAATTTTTAACAACAACAAAACCTCCCAAAACAATGTACTGGAATGTCTAGTCAAACATATATTTTTTAAAAAATATACCTTTTTAAAAAAAGCTCAGCAACCCCTTTCTTGTGTGTCTTCTGCTTGTCCTCTTATGACTGATAGTCAGTTTTGCTGTCTTCCAATATGCTAATTATGAGAACTCTGTAGTGACCTACTTAGCAGCACACATTCTTGCCAGAACTCCCCATAACATGTCAAATTGAATCCAAGCTGAGAAGTGCAAGCCCTGTCTACCTCGACACACTTCACACAAAGGTTGGGAGGGGAAGAAAGGCAAAGCGAGGTGGGGGGAGAAGCCAGGTCAAGTTCACTTGTTAAATCTGGTCTTCTGTGACACAAAAACATGTTTGCCACAATGTAGGGCCATAAGGGCTGACATGATTTCTCATGTAAAGGGATTCACACAGTAAACGGGTGGACCTGTCTCATGCTGCTTTTTGTATATACCCCAGAGATCAGCAAGCAGACTTCATTAAACTATTCATTATTTTCATTCCTATCCAGCAGATTAAGGAAAACACAAGCCGCAAAGCTTAGCTATCAAAGCAGTAAGCAAAAGTAACATTTGGTGATGGAGCCTTTAGGTCTTAATGGCTTTTAATTCACCTCTTGATATTTTTTCAGTTATTCTGTGTTAGTGTGGGCTTCCTTGAAATACTAAAAAGACTTCTTGCTGTTTAATGTTATCATTGTACTTGGTGGTCTATACCAAGTACAAGGATTTATCCAAGGAGCTGGTTCCTAGGCCAATGTAGTATCAGTGTAACACTCCTGGACACCTGCTTCTCAGGAGAGAATGCAGGGGAAAGGCATACAGCCCTGGGGGAGGCAGTAGAACACCGACAGAACAGTAGAAGAGCAGGTGAGACTGCAGATTAGACATGGGCACAAAACGGGGGAAAAATGAAATGAGAGGTTCATGTTTCATCATGTTTCACAAATCATGAACCACGAATTATAACAAAATTGACCAGTTTCATGAAACGATTCGTTAGTTTTGTGGTTCGTCAGAACCAGAGGCATTTCAACGGCCCCTTTCACGCAGAGATGCCAACCAGCAAGAGTGTGAGCCCTCAAAAGAGCAGAGAAAGAATTAAGAAGAAACAAAGTCAAGCAAATAAAAAAGGGGAGGCCTAGACCCCAGAGCCAGGCTAAGGGCTGAGACTAGAGTGGGGTGGAGGAAAAAAGGCATCTTCACCCAAAGACCTTCCCACAGCAAGACCAAGAGCCGGAAATAAAAGGCTTCTTTCAGTCTGTTTTAAAGCAGCAACAGCCAAAAGTACAATTCCTCTCTCTCTCTCTCATTCCAATCCCAGCAACAGGTCCTCCCTCTCCCTCTGTTGACTGGGACTGAAAAGCACAAGGCAGAGAGAGGTGCCTTATATAACAAACACTGACATAGAGCAGAACAGGAGGTCTGTGGCTGGCCGACAGACCTGCCTAAAAGGGTTTGGAGGGGTGAGATTGGTGTACCCATGGCTACAGAAGGCCCACCTCCTCAGTTGCGTAGGGGTTAAACCCCTGCTCCTCACTGTACAGGGCAGAATGGAAGTTCTCTAGTTGGCTAGGAGCGCTGCCTCTCAAAGTTAAGTGGGCTACAATTGGGGTTTCCAATGGCAACAAAAGATCTGGGCCCATTATTGCCTAAGGAATAAATGGATCGGCGCCAGCCTGTCTGAAATTATGAATTGTTTACGAATCTAATGAAATGGGCCCAAAAGTCATGAATTTCATGAAAACTGTGGCCCCACAAAACACGGTTTCGTGACACACAAAATGGTCCGATTTGTCACGAAAATGGCTTTGTATTTTGATTCATGCTTATGTCTACTGCAGAGGCCATTAAGAGGCAGACATAAGGAATAATAGTACTGGCTTCCTCTGGTGCAGAGGCCTCTTTAGGAGTATACTCAGGGAAGCCAAAACTTAGAATGGAGATAAAAGGCCCCAGCAAGCAGACAAGTTGGCTAGCTGGCTGAGGGTATCTACAGTGTGGAAAGCCTAGGATTCCCTAACTGGGAATGTGTACCTCCTCACACATTTAGGGTCTGTGTACATGATTTCTCTGAATTCCAGTCAGAGATATGAACACCAGATCCTTTTCATTTCTACTGTTCTGAAAATGAAACAATACGCTTGCATTGCTAACAACATGCCATTCAGCTCTGGCCTACTGAGACGGACAGTAGAGAAAGCTATCCTCTATGCTTTTAGAGGGAAGAGGCCTTACACCTGGTGCCAGCAACCTGCTACTACAACCTGCTCTAATAATTTGCTCGTTTGTTTTATTTCTATAACCTTTGCCTTTGGACATTTAGTTCAGCTCCTCCTCTTTCCCTTAAACTTACACCTTAGGAAAACCTTGGTCCCAAACCACACTCCTTATATTTCCACTTTGTTTGTTTGTCTGTTTTCCACCTTTCTCACTGAGACTCAAGGTAGATTACATAGTGTGAGATTAGTACAGTCAATTTCAAGGACATTTCCATAAACAATGCCATAGGGTAAATAAACACAATTTTACAAAGGCATAGCATTAGTAAGAATCCAATATAGAGTTGAAGAAATGCTGAAACAGAACATAAGCAATTCTAGGGCTGACAGCAGACCACATGAAGCACAAGTAGCTCATAGGAGCACATATGTAAGACAACAGGTAGTACATAAGGCAACATAGAGCAGAACCACAAGTGACAAAAGGCACAGATTGGACACTTGTCTGCTTCCCTCAAGTTTTGATGGGAAATGTAGGCATCCTGGTCTCGCAGCTTCGCTCTCTGACTGCTGTCCAATGGACTTTTCAACTGTCACTTGTCCAACATTCCGCCAAGTTGCCTACATTTCCCATCAAAACTTGAGGGAAGCAGACAAGTGTCCAATCTGTGCCTTTTGTCACTTGTGGTTCTGCTCATAGTGGTGAAGTCTATGGTCCTTAACTCATTAGCAAAGCATCTGAGAGCCCCTCCCTACAATACAAAAGCAGAAAGCTTACATTTACACAGAATTTCAGGTATTCTCTACTTTACCCAGACTTTACCTTGAGAACACCTCCATTTGGGGCTTATGACCTATATAGAGCTGCCTCTCTGACTCCCTCAAAAGGTTTTTGCTGCCTCCAAAGGCAGCCTTAGACCTCCTCAGATTAATTGCTAATATACGAAGGCTTGCTATAGATGGTAGCTTTACAAACTGGTCAGAGCATGAGGGTGGTTGTGAGTGGGGAAAGGGATCTTTCTTGCTTAAACAAGAGTAAATTTTATTTATAAGTACTCTTGTTTACTTCCTTAAAACAAGATTCCTAATTTACCTGTCCCTCCCCCCAATCCTAATTAAAAGTCCAAAAGAAAAAGCCTAACTGATCTTATGCCCTTATCCAAGGCTGCAATATCCCTGTCCAAAGGAAAATGTATCACTTTTCACTATAAAAACTGAGGTGATTCACTCCCTCTCCCATGCAGAGAAGTTCTACAGACTCTGATTGGCTGGTCTGTCTCTAGGGCTTGCTTCAGGCAGAATCTCCAGAATTGGTTCAGAGCCTTGGAGATAGGCGGAACTTTGGGAGTGATTGTCACACAGCCCTTTAACCTGGATAGATTTTCCTAGTGCTTTAAGCAAAATAGAACATGTGAGTCTGAAAAAGGGCTGCTATAGGGCTAGTAATAGAGAAGGTTCAGTCCAAAAGGATTAACTCTTAGGCTGGTCTGTAATCAATGATTGTACAGATGGACCACAAATAAGAACATTAGCGAGTTTGGAAGGAAAAAATAATAGTTCAGTTTCACTAGAAGCAACTGAATTTATAGTTGCACTAAAGGTAGAAACTTGGCAAGCAACACCTTGCAAGGTGGTTCCCGCTGACTTTTGCAGATTTTACCATACTGAAAGGTATCTCTGATGGGGAAGAATTATCCAAGGTCCTTCTCAAGCTGTCCGAATCCTGAGATCATCAATAGGTTGATTTTAAGAATCTCAATTATCTTCCTGTAGCTAATGATTACACTGCAAATTTACAAAAGTCCTATTTTCATCTCAGACTATCCCCCCATGTGAGTCAACAGTATGCCTCTATGCCTTCTGTATACAGAATGGTTAATATTCACTTCAGTTTGTAGGGAAATTGGCCGGAAGAAATCACAGAATCACAGAGTTGGAAGGGGCCATACAGACCTTCTAGTCCAACCCCCTGCCCAATGCAGGATGAGCCTAAAGCATCTCTGACAAGTATTCATCCAGCCTCTTCTTGAAAACTACCAGTGAGGGGGAGCTCACCACCTCCCTAGGCAGCTGATTCTACCTTTGAACTACTCTGACCATGAAAAAGTTTTTCCTAATATCCAGCCGGGACCTTTCTGCATGTGATTTAAGCCTGTTGCTTTTAGTCCTATCCTCTGCTGCCAACTGGAACAGCTCCTTGCCCTCCTCCAAATGGCAGCCTTTCAAATATTTAACAAGAGAAATCATGTCCCCCCTCAATCTCCTCTTTTCCAAACTAAACATTCCCAAGGCCCTCAGCCTTCCCTCGTTGGGCTCAGTCTCCAGACCCCTTATCGTTCTCGTTGCTCTCTTCTGCACCCTCTCAATTTTATCCACATCCTTTTTGAAGTGAGGCCTCCAGAACTGCACACAGTACTCCAGGTGCAACCTGACCAAGGCAGTATAGAGAGGGACTATGACCTGCGATTTCAATGCGATGGCCCTTTTGAAACAACCCAAGACTGAATTTGTCTTTTTTGCCACCACATCACACTGACTGCTCATATTTAGTTTACAGTCCACTTTTACGCCAAGATCTTTTTCGCATACACTACTACCCAGAAGTGTATCCCCATCCTGTATTTGCGCTTCACATTTTTGTGGCCCAGATATAATACTTTACACTTATCTATGTAGAATTGCATCCTGATCACAACCTCCCACTTCTCCAGAGTATTCAGGTCTTGTTGTTTAACTCTATCTTCTTGGGTGTTTGCCACTCCTCCCAATTTGGTATCATCAGCAAATTTAATTAGTAGCCTTTTTACCCCTTCATCCAAATCATTGATAAAATATTGAAAAGTACCGGGCCCAAAACTGAGCCCTGTGGCACCCCACTGGACGTCTCCTTCCAATCTGATGAAACTCTATTGACCACCACTCTTTGGGTGCGGTCCTCTAACTAGTTCCCTATCCACCGAACTGTCCTATAGTCCAGTTCGCAGTCTTCCAGTTTACCCATTTGAATGTCATGGGGAAACTTTTCAAAAGCTTTGCTGAAATCCAGGTAAATCACGTCGACAGAGTTCCCACAATCCAGTAAGCTCGTCACTCGATCGAAGAAGGAAACTAGGTTGGTCTGACAAGATCTGTTGGGGACAAAACCATGTTGACTTCCCCGGATCACTAAGTGGTCCTTCAGATGCTTACAGATCGATCCCTTTAAAATCTGCTCTAATATCTTCCCAGCAACATAAGTCAGACTGACCGGCCTGTAGTTTCCCGGGTCATCCTTCTTCTCTTTCTTAAAGATTAGGATAACATTTGCTCTTCTCCAATCTTGTGGCACATCCCCAGTCCTCCAGGAGGCCTTGAAGATGATGGACAGAGGTTCTGCAAGTTCTCTAGAAAGTTCTTTGAGCACTCTTGGGTGCACATCATCTGGCCCAGGGAATTTGTATTCGTCCAGTGCAGCCAGGTGCCTCTCCACAACCTCTCTGTCAATGTCAACTAGCCACCCAGGTGTCCTGTCATGTCTACTACCATCTCTAGATGGGCTTGAATTCTTCAGGGAGAAAACAGAGGCAAAAAAGTCATTAAGCCTGTCTACTTTTTCTCTGTCCTCTGTCCGAGTTTCTCCTTCCACACCCAACAGTGGTCCAATTGCCTCTTTTAGAATGTTTGCTTCTCACATATCTGTAGAAGTTTTTCTTATTGTAGCAAGCCCCCTTGGCCAGACCCAACTCATACTGAGCTTTGGCTTCTCTGATGGCTGATCTGCAGTACCTAGTAACCCTCATATATTCCTCTTTTGAGGTCTGTTCTTCTCTCTATTTCCTGAACATTTCCCTTTTCTCCCTTAGCTTATTCTGGAGCTCTCTGTACATCCACATCAGTTTCTTGGAGCCTTCACCATGTTTCCATTTTGCTGGAAGAGTGAGGGCTTGAGCTTGCAAAAGCTCATGTTTGAGAACAGCCCACCCTTCACTCACTCCTTTCCCTTCCAGCATACTCCCCCACGTAATGACTCTCATCAAGCCTCTGAGTTCATTGAAGTCGGACCTACGAAAATCTAACCTACGAGTCTGGCTATGAACTTCCCTGGCCCCCACAGCAAATGAAATTCAAGAAGGACATGGTCACTTCCCTCTAAGGTCCCCAGCACCTTCACCACATCTACCAATTCTTCCTGTTGGTTAATATTAAGTCTAGTATGTCTGAGCCCCTTGTAACTTCCTCCACCATTTGAAAAAGGAAGTTATCGGCCAGGCATGTCAGGAAGTTGCGTGAGTCTTGTCACTTTGCCGAGCTTGTCTCCCAGCACACATCGGGGAAATTGAAGTCACCCATAATTATAAAGTTCTGATGTCTGGATACTCTACCAATCTGTTCAAGGAGAGCAGCATCCATTTCCTCTCCCTGGTCAGGTGGTCTGTAGCAGATTCCAACAACAATACCCTTTGTCCTTCCTCCCCTTATTTCTACCCATATACTTTCCACTGGGCTGTCAACCACATTCTCCAGAACTTTCTGACAATCAAGCCCTCTCCTCACATACAATGCCACTCTGCACCCTCTTCTACCCTTCTGGTTTTTCTTGAACAACTCATACCCATCCAGTACCATATTCCAGTCATGGGAATCATCCCACCAAGTCTCAGTAATTCCTACAATAGCGTAGCCCTCTGTTTGCAAGAGAAGATCAAGCTCTTCTTTCTAATTACCCATACTTTAGGCATTGGTATATAGGCACTTGTAGCCTTGTACCTTTGTTTGATCAGTCCTACCGAAGTGGGCCGCCATTGTTATCACTTCTTCATTGAAATCCCCATGTTGATTGCCCCCTTCCCCTTGTGGCATCAGTTTAAAGCTCTCCTGATGAAGTTCTCCAGATTCTTTCCAAACATTTTCTTCCCTGATCTTGAGAGGTGAATCCCATCATGTGCTAGAAGACCTTCTCTAAGAAAACTTATCCTGTAGTCCCAGAACCCAAAGTGCTCCTGCTGGCACCACCACCCCAGCCAATGATACACCTCCCTTTGCAATCCTCTTCCTTTGACAGGAAGGATATAAGAGAATAACACCTGTGTCCCCGCTGTCTTCAACTGCCTTCTAAGAGCTTCATAGTCCTCTTTAATTCTTGCGATGGTATTTGCAGCCGTGTCATTCGTTCCCACATGAACCAGCACAAACAGGTACTGATCAGTCGGTCTGATCAGTTTCGCCAGTTAGTCTGTAGTATTCTGAATTCTGGCTCCTGGCAAGCAACACATCTCTTAGAGTAGGGGATCTGGCCTGGACACATGACATTCCATACCCCTGAGCAGTGAGTCCCTGATGACCACCACCTTCCATTTTCTTCCACTTCCGTGTGGCCCCATACTCTCTTCACTCCCTCCTCCAGGTTTTTGTGGTTCTTCTTCCACTCTTGTCTCTGTCACCATCTCAAGCACCTCAAAACGATTCTTGAGCTCCAGTGGATCAGAGCTTTGCCTTAGTCCACGTCTTCTGGTTTGTATTGCAGAACTGAGAGAAGGCTCAGAAGAGAGACTGACTCTTCCTTCTTCTCTAGGACTTGTTTCTTCATGCTTGTGCAGAGCCCCCAGGCTCTTCTCAATAAAATCCTCCCCTTCCTTGATTTCCAGAAGGGTGGTGATCCTCTCCTCCAGGCTCTGAATCTTCTCCTCCAAAAGCCTGACCAGCTTACACTTTTGACAAGTGAAGTCCATCTTCTCTTCTGGGAGGAAAACAAACATGGCACACTCCATGCAGGTGACTGGAAAGGGGCCTTCTGTCGACATCATTGCCTTCCAAGTATATTCCAAGAGTACTCTTCTAGCTGCAAGTCCCTTTCCTTCTCCTTCTCAGAGTCTAGATGGCTGTGATGTGCCTTTGGTGAGGAGGAGCCTAATTCAATTCAAGGCTCACTCAGCAGAGGATGGGGCCAGCAGTTAGCCCCAGGCAAAACAGATACTCTCCAATTAATAACAATCCCCCTCTGCAATCAGCTCCAACTCAGGCAAAAAAGACAAACAAAAACACTCCAACTGGCATTACTTTACAGCAGGATCTACACACTCACACGGCCCCAAACACTGTCCTCCCACACAGTAAATTCAGCAAATTCCCCCAGTAGTTGAGAGCAACAGAAAAAGACTCACCACTCTAGCAGCTCCCTTTGTCAGGATGTGAAATTGATTCTCTCCCAGGATGGTTGTGTGAGGCAATTAAATGAGAGGGGGGAGGGACAGGGACACTATAACTTCCATAAGGCTGTGTAAAAACACTTGTGCTGAATAATGCTGATAACA
Organism: Eublepharis macularius; assembly: GCF_028583425.1. NCBI lineage: Eukaryota > Metazoa > Chordata > Lepidosauria > Squamata > Eublepharidae > Eublepharis > Eublepharis macularius. The sequence continues at coordinate 59,765,448 of NC_072791.1, forward strand.
TGTACTTAATCACGAAACATCTTTTTAAATGATGTTAATTTCAGATTAACAGACTGACTAGTTTGTTAGTTTTTTAACTATTAGCTGTAGAGCAGTGCATACCAACGATAGGTAGGAGAGGGACTACAGCTACCAGTGGGTTTTATTAGTATACATGTGCAGTAAGTGCTACTTATTGCACTGTACTGTACTGTTTGTGTAAGCATAAAGTAACCCAGTAAGTAGACTAGCTGCTCACCAGTTTACCTGATGAAATATCAACTTTCTGCTCATAACTGAGGAGCAGAACATGAGTCATGCCATCAGATGCTTCAGCATCCTCAAGGAATACATATTTTTCATGTCCCACTTGCAGTCCAGAAAACAATATAGATTGTTAACAAAGTTAAAATAATTTGTTTTGACATAGGCAGTGTAATAAAACATTAACACTGAGAAAATTCTTTTAAAAACAAGATATATTTTTTCACCTAAGCCTGAAGAAATGCATACAGAAGATAAATACAGTTTGCCAAACTCTGCTTCTTGCTGAGAGGGCTTCCCATGGCCACCCCATCCATGTGTTCATAGAATTCGTTATCCCATTGGAATTCACTGGTTGTCAGACAATGGTGGAATAAGGCTGACGGATGGGGTGGCCATGGGAAGCCCTCTCAGCCCAGTTATAGCAAACTTCTACATGGAACATTTTGAAAAAACAGCTCTACAATCAGCACCCCACAAATCTACAGTCTGGTTCCGGATACCTTTATCATTTGGAGCCACGGTGAGGAAGAATTGATAGAGTTTTTAAACTACCTCAACAATATCCACCTGAACATACAATTTGTCATGGAGAAAGAAAGCAGGGGGAAACTTCCATTCCTGGATACCTTGGTCATCCGCAAAGCAAACTTTCAGTTAGGTCACAAGGTCTACAGGAAACCAACTCACACAGATTGGTACTTACACAAAAACTCCAATCACCACCCTAGACAGAAAAGAGGCATAATAAAAACATTAGTAGACTGCGCAAGACAGATATGTGAACTGCACTTTCTCAATGAGGAAACTAATCATCTGAACCACGCACTTCAAGCCAATGGGTAGACCAGAAATGAAATCAGAAGAGCAATTAAACCAAGAATAAATCAAACAACCAAGGAAAAACAGTCTCCCACAGGAAAAGTGTTTTTGCCATGTATCAAAGGAATCACTGATCAGATGGGAAAGCTTATGAAAAAGCATAACCTTCAAGCAGTATTCAGACCCACCAGAAAAATACAACAGATGCTACAATCAGCAAAAGACAGTAGAGACCCCCTCACCTCTGCAGAAGTATACCGCATACCCTGCAGCTGTGGACAAGTTTACATCGGGACCACACAGCGTAGCATCTAGACAAGAATAAAAGAACATGAAAGACACTGCAGACTTGGCCATCCCGAAAAATCAGCAGTGGCTGAACATAGCCTAACTCAAACAGGACACAGTATCCTATTCCAGGACACTAAAATACTGGACAACACTTCCAACTACTTTGTCAGATTGCACAGGGAAGCCATTGAAATTCATAAGCATAAGCACAATTTCAACAGGAAAGAAGAGACCTTAAGAATGAATAGAGCATGGTTTCCAGTCCTGAAAAACACCAGGCTAACAAAATACTTTATACCCGACAATAGCCCTGCAGAGAAGATTAGCATATCAAGCACCAATACATATGCAAAAGAACCTCCTCAGGATACAGTGAAGCCTCCCTTCATTAGCATTCCACACCCTGGGAAACTCCTACAGGATGACTCAGCCCAACCCTACCTTCCTGAGTACCTGCCAACTTCTTTTCCACACTGTGACACTGAGAGATCTCTGTCTTTTGGTGCTACACCTCTGAAGATGCCAGCCACTGCTGCTGGCGAAACGTCAGGAACTACAACGCCAAGACCACGGCTATACAGCCCGGAAAATCCACAACAACTATCATTCTTTCTCTTTTAAAGCTCATGGCACTCCTGACTTAGGCTTGCTGCCCACTAAAGGATTGATAAACCTCCATTTTTTCTTTTGCCAAAGAAAGTGACCAGTGTGTTGTTAGTGGGCTGCAAGAGTTATGGTGGGTAACAAGCTATACAAACTTGAGATAAAATGTTTCTCTCAATTTCAGATACCAAATGAAGAATAATGTCGCTTCTCTAATCCTAGAGGCTTGGTGTCTGTTGCACAGATTCTCTGCAGAAACAACGGGCAATTTCGTTTCATAGATTCTCTTCTTGAGAAACCAGATCCAAAGCTCTTGATGCAGAGAACCTTTTCCACTTCTGTCTATTATGATCCCAACCATATCTACTCATCTGTAGCAAACTACAGATTATGACAAAATGATAAATGCAAGTGAAAAACAATACAACACTGATGAAAGAGTTGTAGTTCATTTGATTACTGTGGTACAGTGTCAATTATAGGGTAGTAACTTTCAATAGTCTATACTTTTTCAACATAAATATTTTGCCCTATTAACAGATCTCTGTGTTACTATTATACATGCATAATTTCACAAATATAATTTGGATAATGAGTACTTGAAATGGAAACTGCTTTTATTAGGAACGAAGAAATTCCTAGACATTTTTCTGTTTCTCCAGGTATTTAAAATATAAAGCCTCTTTCTTGCTGAACAGATTGACGAACCCCCTTTGTGAGGTTTTTTTAAAAAATGTTTCTTGACCTATCAGCATTTTTACTTGGAAACACAGTATTTCTAGTAAATTGAATACAAAGGGAAGAAATATAAATTAAAGAAAAATCTAATATGAATCATTATTTTCATAATTGCACTAAATTTTAATTATAATGGCCTAAAAAGTGAAAGTATTCATTTTTCAATCCTTTTAAAATAAGGTACATTTTGTGATATATTACTTATTCAGAGAAAGGGGGGGAGGGACTTTGCAAAAGGCCACCAAGTTAATGCATTGGATCTTTTCCACTGAGAAAATTATCCTTTATCCAGTGATAAATCAGTGACTCAATTAACATGAGATCCTATGTACGTGAGTAGCTGCAGACACAGCCTTTTTACTTATGTTGGTAAAATTATGGAAGAAAAAGCATTTATTATGTGTTACAATGCTTCATTTCTTTAAATATATTGCCTCCATTAAGTATAATAGTCTTCCTGATAATTGTTGAGGTGATTTCCACTGTTCTCTGAAAGCATGGAAGGAGAAGCTCTAACGCTCTGGCATGTGTCAGTCAAATGGCCAGTCAAGTCAAATGGCCAGTCAAGTGTTTCTTCTCTTACATTTTTGAGTATAAGATTTAGAACAAAACCTCTAAAATGATATGCTAACCTTCCAAGCTTTTTCTTTTTAAAAAGCATGACAATGGATACTTCAGAGAAATGGTGAAAAGCTCAAGTACCAGACTTAGCAAATTGACAAGTTCAACAATTTTTAAAAAGAGCATCTTCTATTGTGTGGGTCTGGACATTAGCTTTTACCAATGAAAGGCATTGCTTTTATGATGTTGTACTCATTCACAATTCTGGAACTAAAAAACAAGTTGATTTACTGATCCATCAAAAGAAGAAAGTTTAAATGGGATACATTATACAGCTTCATTTTTTTCTTGATATTCCTCAGATTCCTCAGATGTATTTTTAAGGATGCAGCACTAAGCACATTCTGTAGAAACAGAAAAGAGCAAGAGTCCAGAAGCACCTATAAGACTAACACAATTTGTAGTAGGGTATGAGCTTTTGTGAGCCACAGCTCACTTCTTCAAATACAGCTAGAATGACAGCCTTTTAAATACTAAAAGAGAGCAGTCATGTCTCCCCTCAATCCTCTCTTCTCCAAACTGAACATTCCTAAGTCTCTCTGTCTTTCCTCATAGGGCTTGGTCTCCAGGCCCCTGATCACCCTGGTTGCTCTCCTTTACACCCATTCCAATTTGTCCACATTTTTTTTTAAAATGAAGCCTCCAGAACTGCACATAGTACTCCAGGTGGTGCCTGACCAACGTGGTATACAGTGGGACAATGACATCCTGTGATTTTGATATTAGCCTTTGTTAATACGCCTCAAGATTGCATTTACTGTTTTTGCTGCTGCATCAATCTGCTAATATTTAGCTTCCCATCCACCCATATCTCAAGATCTTGTTCATACACACTGCTAACCAGAAGTGAATTCACTGCCAAAGGACATAGTGATGGCCACAGGCACATGAGTATATGTGGGCTTACAAGAGAATTAGACAGATTCATAGAGGTTACTTGACATGATGACTAAAGGGACTTTCCACATCCAGAGGTTGCAAATCTCTGAATACCAGGGCAAGGAGGAAATACAGGGAAAGGCTTTGGCCTCTATACCCTAATATTAACCCTTCAGCACCACTGGTTGGCTGCTGTGTGAAATGGGAAGCTGGATTAAATTGACCACTGGTTTGATCTGACAGAGCGCCTATGTTATTTAAAGTGAGCAAACAAAAAAACAGAATGGGATCCAGTTCAGAGATTTTTTTTTAAATGTAAGTGACCAAATCTCTTGAAATATATGGAACAACTGAGTCACAAATAGCGTATTAAATCATATTTATTAAAAAAAAATTCTGCATCAGGATTTAGGGTTATTCTCATAGTTCGATAAAAGCATTGCCACTTTGACCATTTTGGAAAGCCTCAAAGCTGGTATAGTTAATTAATCCATCCTATTTTGTTACTGATCATCAGATCTTGGAAGCTATGAGGGGTCAGCTTTGGTTAGTAATTGGATGGGAGACCTCCAATGAAGACCAGGGTTGCAGAGGCAGGCAATGGCAAACTACATCTGTTAGTCTCTTGCCATGAAAACCTCACCAGGGGTCACTATAAGTCAGCTGTGACTTGAAGGCACTCCCCACCACAGTCCTACTACATTTTTCATTAGATGTCTCCTCATCTCTATTGATTATACTGACTTAATTATGTAATTACCTAGAGTCTCAGTGGGAAAGTTGGACAATAAATAAATAAATAAATAAATAAATAAATAAATAAATAAATAAATAAATAAATAAATAAATAAATAAATAAATAAATAAATAAATAAATAAAATGTATACTAAAATGTATCTTTCTCCACAATGGAGATCCAAAGCAGCTCCCATCATTCTCCACTCCTGTTTTATTCACAACAACTTTGTGAGGTAAGTTAGGCTGAAAAGGTATTGTTGGTCCAAAGTCACCCAGTGAGCTTCCAAGGGAGAGGGTGATTCAAAACTGGATTTCCTAGATCCTAGTCTGAAACCCTAACCATTACACCACACTGGCTTTCATAGGATGGCTGATGTTGAACAGTAGTAGGCAGCTGGGCTTGGTTGAGTCATGCAAGTTGGGTGGTACTAGCAAGTCACCAAGTGGTTGCTGACAGGCTGGATCCTGATGAGTCCTCCCTCACAGGCCAAAACAGCCTGGAAATTGCCTTCCCCCCACCCCACTCTGCCTTTTAGTTTTCTCAGTAAGTTTTGAAAGCTGACAATACTGTTGTGGTTGTCTAGCAATGACCACCAAGGGCATTCGTTTCTTAAAACTACAGGCACTGCTTATATGGAGCATTTTTGACCCACACACACACCCAATGTTATTGATTGATTTTAAGATTTCAGATTTTGCTTCAAACTAGAGGCAATTTTCAATCTTGTCTGTTCATGGCTCTAGTCTCTGGATTTAAGTAGCCACACATTTGGCCACATTGATAATTAGATATATTGATATAGCCTCTTTACAGCACACAAATGCTACTCTGTACAAGGAACAGTTATACATCTCATTCCAGCAATAGGATATGGTTTCAGGAGATATGCAGAAAATGTTGTAAAGGTATGTGGTCTTGCTAACACTGCTACCCTTTCTCTTTACTATGATGATATACATAAGTTCTGAGGTCAGGACAGCTTTAGCCTGGTTTGCAACAACTGCCCAAAGGAGGACATGACTAGGTGGGTAACTTGCCATAAGGATGTGCAACTGAGTGGCTAGTCTATTTCATTAGTTCAGGCACTGAGTGCTGGAGATCTCTGGGAGAATGAAGCTCCAGTGTTGGGTAGCAGCTGCTAAGAATGTTTCCCTAAAGATTCAGTTCTCAATGTATTTACTAATCCTACCGGATACATACATATTTTAGACAAGTTTGGGGTAAGACTCTAAAGGCTGTATCATGTCAGTAATCATATCTGAGTTCCTAAAACTCCCCAGATCCTTTTCCTTCTCTGTCATTTTAGTTCATGAATACTCTGCTAATAATTACAATGTTGCTCTTAGTCCCCAAATAGATTGCCTTGCATTTTGTTCAACTAAATTTCATTCCATGTCTGTTGTTCTTCTTGATCAGATCGTTCACAGTGCAGTCCTAAACAGAGTTACACCTTTCTAAATACATTGATGCCAATGGTCATAGAAGGGAATAACTGCACAGGAATGCACTCTGAGTATACAGCATCTACTTGCATGTTTCTTAGGGATATATGCATGAGAGCTGCCTCCTGTGCCCATGTAGTTAGTCCCAGGAGGGATAGCTCATACACATTTCTGAGACCCTAAAACTGCTCAAATTCTTTTCCTTCTCCATTATTACCTATTCATGAGTCCCCTGCCAGTAATTAAAATATTACCATTACTTCCCAGACAGATAACCTTGCACTTTGTGTTGCTGAATTTCATGCCGTGACTTCAATGGACTTAGATAGGAGTAACTCTGCTTAGGATGGTACTGCCAGTTCGTCAAGAAAGCAGAGTAGTGGCAAACCAAGCATGTTAATATAATTATCGGTAAAGACGGGAAACTATTGATTGCATGTGGGGATCTGTATGATCATCACACAAAATGTAGGAAGCTAAAGTGACATTTCTGTCATGCACAATAATGCCCTAATGTCTCTTATTTGCAGATGGAAAATGTGCCCTACACATGCTGCTTATCATAAAACACACCATTTCAATGTGTTAATGCAATGTCCCTGCCACAGGGAAGATACGAAACATTGGGATTTGCTTGCCAGAGGAACAGCAATGAATTCTGAGCACATAAGAAAAGCATAAACTAGATTTTCTTGTCTGCGTAGTTGCTTTCATGTTCATATAATCCCTTATATACACAAATATTTCAATATTTATTTCCTCTGAATTCTACCATATAAACAGAAAGCAGTGAATAAAAACTGAATTCAGAGAGACACAATCTATGAACAGCAACAGGCACTGACTTGCAAACAAGAGGATAAATTACTGGGACAAAAACTGGCAGTGGGCGTAATATACTTGGCACATTTTTAAATATTCTTTAGCATATTCTGCCTCAAACTTGTTAGAAGGATATGCTGTAATTGAGATGCTTTTACTGACAGTGTTGAAAAGCATTGCTAGAAGTTATTCCGTGTCTATACACACAAAGCCCTGTTATGAAAAATCTTCTAGACTATTGAATTGCACAGCATTCCTCATTTGTAATTAAGGAAATTCTTATTCAAACCAGAGTAGGAGCTCCAAAAGGCTGATAGAAGAGCTGGAAATGAAAGAGGGAAGTCGGTAAGATAGGCATGATTCTCTGCAGCTTGCCACCTCCCTCTCCCAATTTTCAAACTAATCTTCACATTCATTACTTCTCAGGAAGGTATACCTCATCTGTGTTACATCAAGAACCGTATTGTCTTCTGGAATGACTTCTTGATATTGTTTTCTGCATGTCAACAATGGACAGTGAGAACACACATATAAACATATAAAATCAGGTGACCGTGGTTCCGTCTACCTCTATACTATCTTCTCCAACTGTAGAAGCTCTTCCAGGTTTGAAGCTGAGATCTTTTCTAATTACCAGACATCTTTTAAATGTAGATTCCAGATGGTATGGAGCCTTCTGGATACCAGCTCTGTGCATTCCTACTGAACTATATCCTTTCTCATTGGCTCTTCAGTTTAGGAATCCATTTACTATTCTGAAAAAAAAACCACAAGTGCTGTGGCAGATTAATGAGTTCTAGTCCATAAAATCATGTTAATCTTTATAATGCTACAGGATTCCTATTTATTATTTCTGCTACAAAAGATTAATGTGCCCACCCTTCTGGTATACATTGATGGTTCACCATAGTCTTTAGGACAGCTGTTGCTTTCCTATTTGATAGCCTGCTGTTACATATCACAGAATCTGTGAAAGTATGAAAATACCCCAAATGTTTATTCCTGGGTTAAGGAAGAGATGAGGATGGATCATAATCTGACTTTCAGCCTTATTCCATCTGCTTATAGGAAAATTTTTGATTCCCATTAATTTCTTCGGGTTCTACACAACTTTCCCTTGTCTTTGGCTCACTTCTATGATTATCCTGGCTGGGTGACAAAGGGGAAAAATCCTACTGTGAGTGGTTTGTGTAAGCTTATCCATCTTACAGATCTGTCAATAAAATCCTATCAGTGATTGTTTAAATTGCCTGATAATACTTGGAGCAGAATTTAGCAAAAGCTAAATAATGAGCTTAGACCTCAGTCAGGAACAAGCCCATAGGGAATAATGGAGAGTGGGTGGGGGCACCTTTTGGGGGACCCATAAAATTGGCCTCCAAGGTCCAAACTTCATGAAACTTGGAGGGTCTTTAGGGGACACTCAAGACTGGAGTAGCTTTCCTCCAGATTTGATGAAGCCTACCACATAGCTCCAAGAGTGATTTTCCCATTGAAAACAATGGTCAAATTTTTCAGAAATAACTGAATTAGAGAAGCAATTCAGAATTCTGATTTCCCCCCCTGCAGATTCTGTAAAAAAAAATCAGATATACTGAAAAAAATGGTGCACACTCCTAATGAGGATAGGCAAATAACCAAGGAAGCACTGTTAGGCAGACTGGTGCAGCAGACAGGTGGATGTGGAAATGAGGTTAAGTGCCCTCAACATCACTGGGTGGCAAGAAGAATATTCTTCATTCAGAGCACTCATTAACAGGAAATGAACAGAGACAACAAGCAAGGTGTTTTCTGCATGCATACACCCCAAGTTTTCTAGGTATTCAATCCACAAGGATTGGATCTGCTTTGGGCCTCTGTAACTTCACACTTGAGGGAGTCAAACTGAAGTGGTGTCTGTTTATTTTTTATACACTAGACAAATGCCCCATTTCTGCTGCAGGTTTTCTGTTTTGTCAGCTGAGGACTTGTCAGTTTTCATCAGCTGATCATCTGAGGACAGATCAATTTATTCAGTTTATCAGCTGTAGTGGTCAATTTGATTATATATATATATAAAATATTGATGAATCTGTATAGAAGGGTGTGACAGTGATCAGTACAGATATAACATGAAACTTTGGTTGCTGTAAATCATTGAAGCTATTGACAATAAGAATGGAATTGTAAAACAAAGGCACCTTATTTTTGCAAGTATGCAAACCTTAGATGTGATTCTTTTGAGTTATCCTTTCTATGGCCTCTTTTATGCACATTGGATAATGCACTTTCAGTGTAGAGATGTGCACGAACCAGGAAAAAAATGAACTTTCATGAACCTGCCCTTGGTTCGTGAACCGGTTTGTTTGGTTCGTGAAAACATCACATCCAGGTCAGAAAATCATCACTTCCGGGCCAGCAGAAGGTCACTTCTGGGCCAGCAGAAGGTCTGTAGGAAGTCCATCCCCTGTTGCCTAGGAAACTGATTGATTGGCACCAGGCTGTCTGCAGTCACCAACCAAAAAATGAACCAAATGAACCAGCCTAAAGTTTGTGGTGGTTCATCAGAAATGGGATCTGATGAACCGCGGTTTGCGAACCACGAACCGACCTGCTTCGTGCTTAATTTTGGTTCGTATTTCTGTTCATGCCCATCTCTGTTTCAGTGCTCTTTAGTGATCATTTGTGTGAAACTGGAAAATCCACTTGCGAATGATTTCCAAAGTGCATCAAAAGTGCATCATCTAATGTGTGTGAAAGCAGTCTGTGTAACAATGCATGAAGACTGTGGTTCCCATCCTAGTTTCATTGATGACTACATCAGTTATATAGCATGATTTTGACTCTTGAAAGCTTACACTCTGAAAATTTTGTTGGTCTCTAAGGTGCCACTGGACTCAAATCCTGCTGTTCTACTACACACCATCATGGCTACCCACCTAAACTATCAGTTATACATTGTATTACTCTACTACCAAATCTTGATCTACTGGGCAAATTTAGATGTGGCACAGAGATATCACTTAAAATTTACCATGTAGTGCCAGTAATCTCCCACAATAAAGTTAGTAATAGTATTATAAGCTTTCTGTGATGAAAAAAATGATGGGTTCTAGTACATTGCAGCAAAATCTAGATGGGAATTTCTTTCTTCTTTTAGATTCTTGTTTCACCAAGGCAATAGGAGACAACTCACCTTTATCATGTCAGAGTGATGAGCCTTATTCCCTTGAAAGAAACACTGAAATACACAGTAGGGAGTTCACAACATGAAATCTTCAATTTATTTTAAAAACTACTTGTAGTATGTTGGCAACATTTGTGCACTCTAGTTAGAAAGCAATCCCCAACAGCAAATATGGATACAGTCATTTTAAACTATCACTTTAGTGACAGTTACTTGAAACAATGATTGGCTGAATTTAATTCACAGATCAAAGGAGAAGGAAATTAACCAACACAGTAAATTGATTATTTCATGGGTGACATAACCAAGCCATGCTTTATCTTAATAAAGAACAACATCCCTCTAGTCCTTAACTGAATTCCAGCCAATGCAATAATACTCAGTTGTTAATGACTTTGATGTTGATGTGGAAAAGTGAATGACTGCATAATCAGTGAAATGGGACCTCCTCACAGTTGGAAATGTTTAAGCCAAATAATTTTGGACTGTGAAAAGAGCCTTGAGTGGTGGAGCTATTGGCTGGATCCCAACTTCTCTGCCTTAACTAAACAAGACCTGAAAAACTTTATCATACGTCTCTGCTCCAGACTGGCCTATTACTCTGACAGCCCCAGATACTTGTAGTTTAATATATGTGTCTATGGGTTCACTGTGGGGAAAAAATGTCAGGGCTTATGGCACCAATAATACATACACATCTATCAGCATTCAGCTGAAAGAGTAAATCCATCTTTAGGAGAATAGAAGAAAGGAAACAGAAATCAAGAGAGGAGGAAAAATGGGACTGAAAGCTTGTTTTATATACTGCATGTTACTATATCAGGTTCAGGAGCCTAAAATACGACATGAGTCATTCCCAGCAGTCACCACCTCCCTTGTTGCCTCTACCCCATCTCTTGCAGTATTGAAAAGCACTAAAATTAGAGATGCTTCTGAAGATGTCTGACAATAATTGTTGTCTTTCTGAGTGAACAACTGAAAAAAAGAACCTATGGGCAACAAATGTAATTTCCTGGTTGCCTGCATTATGTTTTTAGTTTAGGGAAGGTTTTCAATATTTCCATATCACATTTCATTATCAAAAATAATGAAACTATTTTCAAAAATAATGAAATAATAATGAAAAATAATGAATAATTATCAAAAATAATGAAAATATCAACTATTATCAAAAATAAAATTAGTGGGCACATTGATGACCAAAAGCTGATGAGGAAAACTCAGCATGGGTTCTGTAAGGGAAGATCTTGTCTCACCAATCTGTTAGAGTTCTTTGAGGGAGTGAACAAACAAGTGGACAAGGGAGACCCGATAGATATTGTTTATCTTGACTTCCAGAAAGCTTTTGACAAAGTTCCTCATCAAAGGCTCCTAAGTAAGCTCAGTAGCTATGGGATAAAGGGCCAAGTCCTCTTGTGGATCGAAAACTGGCTAATTAATAGGAAACAGAGAGTGAGCATAAACGGGCACTTCTCACAGTGGAGGGTGGTGAGCAGTGGGGTGCCACAGGGGTCGGTATTGGGTCCAATGCTTTTTAACTTGTTTATTAATGATTTGGAATTGGGATTAAGCAGTGAAGTGGCTAAATTTGCAGATGACACGAAATTGTTCAGGGTGGTGAAAGCCAGAGAGGATTGTGAGGCACTCCAAAGGGATCTGTCGAGGCTAGAAGAGTGGGCATCCATGTGGCAAATGAGGTTCAATGTAGCCAAGTGCAAAGTAATGCACATTGGAACCAAAAATCCAAAATATAAATACAAGTTGATGGGGTCTGAACTGGCGGAGACTGACCAAGAGAGAGATCTTGGAGTCATGATAGATAACTCACTAAAAACGTCAGCACAGTGTGCGACTGCCATAAAAAAAGCTAATGCTATGCTAGGGGTTATTAGGAAAGGGATTGTAAACAAATCAGCCGGTATCATAATGCCTCTGTATAAATCGATGGTGAGGCCTCATTTGGAGTACTGTGTACAGTTCTGGTCGCCACACCTTAAAAAAGATATCATAGCACTGGAAAAAGTACAGAGAAGGGCAACTAAAATGATTAAAGGGTTGGAACACTTTCCCTATGAGGAAAGATTGAGGCGCTTGGGGCTCTTTAGCCTGGAGAAAAGACGACTGAGGGGAGACATGATAGAGGTTTACAAGATAATGCACGGGTCAGAGAAGGTCGAGAAAGATGTGTTTTTCTCCCTTTCTCACAATACAAGAACTCGTGGGCACTCTATGAAATTATTGAGCAGTCGGGTTAGAACAGATAGAAGAAAATACTACTTTACACAAAGGGTGATAAACACATGGAATTCGTTGCCACAGGAGGTGGTGGCAGCTACAAGCATTGCCAGCTTCAAGAGGGGACTGGACAAATATATGGAGCAGAGGTCCATCAGTGGCTATTAGCCACAGGAGATAGATGGTATTCTCTTTGTGGGGAGGTGGTGCTCTGTTGTCTTGGTGCTGGAAGGAAGGCAGTGGGAGGGCTTCTGGTGTCCTGGCCTCACTGACAGTCCTTTAGATGGCACTGGATTTCTAGCCACTGTGTGTGACAGAATGTTGGACTGGATGGGCCACTGGCCTGATCCAACATGGCTTTGCTTATGTTCTTATGTTCTTATAAATACCTATTTATTCCGTCAGTGTACCACTGGTGAGTATTGAATTTATAGGAGCAATACCAGCAACTCTTTTATTTTCCAGATTTGAAGGAGTCTTGACATTACTAAATATTTTTGCACCTTTGTTACCAATTGGAAAATGCCATGCTTCTATGACACCTTCCTCATGGCACTTCTTTTTTCCTCTCTCAAGCTTCACTTTCCATTTTTGTCACACACATATATTTGAGAATGTTGTCCTCTATTACTGAAATCTCATTTGTTTGACATGAAAGTTTGTATAATTTTGATGTTTTCTATACTCTAATGGAAATTGGATATATTTAAGTTCTATGAGAACAAACTAGGGTTCCAGTGGTACCCTAAAGACTAAAGTTTTGAGAGTCAGTACTCACTTCATCAAATACGTTGTAGTATAAATCCATTTGGCTGATCTATGCATACTATAGAAAAGTAGGGGAAAGGATGTTACAGAGAGAGGTCAGTTCAAAACAAGATCCAGTAGAAAGAGAAATCTGTTCACTCAGAATAGGTGAGAGACACTTTAACCTATTCTTACATAAGCAAATCATAAATGAGATAAGCACATTCAACTGGAAATTACAAAAATATAGCTGATGTAATTAACACCTGTAAGAGGATGGATATGAATTCCATTAACTTTGGATTCATAGATTTAGAAAACTAAATTACTGTCATTAAAGATAACATGTTGTGTTTTAAGCCAATAAAGCTCAATACAAATTTACTTATTAAAAAAGTATAGTGTTTAAAAGAAAGGTAGAGGAATCATTTCCTGGGTTGCAGGAAAATTGTACATTTTGAATTTTATAAAGTTCTTAAATATGCCCAGTGGAATTGGAGTGTTCCTACCATTTGCTTGTTTCTCCAAGTGCTGATGAGCAGCTCCATCAGAGTACTCTCAGACAAGTGACTTTTGCTTCCTTTTTTCTCACTTCTGCTGTAATATGAGAAGGGAGGGTTTATGCAGTTCCTTTGTACTAAGCCATTTCCACATCTGGAGTTCTTGTATCTCCCTGTGGGAGAAGATTGTGAATTAAACTTTCACACATTGCACACACAGTTTGAAAAGAGAAAGTGTGTATCCCTCATTCTTCCTCTTTCACTGCTTCCTGCATCATTCCTCCGTCTTTGTAAAACAAGCATACCAAGTCTCATCTGAGAGTGGGCCAACTATTCTCCCTGGAGAAAGTGCCCTGGGTTGTTGAGAGCTTTCCTTCACAACAAGGATGTTTGAAATTATTCTAGAAATGGTTTCCAAAAACAGCTTTTGTGTTGATTCTTGTAATACTTGGAAATATATGAGTTTTTAAAGGTAAAAAGTCCGCCAAGAAAACATCGTGATGCAACGTCGTCGTCATCCCCCCCCCCCCCCAATAGGCCAGTAATGACTCAGTGCTTGCACAGGGGACTACATTTACCTACCATATTTTCTAACTTTAGAGTATATATGGAATGACATTTTAGTTTTTTATTATTATGGATGATATATAGTATATATTCATTGATTTGAGTTTGGACAGAGTAATAGCACTGATGAAGTGGGTATCAGTCTGTGATTCTGATTTTCTTGTTCTTAATATACATGTTTTGCATACAGAGTTATAAGTAAATTGCATATATTTTTTCACACACTATTCTTTTTAAAATTCCTTTAAAGTATGTTTGTAAATATATTTCACCAGTTTGGGGAGTATCTCTTTTTCTATCCCATCTCATGTTCACCAAACCAATATTGAAAGATATGTTCACCTCCCTTTTCAGGTACAAAGTAGTAAAGCCAAACCTTGAATAAGAGAAACTTTTTAAAGTATTCCTTAGCACTTTTGTTTTCAATATATTTATATGTTAAAGACATCAGTTTCACCCCTCTGTTCAAGCATGCATGACTGGAAGGATGGGGGAATAGCAGAAATTGCAGCAGCAGTCTTACATTTGTAACCTTCCCAAAAACGCAGCTGCAGGTATGGTTGGAGGAATGCCAGTCACTTGCCCTGTTTAAATCCCACATAGCCCCAGGCTCAAGAAACATGATATTCCTGATTGTGATCATTAAAAAAAAAGCTAAGCATTGTTAAACTGCTCATCCAGGCCTGCAGCTGGGATTGACTCAGAGTGCAGAGTTGGAAAAATGCCCATGTGGCAAGATTAGAAACTCATTTGTGTAGTTTATGTGGCCTTGCCAGGAGCCTCCCTTTTTTCCAAGCCTCCTCCAGTTTATTAACTTTAAAAGCACTCCTTTCCTGTTGGGGATCTGGCTGGGTTGCTTTGAGGCAGCTCTCTCAATCTCTTTCAGTTCGGCATCAACAACACTTGGAGGCTTTCTTCAGCCTGCGTGAGATCATCGATGGAACTTTCAAATGGTCTCCTTCTCTCTTCCACCCTTCCCCCACCAACTTTTTTCATTTCAATTCTTATCCTGGAGTGCAATTTAAAGCCAACTGCTTTTAAACTTTTAAATACACTCAATAAGTTACTACTTTCAGGAATATATGTTATGAAAGCAGGAAAAGAAAAGGCCTTCTTGTCATCAAAACTATAATAATTATGTGTCAAATGTAATTACTGTTCTGTAAGTAATACTTGTAATGCAAAGTGACAGAGAAGACAGCACTGAGAAGTAAAAGAGAAACTGCTGGCCACATGAAATCTGATATAAAATTAACCACCCACTTAAATTTTGTCTGATAAAATATGAACCTTGAAAGCAAAGGTTGAAGGAACTAGGACAAGTGAAACGAAAAATGAGGTTCTCTACATTTCTTAAATCAGTTGTCCTAAAATGTATATAATCATAACTACATGGGGCATCAGCTGCTGTCCAGTTTGAGGTTCTTTTGTTTTTTTTATTTTTTGCACTTAGGTGATCTTTTTTAAAAATAAAGGTTATGCTGGATACCACAGCGGTCTTAGCATTCATGAACCCATTCCAGCTTTCTCCTTTGGCCCAATAGGGAAACCAAAATCCACATGTGATGCATTCATTTTTCTTAAAGGAGAAATAATGATTAGAGATGGGCATGAACAGCATTACAAACGCAAAAAAGCCCACGAACAGCCTGTTTGGCTGTTCATGAACAAGCTGTTTGTGAGGCCCCATTCTGAACGAACAGGTGGTCGTTGCAAGCCTCCTTCATTGCTGTTCGTCAAGCCAGACAGTCTGGCACCTGCAATCAATTCCCATGGCAACTCAGGCAGGGATTGTTTGAACTCTGGCTGAACTCCTGCTGTTGCCCTGGAAACTCCAATCTAAGCCCAATTTAGCTTGATAGGCAGGTCTTCCCTCCAAGTGTGGACTGGAGCTCCAAATTTGTTACAAAAGGAAAAGACCAGGGGGAGGGGAGCTCCCAGCTCTGGCTTTCAGGGAGAGACAGCTGCTGTTAGAAAGACAGGGTGAGTGCATTGGAGCTTGAATTTTCTTTGTGTGTGGTGGGATAGAGATCTACCCCTTCAGGTTCCAGGGCTGCTACCAGGCTCGGGGGCCAAGCTATTATTTATTATTGGTACCTTTCCTGCTGCCTGCTCAGGTTGGGTTTCTGGGAGTGGTGCAGTAGGGATCTTGATGGCTGGAGGAGAGCCTGCTGGCCCCCATGAACAACGAACAACGAACATGTTCGTGACAGGATCATGTTCATCAGTGTCCGTTGTTCGTGGATGGCAATGAACAACGAACACCATGTTTGGGGGGGGGGGGCGGGTTCCGTTCGTGACCATGTCTAATAATGATAAGAAGAGAAAAATGTTTCTAAACATTGCTATTCCACAAGTGAATGTGTATTGCAGAGTGATTAGCAGTTAAGCTATACTTACAAATAATGTCATTAAGTAAACCTATTTTGTATCTTTTCAGACATATTTAAATAATATAATTATTAATATTTCAAAATTCCAATTTTCTAGCTAATTGATGGTTGTTGTGGGTTTTCCGGGCTGTATTGCCCCACCTTAAAACCCACAACAACCATCGTTCTCCGGCCGTGAAAGCCTTCGACAATACATTCTAGCTAATTCTTGGACTGAGGTACAGTTCAGCCAACAGGCAAGAATATTTGTGATCTTAAAAATTTAAACAGTATTTTTTTTGCCCATTTTAATCTTTTCCTCCCTTCAAGGAGCTGTGGGTGGCATATATCAATCTTCTCTCCTTCGTTTTATCCTAACACCAACAATACTGTAAGGTAAGTTGGGCTGAGAGAGAGTGACTGGCTCAAGGTCATCCAAAAACTCTGTGCCACAGTAGGGATTTGAACCTGAGTCTTCCAGATCCTAATCCAACCCTTTAACTACTATACCAGATGTTTGAAAATAATAATAGTAATAGTAATACTAATAGTAATATGTACTGAATATGATCTATCCCAGTGATACTAATAGGGTTGCCAGGTCCCCTTAACCTCCTAGCAGGAGGGGGGGCCTGGCACTTACCTTTAGTGTTTTCTCATACATGCCAAGTGTGACATCATTGCACAGGCCTTGGAAGTGCTCTTGAGCTTCAAGCCGGGCCAATTTGGGCCCCCCGATGGGCTGAATCGGCCTGGTGCAAAGCCCGGGAGCATGCTCAGGAGTGATGATGTCATTAGTGACATTGTTGTGCTGCACTGCAAATGCGCCCTGGAAGGTCCATTTCCATGCCTTTTCCCCAGCTGGCCAGGTGAGTGGTGGCAGGAGAAGAAGGCTGGGAGCAGGGGATCTCCCTCCAGGGGAATGGCAACCATGGATACTCACTCAATGGCTCAGGAGCCGCATGTGGCTACTTGTAGCTCTTCCTCCATGTGGGACCCTTACCAGGTTCCAGGAAAGTGGACAAGGTCATTGTCCAGTAGCACTTGTAGTTGGCAGGTGGTCCCCACCTTAAAATGCTGCAGTTGAAAGGATTGTGGACAAGTAGGCTATGAGGTTCCCGGAGCTATGGGCCTCATTCCAGAGATGGAAGTAAAGGTCCTGTCCTCTAAAAAAAAAATCCTTCTCTGCAGCCCCTGTGTTCAGATGTCTGCAGTAAATGTGCATTTTTAATTAATTACAGTAATTATGAAAATGGGTGTTTCCTAATTATTGTATATGAAAATGAAACAAATTTCCTATATAAATAACCTATATATTTTTTAAAAATATATGATTTTCTTTCATTTTATGTATTGTCGAAGGCTTTCACGGCCGGAGAACGATGGTTGTTGGGGGTTTTCCGGGCTGTATTGCCGTGGTCTTGGCATTGTAGTTCCTGACGTTTCGCCAGCAGCTGTGGCTGGCATCTTCAGAGGTGTAGCACCAAAAGACAGAGATCTCTCAGTGTCACAGTGTGGAAAAGATGTAGGTCATTTGTATCTACTCAGGAGGGGTGGGGTTGAGCTGAGTCATTCTGTAAGAGTTTCCCAGGGTGTGGAATGCTAATGGCGGGAGGCTTCACTGTATCCTGAGGGGGTTCTTTTGCATATGGATTGGTGCTTGATGTGCTAATCTTCTCTGCAGGGCTATTGTCGGGTGTGGAGTGTTTTGTTGGCCTGGTGTTTTTCAGAACTGGAGCCCATGCTCTGTTCATTCTTAAGGTTTCTTCTTTCCTGTTGAAGTTTTGCTTATGCTTGTGAATTTCAATGGCTTCCCTGTGCAGTCTGACAAAGTAGTTGGAAGTGTTGTCCAGTATTTTGGTGTCCTGGAATAAGATACTGTGCCCTGTTTGAGTTAGGCTATGTTCAGCCACTGCTGATTTTTCAGGCTGTCCAAGTCTGCAGTGTCTTTCATGTTCTTTTATTCTTGTCTGGATGCTACGCTTTGTGGTCCCGATGTAAACTTGTCCACAGCTGCAGGGTATACGGTATACTCCTGCAGAGGTGAGGGGGTCTCTGCTGTCTTTTGCTGATCGTAGCATCTGTTGTATTTTTCGGGTGGGTCTGAATACTGCTTGAAGGTTATGCTTTTTCATAAGCTTTCCCATCTGATCAGTAATTCCTTTGATATATGGCAAAAACACTTTTCCTGTGGGAGACTGTTTTTCTTTGGTTGTTTGATTCATCCTGGGTTTGATTGCTCTTCGGATTTCATTTCTGGAGTAGCCATTTGCCTGAAGTGCGTGGTTTAGATGATTAATTTCCTCATTGAGAAAGCGCGGCTCACATATCCGTCTTGCACGATCCACTAATGTTTTCATTATGCCTCTTTTCTGTCGGGGGTGGTGATTGGAGTTTTTGTGTAAGTACCGATCAGTGTGAGTTGGTTTCCTGTAGACCTTGTGACCTAACTGAAAGTTTGCTTTGCGGATGACCAAGGTATCCAGGAATGAGAGTTTTCCCTCACTTTCTTTCTCCATTGTGAATTGTATGTTCAGGTGGATGTTGTTGAGATGATTCAAAAACTCCATCAATTTTTCCTCCCCATGGCTCCAAATGATGAATGTATCATCCACAAACCGGAACCATACACTGGGTTTGTGGGGTGCTGATTCTAGAGCTGTTTTTTCAAAATGTTCCATGTAGAAGTTTGCTATAACTGGGCTGAGTGGGCTCCCCATGGCCACCCCATCCATCTGTTCATAGAATTCGTTGTCCCATTGGAAGTAACTGGTTGTCAGACAATGATGGAATAAGGCTGTTACATCCTCTGGGAAAATCTGATTAATCAGTGCAATAGTGTCTTTTACTGGAACCTTGGTAAACAGGGGTACAACATCAAAACTGACAAGTATGTCTTGTGGATTGAGTTTCAGAGAACTGATTTTGTTGATGAAATCTGCTGAATCTTTGATGTAAGACGAGGTTTTCCCGATGTGGTCCTGCAGGAGATCTGATCGGTTTGTGGATGATACATTCATCATTTGGAGCCATGGGGAGGAAAAATTGATGGAGTTTTTGAATCATCTCAACAACATCCACCTGAACATACAATTCACAATGGAGAAAGAAAGTGAGGGAAAACTCTCATTCCTGGATACCTTGGTCATCCGCAAAGCAAACTTTCAGTTAGGTCACAAGGTCTACAGGAAACCAACTCACACTGATCGGTACTTACACAAAAACTCCAATCACCACCCCCGACAGAAAAGAGGCATAATGAAAACATTAGTGGATCGTGCAAGACGGATATGTGAGCCGCGCTTTCTCAATGAGGAAATTAATCATCTAAACCACGCACTTCAGGCAAATGGCTACTCCAGAAATGAAATCCGAAGAGCAATCAAACCCAGGATGAATCAAACAACCAAAGAAAAACAGTCTCCCACAGGAAAAGTGTTTTTGCCATATATCAAAGGAATTACTGATCAGATGGGAAAGCTTATGAAAAAGCATAACCTTCAAGCAGTATTCAGACCCACCCGAAAAATACAACAGATGCTACGATCAGCAAAAGACAGCAGAGACCCCCTCACCTCTGCAGGAGTATACCGTATACCCTGCAGCTGTGGACAAGTTTACATCGGGACCACAAAGCGTAGCATCCAGACAAGAATAAAAGAACATGAAAGACACTGCAGACTTGGACAGCCTGAAAAATCAGCAGTGGCTGAACATAGCCTAACTCAAACAGGGCACAGTATCTTATTCCAGGACACCAAAATACTGGACAACACTTCCAACTACTTTGTCAGACTGCACAGGGAAGCCATTGAAATTCACAAGCATAAGCAAAACTTCAACAGGAAAGAAGAAACCTTAAGAATGAACAGAGCATGGGCTCCAGTTCTGAAAAACACCAGGCCAACAAAACACTCCACACCCGACAATAGCCCTGCAGAGAAGATTAGCACATCAAGCACCAATCCATATGCAAAAGAACCCCCTCAGGATACAGTGAAGCCTCCCGCCATTAGCATTCCACACCCTGGGAAACTCTTACAGAATGACTCAGCTCAACCCCACCCCTCCTGAGTAGATACAAATGACCTACATCTTTTCCACACTGTGACACTGAGAGATCTCTGTCTTTTGGTGCTACACCTCTGAAGATGCCAGCCACAGCTGCTGGCGAAACGTCAGGAACTACAATGCCAAGACCACGGCAATACAGCCCGGAAAACCCCCAACAACCATCTTCTTTCATTTTGTTTGAGCAGCTTTCGTGTCTCTCTAACCTGACCTCTCTCTTCTCTCTGCTGTGTTTTCCTAATAAGGGCAATGAGATATTGTTGCTGTAGGGTTTTCTATTAAACTGAAGTAACTTAATAGCTATGTTCGCTGCTGTTGCTGACAAAATCAGTGGGTTTCTTGGCTCATGGCTCACAAATGTTGGGGGCTTCCTGGTCCTGCTGCGCAATGTGGCCAGGAAGCCTTTGTCATCCTCTCCCTAACAAGTTCCCAGTCCCTCTTTCAACCTCTCCCTCTCTGAAACCGCTCAGACCCTTCCCAACAACCTCTTCTGTCCTGTCTGTCCTGTCCTTTCTGTGAAGGCAGCAGTCCTCCTCTCCCTGGCAAGTTCCCAGTCCCTCATTCAACAGCTCCCTCTCTTCAACCACTTCAACCCTACTTAACAACCTCTCCTGTCCATCTTGTCCTTTCTGCGAAAGCAGGAAGGTGAGTGATGTCAGCTGCTGCCACTTCTGGGCACGAGGGACAGCTCAGCAGCTGACTGGCTGGAGGGACCCTCAACAGCATCAGTGTTCGCTGCAATGCCATCTTGTCTAGGTTACTGAATCGGTTGCCACATCCATGATGGCAGTACAGTGGGTGATGCGGGGGGGGGGGGGTAGGACACAGCTCCTCACGCTGGCACCTACCTGTCTGCCCACAATCCCCTTTTCTAGGGGAACCAATGCCTCCCCCATGACCGGGGGGAAGGCATCATCCACCGCCTTGACAGCCAGCACGTGAGCCTCCACTTCAACACATGGGGGGCACCTTCCACCCTTAGTTCTTTCCTTCCAACTGTTTATTAACGGAACAACCAAGATATTTGGTCAATACACCTGTCTCCCCAATATCACTGCACATGGTATCTGTCTCTCTTGTCAATCCAATACAGGTACCGAGTGTATCCATGAATCCCTCTACCCTATACACCTATCCCATACATCTGTGCACCTGTCTATCAAGAAACCTATCTATCCCATGTACCTAACCGTCCAGCACTCCATGTCCAGCCTGTGTTTGGGTGGCAACAGCCTCTGCACCAAGCGAGGTGTGGAAAACAACATTGGCCCCAATGCCATGATGTCCCCATCTGGTGACATATTTTGGTTACTCTGACCCTAACCCTAACCCCCCACCTTTGGGCATGTGCCAGAAAGTACTCTGAGGCCTGGCAGGTGGGCACATGGGGGGGTGCTGCTGGTGAACAGCCAGACCCCTGCTCCCAGAGGGGAGGCAGCCCACCACCATCTCCCTGAGCCCACCAGGCTTGGCGGCTGCCAACATCACCCACCTTCCGGCCTATGCCTGGTGGGCGGGCACATGGGTGCTGCTGCTGGTGAGCTGCCAGATCCCCCACCGTCTAGAGGGGAGCTGGCCTGCCATCATCTTCCCGAGCCTGCCAGGCCTTGCAGCAGCCAACATCACCCATCTCTCTGGCTCCCTTAAGATGGTCTCTGTGAGGCCTGGTAGGCAGGCACATGGGGGTTGGTGCCAGCAAGTGGCCAACCCCCCCTGCCCCCAAGAACGGGAGATGGCACACCATGGGAGTCCCCCACTTGTAAATGGGGCCAAAGTCAACACGCTCCAATTGTATGTCACCAGATGGGGACATCATGGCATCGGGCATTGGTTCCCCTAGAAAAGGGGATTGTGGGCAGACAGGTAGGTGCCAACGTGAGGAGCTGTGTCCTACCCCCCCCCCCCCGCATGTCTGAAGAAGGGAGCTTCATGTCTGAAGAAAGGATCTCTGACTCTCGAAAGCTTATGCCTTGAAAATCTTGTTGGTCTCTAAGATGCTGCTGAACTCAGGTTCTGCTGCTCTACTGAGACCAACACTGTTACCCACCTAAAACTGTCTGATAGAGTTCTTCCAGGTTGTGAAAGGGCTTTTATCTCAAACTCTAGAGAACATCGACCCATAAAACACACAAGCCTGATATGATTCCCTTCCTTCTGTGGCTGCATTTCATTTTTTTAAAAGGTCAGGCAACCACCACAGTCTCTTGCATCACATGTAATTTGGCTCCAAAGCATCCCAATTAAATAACTCAAGACTAAGATCAAATTTTCAGGGGGTGTTAAGATCTTCCTCTTTCAGCTTTTAATTAATGATCTTGGTGAAGAAATATTCTCTATGGCAGGGCATCTGGAAGGGTTTGCTTAATAAGGTGCTATAATTGGTCTGTTTAAAATTATGTTTAGAAGTATGCATTTTTAATGGGAATATTCTTGTTTTTCTGATTTATTGGGTTTTGTATTTATTGACTAATGTTTGTTTGTTTGTTTGAACATGGGAAAGCCAGGAAATAAAATTTTAATAAAGTGGTTACTCTTCTAAGGATATGGCAGATCTGAAAAAAGTGGAGAAGAGGACAACCAAGATTAGTTGGAGTACTTTTTCTGAGAAAAAGCTGAAGAATAGGGGACTTTCCAGTTTAGAAAAAAAAATTAGCAGAGGACATAGTAGAAATTTATACAATTATGCATGGAATGGAGAAAGTGAATAGAGAGAACATTTTCTTCCTCTCCCAAAATACTAGAACCCAGGGATAGTTAATAAGGTTGATGAGCAATAGTTTCACAATGGACAAAAGGAAACACATCACTATTTCGCAAGTAATTAAATTGTGGAATTCACTGCAGAAAATAGTGAAGACTTGAAATGACTACTGATGAAGTTTAAAGAGGGCAGTGCCAAAGCAGGATTACTGCTGAACATCAAGAAAATAAAAGTAATGGCTACGGAGCAATTACACAATTTAAAGGCTGACAATGAAGAAACTGAAATTATTAAAGATTTTCTATTCCTTGGCTCAATCATCAACTTCGCTTAATCATCAGAAGGAGACTGAGACTTGGAAGGGCAGCCGTGAAGGAAACAGAAAACATCCTTAAGGATAATGATGTGTCACTGGGGACCAAGATCGAGATAATTCATACTATGGTATTCCCCATTGTCATGTACGGATGTGAAAGTTGGACAGTGAAAAAAGCTGACAGGAAGAAAATTGATTCATTTGAAATGTGGTGCAGGAGGAGAGTTTTGCGGATACCATGGACAGCCAAAAGGACACGTAAGTGGGTACTAGATCAAATCAAGCTTAAATTCTCCCTAGAAGCTAAAATGACCAGTCTCTGTATCATGCATCTGACGAAGAGAACTTGATTCTCAAAAGCTTATGCTACAATAAAATTGGTTAGTCTTAAAGGTGCTACTGGACTCTTTTTGAAATGAGAAAACTGAGGCTATTGTACTTTGGTCACATCATGAGAAGACAAGATTCTCTGGAAAAGTCAATAATACTAGGAAAAGTGGAAGGCAGTAGGAAAGAGGAAGACCCAAAATGAGGTGGGTAAACTCAATAAAGGAAGCCACATCCTTCAGTTTGCAAGATCTGAACAAGTCGGTTAATCATGTTTTGGAGGCCCTTCATTCATAGGGTCACCATAAATCAGAAGTGATACGATAGCACATAACACATACACATGAGCATAGAAGGCTTTAAAATGGGATTAGGCAGATTTCTGGGTTATGGGTCCATTAGTTACAACCTCCTGTCCCCTCATCCTGGGCTCCTGCTGCCTCTTAATCAAGAAGTGGGACCAAAAATCAGGTGACACCAATGTTGCAGAATGCTGTGAAGTCATTTCTGGGTGATGTCACAGTATCGCAAGACACCCTACAACCCTAGATAAAGGATAATCTCTGGGGGAGAAACTAGCCTCTATGCCATGTTTGTTGGTCCTCCAGAGCAACTTGAGGCCACCATGAGAAACAGGATGCTGGACTAGATAGATCACTGATCTGATCCAACAAGACTTCTTTACATTCTTATGCTCCTGACTGCCCACCTCTGCTTACATTCAGAAGTCCCTGGTACAGAGAGTTAAAAATTGGCTTGTCAGTACACTTGGTGGTATTCTGTGTGCATAACTCCCATACATCCAAAATGTAATTATATATCAATAACATGGGAGTAAATATGAAAAATATAATGGGAGGGGAAAAGCCAGTGACAGAAAATACTGCACATTGATAGGATGAAATATGCAATTCAACCTGATTTGTCACCTATAAGTGCTGCTGTATCAAAGGGTGTTTGGTGCTGCTTCCCATATATACCGCCAAGACAGATATTTTATACCACTGTGAACATTAGCTGGAAAATAACCACCTGAAGCTGGATCATATGCCTTATTAGCACTTGCTTCCCTAAAACAAAGGTGAAAATAAAGTGAAATTATAAGGAGAAAAAAAATATACATCTGGAGAAAACAAACGTTCGGCAGTGTATACCATATCCTGGCATCAGTCCAAACATCCAGATGCCTACACATGGACTGTATTCACAGTTCTTCCCCACTGGACGATTTGCACTGTCAAATTTAACAGTTGTCTGAGAGCTGACAAGATTTCCCTTCCTATCCCAATCACTGTGCTCAATCAATGCTCCGATCAATTATTAGGAATGCTTGTACAGCCAACACTAGGTGTAGATATTTCTGCTTCTTGCAGAATTTCTACTGCAACCCTGCTAATTTCTCTCCTATCTCTGGGGCCTCCATTCATTGTTCTTTACCCCAATGACAGCACTGAGAAGAGAGCTTTTTGTATCAGCTTTTTACAAAATGTGCATGGTTATATAATGGGAAAGCAGATCCCTGTCTAGGTTCTTATAGTGGGAAGACATGGTGACATTTGGTTTGACCCAGGAAAGCATTATCTCTGTTCAGAGCTGTTTCGGAAAACATCACCTTCAGAGAAGATTGTAGGCTAAACAAGCCATTTTGTCCACTCTGGTTGGAATGTCACATTCTTCACCACTTAAACTAATGGCCTGTCTGCTTTAAATCTTGTGTCCTGCCCTTGCATAAGGAGAGGAAGGAAGACATTAAATTGCTCTTCTTTTTGCTTCTCCCCATCCTGAAGTTGAGTGAGGTTATAATTTTTCCACACCTCTAATCTTCCTTTTTTTCTGTGTGTTTAAAGTGCAATTTAATTTTAAACTTTAATGAAAGGTTTAGAACATTTTTTAAAAAAAGACTAGAGACCTATAGCTATTATAAATCAATAGGGGAGAAATTGCCACACAAATGTCACAAACTTCTAAAACTGACAGTAGCTTAATAAAGCAGTATTATAGTGGAGTGACCAAGAGCCTAGACATTAGCAACTGTAAAACATTGTCTTGAAATCCTTCCCCCATTTCCTTTCTGCCCAGACTTCAGCAACTATCTTTGAATACTGTATTTAACTACAAATACAAAATTCAGGCTGCTCCAGAGAAGTCACTTCAAGCAACATGGTTTCTTCTGCATTGTAACTTTCATGTTCAGGCTTTGGTTCCAATTCTTAGTATGAGTACTGTTTCATTTTGCTAAAAGTTTGGATAACAAGAAATTAAACTCTTGCTGTTGTACTAAAACCAGCATGCTTTGGGTTTGTCTGTATGTATTTTCTTGCTGCAGGAGTTTCTTCAGGAGCTCTTAAGTGGGAAACCTACTGACTTGACAAACTGATAGTACGGTAAATTTGCTTCAGTTGCCACTGGGACTGCCATTGGACAAATCTTTAGCAGGAAGAAAGGAGATAATAAATACTATGTGTTTTGAACACTGTAACTCCCTGTTATTGTCTTTCAACACAAGCAGCATTTCTATTTTCAGTTTGCATTGCCTAGTGTTTTGTCTCACTGATCTCCCCCTCCTTCTCTTTACTCATGTTCATATGTATTGATCTACTTAAGGGACCACTTCAAGCTTTTAATAAGCTGATTCTGGCCCATAAAAGCTTATGTCACATACAGAGAGACCTGAGCAACCTCAAAAAGCAAGCAATTGGATTGATAGTTTTTGAGGTGACTGGGGACTGCTTTTGGTTTTATTTCAGTTTTAACATTGCCTGTATTTCCATCAGAGGACCAAAGGAAGGTAGGTTCTTAATTTACATTTTAAACAGTGAAAACACATAGTAGACAAACCATTGTCCTCAATTTTCTTTATCCCTCTTTTCTTACAAACTGTCTCTAAATTTCCTTAACCAATATGAAACCCCTAGGATGTCCTCTTGGTCCCACAGTATCCTTAGTACCAAATGCTGGTACTAATGGGTACAAATCCTTAGTACCATATGCTGGCACAACATATTCCAATGTCTACACCATGTATTGACTCATGCAGAAAATACTCCCTGATGTGGCTCCTTATAGGTACAAATTTGTGGGAGATCAGGGCAGGACAGTTATATGTGTAAGATGTGTATCAGCTCTAATTGCAAGGTCAATACCTCTGACAAATACTGACAAATAAAGGGATGTCATACAGGTTGAAGCAATTTTCCACTTTGTTTTATGTGACATATTGTACAACAATAAAAAGATAACCTTAAAAAACATGCAAGGTGATTTGCAGAAAATAGCTTCATGGGATAACCCTGTTCAACTTTCTGTATCAGTTTTAGTTACTTAAGTGAAGTTACTTCCAATAGAAAATAACTGAAGCAGAGCAGTGGGCAGCCAATGGCCAGGGCTGGTTCATAGCACCCACTCCCTACCATCTCTGTAAGGGAGCACTGGATGGAAGGAGGCCTCCCTCCATTTGCACCACTCCTGTATGAGGGCCAGGATGTGCTCTAGAGGCCTCCAGAGCTCGTTCTGGACGCAAGAGGCGGGTGGGGGGAGACTCCCACTCCCACTCTTTCCACTCATGCCACCTGTCAGGCTTTGGCCAGGGCATAGCTGCACAGGGCATTGATGTGCCTGAACTGCTGTCCTTGGCTGTGGACAGGGACTGCCCAGGTCTCCGCTCTGTGGAAGGAGGGGAGGTATACATCACCCTTGCTCCCTCTCTACCACTCACATGCCTTCTCAACCTGTCAGGGTTCCAGCGGCATCCTCCTACTTCCAGCCTTCCATGCCTTCCATAGCTTCCACCCTCCTTGCTTCCTCCTTGCTCACTCTTCCTTCATCTCTCTAGCTCTTCCTCCTTCCATCCTCTCACTCTCCTAACAACCTTCTCCTCACTCCTACACAACCCACCCCACCCTGTGGGTGAACTTCTCTTATATCCCTTCACCCATTCCTGGCTCCACCTGCCAGCTACGCCCCCAGCACCCTAGCCACACCCTTGGCTGTCCTAGGCAGCTACACCAGTGGTTGCTTTGTTGGCTGCCTTGGCTTTCTCTGTTAAGGGCCTCAGGCAGCCCCACCTGTGGCTGCTTTGCTCTCAGCCGCACCGGGTTCTGGGTGATTCCTTCCAGCCTGCCTGCAGGCTGGGGTGTGGCCCTGTGCTGCCCTTCCTCTACTGCAAGTAAGGATGCTGACTGGCTGTCCCTGCTTCCTGGGCTTTCTCCCTCTGGTCTGATCTCCTCCTGGACGTCCTCACTCTCCCTGCCTGGGTTTCCAGCCTCCCAAAGGAGGATGGGGCTAGCTGGCTTCCACCTGCCCCATCTAGCCCTCTGAGGCTTGGGTGCTTTTTTACCTCCCTCTGTTGCTGGCAAGTTTTGGACCTGGTCTGTCGGGACAGCAAAGTAGCTGCCTCCTGGCTGTCCCCCACCTGTTCCTCTAGGCAAGTCTGGGGGTTGCGCCTCAGACCCCAGACACCACCTTTGCAAGGAAATCCTGGACTCAAATAGCAATGGCAAAGATGGAAGGAGGTTCCACTTCCCCTATCTGTGCCATTACTGATGCTGCTGCTCTGCATCTCTCTGGAGTGGAATAGGAGGTGCTGCACTTGGGGGGCAAACAGCTTGAGAAGGCCCTGTCAATGGCTCCTCTCTGCTTGACTCCCAAGACACCCAACAATCCAAGTTCTTACAGGAAGAGACTAGAGTGGAGAGGTGGCATATAATGGGAAAGCTTTATCCTGTCTGTCTGAAATCAGGGAGGGAAGATGCCTTGGTCAGATCTCAGAAGCTAAGCAGGGTTGGCCTTGATTAGTAATTGGACTTCCAACGAAGACCAAGATTGCAGAGGCAGGCAATGGCAAACCATCTGTTCATCTCTTACCATGAAAGCTCCAATAGGGATCACCATAAGTCAGCTATGACTTGAGGACACTCTCTGATTAAGAGAGCGGTGGCTCTCAAAAGCTTATGCTACAATAAGGTTGGTTAGTCTTAAAGGTGCTACTGGACTCTTTACTATTTACCAGGTCTGGGTGAGTTATGCAAGTCATGTGCTATCAAGTCATATGGTGGTTGCTTCTTGGCCTGGTCCCAATAAGTCCCCCCTTAAAAGCCAAAGCAGCCCCTGCTTTTTCCTGAAAGAAACCAAGCCTGGAATGCCTAACTGTTTTTGTTGCCTAGCAACAGCCACTGAGGGCATCTGGTCTTACAGGAGCTTTAATCATTTGTACTCTTTTTAACCTCAATGTATTATATTTTTTAAATTTCAGATTTTTCTGCAAACCTGAGGCATTTTTCAGGTTTGTAGGGAGATCTGTCTTGTCCATTGAAGGCTTCAGTCTCCAGATTTAAGTATCCACAAATCAGGGCCACTTCACTATTTGTATGTAAGATGGATACTGAGAGAGGGAGAGCAAAAATACCACTTCCCCTGTCCATTTTACTTCACTGGCCTTGATAAATCTCAATATTTTTATTCTAGTCCAATTGACTTACATTTGTAAAACATGGTCTGGAGAAAATATGTTTGAAAAAGTGAAGAGCAGAAATATAAGGCAGAGGAGGGACAGTTTAGTTCCATTTGCCTATGTATTCCACTTTTGTTAAAAATAGACCCTCCTCTGCTTTACATAGAACAGGAAGATTTGGGCATTTCATGTCTACCAGGACTAATTTTAACAACAATAAATAAATCCAAGTAAACTCAGGTCCTAAATCTGTCACAGACTTTGGCCAAATCCACACTTACCAGCACAGCGCTAAGCAGGCGGAGTGATAGTATCTTTCTGGTGCGATTTATGACGTCATTGCACCATGATGCCGCTCTCGTGGCGCGATGATGTCATAAAACGCGCCAGAAAGACGCTCTCACTCCACCTGCTTAGCGCTGTGCCGGGTAAGTGTGGATTCGGCCTTTATCATATCTTTCATCTATCTTATCTTGTAAGTCTGTACATATTTGGTTGGTTGTTCTATACAAAAGTCGTATGGGATTCAGAGTGCAAAGTGATCCTGTTCTCCTTTTCCAGTTTCAAGGGGATGGCAGAATGATTTTGGCCATTGGCTTAAGTCTTTTCTATTATATAAAAAGGTTATCTTAATTTTTTTTTATTCCCATGTCAATGTTCTTAATTTATGGCAGCTTCTTGCCCCCACTGTACAATATTTCAATCCACCTGCTCAAAAGGAAAAAAGCATTGCATAACAAGATGTTCAAAATTAATTTTGGTATACACATATTTTTAATGAAGTCACTTTTCATAAAGAAAGAAGACAAGGCACTCCACAAGGGATTAGGAAACTACTGATAACAGGATAAAATACGACTACCTGTCTCAATTTTCAACAACAGTATTATTTTACATACACGTAAATTTAACCTAAACAGGAAAAGATTTTTTTCAACAAATCAGGAAAACCAATGCTAATTTATTAATAGCATGGTCTTGGAGTCATTTAAACAATGGGTCTTCCTTGCAATTATGAAAGCATTTTTAGAAATCCTTATAATTGATCATTGTAATGTTCACGTTGATAAAGCAGAAGCAAAAATAGGCATCTTTTTCAAAGCTACAGAGTCTCATGTGACTTTATGAAGTAGATGATCTCTCTCTCACACCATTTTAATAGTCTTTTTCTCCTCTAATAATTTTAGTTGTCCTTTAGTTTATTTTGAAGTAGGATGATCAGAGTTGTACAGTAGCTGTACCAGATTCCTTTCTGATCTTTTCCTTTGAAGATCATGTTCTGTTCCTCTCTGGTCTCTACAATTCAGCTCACTGGAACCAGACCTGGTTATAATCAGGCTCTGTCTGTTGGGACCACATTATTTAAGTTCTGAGTTCTCTTCATTGGCTGCCTGTTTATTTCCAGGTCCAATTTAAACTAATGATGCTTACCTTTAAAGCCCCTCATGACCTGGGGCTCATGTACTTCAAGGACTGTTCTCTCCCAATATCTATGCAGTAATTGCAGTTCTTAAGCCAGGGTATCCTCACAATCTCCTTGCTTTCAAAGATACAGTCTGTTAACGCCCAGGCCTTTCTGTTGCTGCCCTTCTGCTATGGATCATCCTCCCAAAAGGAGTGAAGCAGCCACCTGCATTTGGGGCCGCCTTCTGACAATGCTGTAAAATAGAATAATTTAAGAGCATATAGGGCAGCTTGAATAGGCTCTGGTGTAGCTGTTTTAATTGATTGTTTTTAATTATATGTTTTAATTAATGTAATAGATTTTTGGTCACCCATCTTGGGTTCTTACTGTGTTGGGAGAAAGGCAAGATATACAAATATTCTAAATAAATACATGGGTTTGATCAGTGCCTGTATGGTTTCCATAAGTTCCATATTGAAGGAAAAATGTAACAGGGATGAAATCAATAAATAAACACTGTATTTTTCTAAGACTGGCTGCTAGGGTTGCCATCTCTTTCTTTTTTAAACATAGCACATCCAAAGTTTCCTTTCTTTCTTTCTTTCTTTCTTTCTTTCTTTCTTTCTTTCTTTCTTTCTTTCTTTCTTTCTTTCTTTCTTTCTTTCTTTCTTTCTGGTGGAGCCTGGGGAAGGTGAAGTTTGGGGAGATGAGGGACTTCAGTCGGGTGTAACACCATACAGTCCACCCTCCAAGGCAGCCATTTCCTCCAGGGGAACTGATTTCTGTGGCTTGGAAGTCAGTGGTAATTCTGGATCTCCACACCCCACCAGAAGGTTGGCATGCAACCCTTGGAGTTGCCCATCTTTTAAAGCAGATGCAAATGCACATCAACATCAAAATACTGCGCAAAATACTACTGACTGAGTATGTCTGGATCAAGACCAATGCTACGCTAATATTGAGTCTGACTTCCAGACAACTTTTCCATTAACAATTGTAAAGTGGACTTGTCTGAAAAAGAAAACAAATGCTAGGAAGATGTTTACAGCAAGGAACTATATTCTTCCATGTATGCATTTTTTTCTTCGTACACATAACTGGAGAGAGAGAGAGATTTGATAGAAAGAGGCCTTTTCAGTGACCTTCTGTCCCTCCCTTAGAGGAAGAAGTCTGACAGGTAGATATATGGACAGTTTGTTATTGTAAATTCCAGATCTTATGATTATCTCTGACTCAACTTCTGGGTCTTTATCTGGAATTCCTGTGAAAGGTCAACCAGTATATTACTGCTTTTCTTCACCTTGTGCCGACCCCGCTTTAAAAATACACTTCATACAATACAAAGAAGGGATGAGAATGTCTTCCCTGAACAAAATAGTGAAGGTAAATGATGTAGGCAATCTGAAAAAAGTGAACACTTGGAAAGTGTACAACTTAGAATATACTTTTCTTGCTTATGTTAATTGTTCATAAAGTAACACACAACATTTATATAGAAAATGCAATATAATTAACATTATTACAGTTTTATCATTCAATAAATCCTTACAACAAACTCCTCAAAAATTTCATTAAAGGTAAATATTTCACACTTGTTGACACAGTCACTTGAAATATAAGGAAAGCAGAGCAGAGTCCATGAGTAATGAATAGACACTGATTTACATTGTCTCTCTTTGTGTATCTATACACATGTATATTCACACAGATATATAGTTTTAAATGCACTTCTACATACACTCATATAGCATGCAGTATATTTACAATGCAAGGCAGAGTTAATGAATATTTCAACAGGATTTCAGTTGCTTTGAAATGCTACACTCATCCAACGATTACCAACTCTAAGGGCCTCAGACTTATACAGGTTTGACAGGTTTTATTATCTGCCCAGCATCTCTAGGAATTGATGGTTAAAAATCCCTGAACAATAAGTGTACCTGATGATTCCTCATCAAGCTTGATTGGTCGTCAGTGAACAAATGAACCTAATAGATTCATTTGGAGATCACATTGCTGATTAGTATTTGAATGGGAGGCCCTCTAGGACTCCTATTTATGCCATCAAGTTCTATGAAGGAATAAAGTAGTATATAAGTACACTAAATGCATGAATAAAAGTTCTCCTTCACTCATATGAGCCCACCTATCTCCCATGGATTCTTCAGTTGAGTGTTTTTCCATTGCCTGGGAAACAGTGGGTCATTATGTATTACAGGAGGTTTCCAGCAATGGGACCAAAGCTATGGAACTCCCTCCCCTGGAAGATTCACTCTGCCCCATTGTTTAAGCTAAGACATATGGGTGGACCTGTAACACAGCCAGTGCAGCCATACAAAAACTGAAGGTGCAAATAAACCAGAAGCCCCACCACCTTTCAAGGTAGACATGGGTTTATTTTTCTAATTCCTGGGCTGTACTTCCTCCTAAGTCTTCCTTGAGGTACAACTTTCCTAACAATCTTAATCAGGAAAGGGTATGCCAGACATCTAGCTCCACTCCCCCCCCCTCCCTTGGCTATTAAAGTTGTACAATCCATCCAGACCAGTTGTGGCTTGTTCCTGGCTGATCTGCAGCATAGCTTTTCTTTCTTGTTACAAGGTTAGATTCTGTCTCAGTTTATCCTCCACGTTTGGCATGGTATGGTAAGCCTCACGGGAACCACAGCACATGAGAAAAGGAGAGTAAGGTTTCTTACTTGTAGACATATCCTAAATGGACCTTAACTGTCACAAAATCATTCTGTTCAAGTGCCCACTAGGACTTGGAGGAGCTAATTCCTTCCAGTGGTGAAAGAAGGGGACAGATGTGTGTCTGTGCATGAAGAACCAGTGGTTTAGATTTTGTAAGAGACAGAAAGAGAAGTAGATAAACACTGCAAGAGAGTCTGCTGAAGCACCTTGGGTGCAGGAAGTCTCTCTGGGGATTTGATGTGGCATTTCTACTGACCTGTAGGACTGCCTCTTTGCCTTTACCTGTACTCTACCTGTATATTTGTAAATAAAGTAAATATTACAAAAATTCTATAAGGCGTCAGAGCTCCTACCTTCATAAGGAACAAACAAGGTAATTGCTGCCACTGGAACTTTTCACTGATTACATAATATTATTGTCAGCAAGTAAGTGACAAATGCTAATCAAAGCTAAAGCCCCATAGTGACAAGAGCAATATGATGTTTGGCTAAAAGTGTTAAATAAATTGGTGAATGCCCTGAGGTATCAAAGGAGAAAGGGAAGTTTACCCAAGCATGTGCTTGGATAAAAGGGAAGTTTACCCAAGCAACATCTCATACTTCATTCACTTGAGTGAATTGTTGAGGGGACCACTTTGGGTCTGGATAGCATCCTTAATCCCACTGCTGTCTGAAACATGGTGTTATGATAAGTATGAGTCCTCTCAGCATAAAATTTCAGTGTGCAGTCTATGAAACTTGAGATACTGCGGGGGTTTAAACCATAGTGGTTTACCTAAATACTATTGCGCAGTGCCTACCTTCAAATTAGTTTTCCTGTGCTGAAATGAAGACTGTAGATAAATTGCTGGTGTAGATCAGCCACTGATAAAGCCATTTGTCTTAAATTCCAAGATGCAGAGGCATACCATTTTGGTTTAGTATATTTTGGCAACAAAATATTACAATCAAAATAGTAAACATGAGCATGCTTTCCATCATTTTACCCCTGAAAAAGAAAAAGTTGTGCCAAATAGATTTTATATTATAGAACTGTTTACAGAAGATGGGCTGATAGTTGACCTGGGAAGTTCAACTATACTAGAAAGAGACTTGAATACATAATTCTATATTACAACCTTTTCCTGCTGACACCGTATTTCACTGAAGAAATTAAATCGCTATAATGTCATGACTGTTGACATAAGTGTGAAAATGAAAAAGAAAAATTAGCCTATGAAACAAGTTAGCTGACATTTAAAGCCAGACCTATCATACAAGAGGTTAGAGATTGTGAAGATTTCAGCTGATAATGGAGGACTAGAAAACAAAAAAGGCTAGTCTTTGAATTATAGCTTTTAAATATATGATGGAAAAATAAATCTCTAGTTTGAAAGGTTTGGTCTCTGAAGCCCCTTTACATCTTATCAAAAATGAGATGTTTATTATTGAACTTTACAGTTCCTCACTGAGATGCCCAATAGGCCAAAATCCAGATATTTTGATGGATTCAGACATCAGCATCTCCTCTTCCTGAACATTTATTGTACATTATAACACAGTTTTGCTGCAGTTGATATAATTGATTTGTTTTGTTACTTCAGTGGGGAAAATCTCTTTTATGTAAAATGCTCAATCTGTGCCATGAAGAGACACTCCAAAATGATTCAAGGCCAATGAATAAATTAAGCACTTCTTCCCACAATCTATTAGTTTAGATTCTACAACAGTTCACTTTCAAATATTTAACAGTTCATATTGTGGCTCACAAAAGAAGATCTTTCTGCAGGAAGAGGTACCAAATGCAGCAAACAATACCATTCCTTTACCTCAAATGATATATCAAGTGCCATCACCTTGGAAACAATGTTTTTTCCCAAAAAACGTGAAAGTTTGAACTGGTTCGGAAATTAGCATTAATATGTCTGTTCCTAGTAATACTTTAAGAAAACAAATCATGTTGCCATGGATGGTCTCATTGTGGTTTTCTACACTAGCATCATTTCCACTGGCACAGCAACTGTGAAAAACAATTACATTCCGGTTTCCCAGATATGATTTACGTATTGAACATTGTGTTGGGAGAGAGATACCATGTGGCTCCTGGTTCACATAGATTAGGTCTTTGCTGCTGCTTTCCTAGCAAACGAACACAGGGAAGGAATATTCCTGTAACTGGAATAGCCACTTGATTCTATTGTAGCACTTAACTTTGTATTAGTTAACTGATAATCTCTGTATGTTTATTATTTTTGTTTGTTTTGAAAAGCAGAGCTATTTATGAAGGGTAAATTTCTGTTGCTTAAAAATATTTTTCTATTTCAAATTAATTAAAATAAAGTTTTAAAGGGTGTCTGTGTGAGAGATCTGAGGGAAGAAAATAAACCTCCAATAACTGGCAGCTGTAATGACAAGAGATTTGGGAGAAAGATAAGGATGACTGCACTCTGTAGTCCGCTCCCCAAGGTGACAGAGCTGGGCTGGGAAGAGTTTGTGCTTATTTCTTCCCTTCTATTCAGTTTTCTTCCACCCTTGTTCCATGGAATCCTTCTACCCTCCATTTTAATAATACAACAATTTAGTGAGGTAAGTTTTAGTGAGAGAGAGTGCCTAGGTCAAAGTCAGTGAGTTTTATGGTGAGAATTTGAACCTGGATCTCACCAGTCCAAGTCTGATAGACTAACCACTGAGAGCAAGTGTGATATAGTGGTTACAGTGCCTGCCCGGACCAGGATCTTGGAGACCCAGGTTCAAATTCCCACTCTGCCATGGAAGGTCGCTGAGTGACCATGGGCCAGTCCCATACTCTCACCCTAACTTACTTCACAGGTTTATTGTGAAGTAATAATAATAATACCAACCCTCCCCTTTATACCCCTTCTCTATACAGATTAATGCCATAGTCAGAGTAATGATTATCCCCACAATAAAGCTGGGAAGCTGGAGCTGAGAGGAATGGCTTACTCAAAGGCACTTACTGAGTTCATGGTAGTAATGGGATTTGAACCAATAGAGCCCTAATTTGCAACCCAATTACTTAATGATGGAAGCTGCTTTGGATCCTCCTTGGCAGGAAAGGCAGGACATAAATGAAGTAAATAAATAAAGAGCTTTAGTTTTGTAAAAAAAAACTTCTCTCGCAAGTATCATCAATTCTGTGGCTTATACAGCTCAATCTTGAGTATGTTTAATCAGAAGTGATTCACTATTAAGTTCATTCAGACTTACTTCAACGCATTTAGGATTGCAGCCTTAGTCCAATGTCACCAGATATTACAGCACTCCATGGATGACATAAGAATTAGCGAACTCAGAATGCCACAGGAGGCCTCCATGGGTATAACGACAATACCACTGCAGTAGATTGACCTTTAGAGGGGAAAAATTACCTGGCTGCATCTTATGCTTGTCTGCACTGCATCAGTTCAACATCTTGATGGCTGCTTCAAGCTATGTTGATACACTGCTGTCCATAAGATGATGGTGAACACGAGATAGGCAATTTATTTGGAAAGTTTCTATATTTGCTTATGCATCGCTTTATCCAAGCCACAGATATCTATGTAAACAGATGATGTAAACAGACTATTCAGGATCTTAAATAAAGCAAAGGCTGTTACCATTGTCATATGCAAAAAGTCAACATAAATCCTGCTGCTAACCATTTGGATTACTTGTTCTTTAAAATGGGTGTTTCTTTACATTACCTTCCTTATCACTGAAGCTTACAATTTTGAAAAAGTATGTCAATTATTCATATACAAAACCAAAAAGAAGACACTTTACTTGGAGGTATTTTTAGCCTAAAGTGCTGCAATATTAATTTGTATCATCTTTCACACTATTCACTTCCCATCAACAATTCAAGTAGAATCGATAAAGGTAAAACATAGCTACAAACATGTGGTTTCAGTGTAGTGGAATTTACACTTTCCTGCAGATGTATCTGTCAAGAAACCCCTGCATGTTTGCTGAGGATGCTGGGTCATGTTCAGAGGTGCACTTTCCATTCACAAGAAGCCCCACCAGATCTTTACAAGGAAAACAGCTGGTCCATCATACAGTAATAAAGCAGGAGAAACAGTTAAGCAGATAGTATTTTGTTTTAAAATGGACTTCATATATTTAGAACTGGCTGTAAAACGTAAAAACTAATATAGACTTTGTCATTGCATCACTCAAGAAGCACTGAAGAAAAACAAACACTGCTGGTGCTATAAAGTAGTCATTCCCAAAAGCGAATGCTCCATATGTGAATAATTCTCCCTGAGAAGTAAAATATGTATCTGAACTCCCATGAAATAACTTGAAAAATTCAGCTGGCCTGTGGTACATCGATTTTCACGGACCATGGACCACAAACTTTTCATGGACCAGCCTGTTTCACAGACCGGTTTGTCATTTCTGTGGGCCCTGGCACTGCCCCCTTCACACCTAGAGAGCCCAAACATGCAGCGAATCTTCACCAGTCTCCCCTCCAGCCACCCACCAAGTTTTGTTAAGTTTACATTTCAGACATCCAAGTTACAGACCCCCAAAGCGGCCACCCCAGGAAACTTCCAGTAGATACTGGGAATCGCAAATGCCAATTGACTTGCATTGGTTTGCAGCACCAAAAAGTTGCAATGAAGCAAAATCAAACAGAAAAGGGGGGGAAGAGCCCCCTCATTCACCACACAGACACCTTCCCAGTCGTTGCCTAGGGAATTATTTCTTGCTCCTTGCTCACATAGAGAATAATGGGAGCTATCTCGTTGGCAGCCAGAGCTGCCTATCAAGTTTTTAAGGGCTGCAGAAGGTCTGCAGACATCCCTTCCATTGCCTAGGGAATTGCTAGATCGGCACCAGGACGTCTGAACTCATGGACCATGGACCGATGGACCAGCCCAAACAGACCAAAGTTCGTGAAAAATGTGTCCTACAAACCGCATGTTCGCAAACCATGAACTGGGCCAGAACGTGTTAAATTTAGGTCCCCACCTCTAGTTACATGTCTAAGAGTAATAATCTCGAGAAAGACATTTCATTGTAGTCTTTATTAGGAAATCAAAATTAAGTAAATACTGCCATGGACTTCCTGCAGCAAACTCTTTTCCTATGCCTTCCTGGGGGATTTCATCTAAGGCACAGTTCACATAGTCTAGATGAGTAGATCCATATATTGAAAGATAAGTAACCTTCAGTTCTGTGTACTCATGTATCCCACACACACCATTATTAAAAGCTAGGATGCCTGTTTGCATCCCGCTTTGGGAGCTGTTCAGAATGCGTGAGCAGGGTCTACCAGCATAAGTATTCATACATTAAAGGTTACACATAATGGGATATCAGCCAGAAGTTGATTTCAATGTCCCATTATATCCTAATCACTTAAGTGAAGGGACAATGGGTTGGATCCCATGAAGGACAAAAGGGGAACCTCTTTTGCCCATTTCCCCACTTTGTGGCAGAGCACCAATTCCCCTTAAATGATATTCCTGGGGGTCCCTTGTTATCTAGGAGTAACATTTCAGGGGGCAGTAGAAAGAACAATTGAGGGAGAAAAAGCATTTTCTGTGGGACCCAAGCTAATATTGCAGTACTCTACACAATCATTTATAACATTATGCAAAAGTATAGTATAACATCTGCCTGGGATGATACCCTTATCCAGTGTGGTCCAGTAAAAACTACTCTGTAGTCATAGCTCATCCAGGGATAAACTGTCGTTTCCCTGCCAAGATCACAGCATATATCTACAATCTGAGTCTACAAAAAACATTTAAGAAAAATTCTGCTTCTTTCTTTTACTGGTAGGGTTGCCAGGCTGGCAACCAGTGGCAACCAGTGGGAGGGGACAAGGGGTATGTGTGAAACATTGCCAACATCACTTGGTCAATGTATTGTCGAAGGCTTTCACGGCCGGAGAACGATGGCTGTTGTGGGTTTTCCGGGCTGTATTGCCGTGGTCTTGGCATTGTAGTTCCTGACGTTTCGCCAGCAGCTGTGGCTGGCATCTTCAGAGGTGTAGCACCAAAAGACAGAGATCTCTCAGTGTCACAGTGTGGAAAAGATGTAGGTCATTTGTATCTACTCAGGAGGGGTGGGGTTGAGCTGAGTCATCCTGTAAGAGTATCCCAGGGTGTGGAATGCTAATGGAGGGAGGCTTCACTGTATCCTGAGGAGGTTCTTTTGCATATGGATTGGTACTTGATGTGCTTATCTTCTCTGCAGGGCTATTGTCGGGGATAGAATGTTTTGTTAGCCTGGTGTTTTTCAGAACTGGAAACCATGCTCTGTTCATTCTTAAGGTTTCTTCTTTCCTGTTGAAGTTTTGCTTATGCTTGTGAATTTCAATGGCTTCCATATGCAAAAGAACCTCCTCAGGATACAGTGAAGCCTCCCTCCATTAGCATTCCACACCCTGGGAAACTCTTACAGGATGACTCAGCTCAACCCCACCCCTCCTGAGTAGATACAAATGACCTACATCTTTTCCACACTGTGACACTGAGAGATCTCTGTCTTTTGGTGCTACACCTCTGAAGATGCCAGCCACAGCTGCTGGCGAAACGTCAGGAACTACAATGCCAAGACCACGGCAATACAGCCCGGAAAACCCACAACAGCCATCACTTGGTCAATTCTGGGTAAAACCTGGAAGTGACAAAGTGTATCTCCAGTAAAATCATACTGTTTCCGAAAATTCCTAAAGCTATCCAATGTCACTTTTGGGTTTCACCCAGAAGTGACATTGGTGATGTCATTTTTTTTAAATGACAATTTTTAAATAACAATTGGTGATGTCATTTTTTTTAAAAAAAAATTCTCTCACTGATACTCCGAATGGTGGCAGGTAATGAGGCTTGTAGGAAGGAGACCTTCCGCC
This sequence comes from Eublepharis macularius, assembly GCF_028583425.1. Taxonomy (NCBI): domain Eukaryota; kingdom Metazoa; phylum Chordata; class Lepidosauria; order Squamata; family Eublepharidae; genus Eublepharis; species Eublepharis macularius. Next base: position 59,806,045 of record NC_072791.1, read on the forward strand.
ATAGTGGGGGGGACGGAGACTGCAGAGCCGGGTTTGATTCCCCACTCTTCCACTTGAAGCCAGCTGGGTGACCTTGGGCTAGTCACAGCTCTCTGGAGCTCTCTCAGCCCCACCCACCCCCTTATATATATAAGCGCCTATTTTCTGGACCAATGATTGCAATGAGTGTTGGTGTTGGAGAAGAAAAGGAAAGATACACTGACTACCCAATTTCAATCTACACATTTTTTTTGTGATTTTATCAGATTTGAATTCATTCTTCAAACTTCAAACCTAAGTAGTTCTTCCAGAATTACAACTAGTCTCTAGACTACAAAGATCAGATCTCCTGGGGGAAATGGCAGCTTCAGAAGGTGGACTAGGGAAAACTAGGTTTTCTAAGGAAAACCTAGACGTGACAATGCACCTCTCTAGGAATTGTAGGATTGTCTCTGATTCTACCATAGTTTCCAGTGATTTTTAAAGAAGTGTGACATCACTTCTGGGATTTCTGCAGAAGTGATTTCCCCCAAAGTGATGTAACTCCATCCCACCAATAGTTATTTTTAACTTTATTTTTGTCCCTCCAGAAACTAGAGCAGCAGCAGTAAAACGGGAGATTTTTCACTCTCATGGGGCAAATGACAAGCCTAGTAGACAGGTATCTTTATACTTAAAAGGTAAATATAAAAATATCTTTTTATTACTTAAAAGGCATCCTTCATTTTGTGATACATTATATAAAGAAATGTAATTCCAATGAAGGAGTAGATTGCGTGTCAGCCATTCCCCCCCCCTTTCATTATACAAATATAAGACGGAGGGGGAAATAGGCAAGATAGGAGGTGACAGCTCAAGTCACAAAGACATCTACGCAGTGGCACATAAGTTGAACAAATTTAGATTATTCTACAAAATCAAGAAGGCCCAAAGCGACATCATCTCCAATTGGCTTCATCTTGTAGCATCATCTTTGCTGCCCAGTGGGCATTTGGCTTGGCTTGCCTTCCTTCTTTTAGGTACAGAGAGAGTCTTGGGTTTAAATCCAGATTGGAAGAAATGTACTAACTTTGTTTTACATCTAAAAATATTAACATTTTAAACCTTGTTAAGTAAGTGGTACAGACCAATGCTTAGAAGAAGAATACAGCAACCAGTCCTGGTAATTAATTACTGGTGAAGGTTAAAACACAATACAATTTTGCTAATTACTCACAGCTTGGGGCCCATTTTTTCTGTACAGCCAACAACTGCATGTTTTTAATCCCCATAATAACAATAATGGCATACATCATTAACCCTATTTTATTCTTTCTTAATTTTTTTATAATACCAATAACAAAGATCATTAACCTCTGTTCTGTTTAACATCTAATCAGCCATTTTAGTTAAATAAATATCATAGAAAGCATTAAATATCACTTCGCTAAGCTAGCTTTGCTCTCAGGAGGGGAATTCGTCCTAATGCATTATATTAACATCCGTTTACTTCACAAGTGTCAAACCGTGTGTGGTAATGAGGAAATAGATATAGCATAATATATTGCTTTAATCAAATTAACTTCTTTTTGTGCAGTTTTTAATTCTAAAATATTTCACTCTGCTTCAGTGATCAGCCAGTTGCAGTTGAATTGTGCTTCAGGTTATTAATTTTTTTTTACTTATCTGTTTTTACTCTGAATTAGATTCTGAGGGCATCAAAGAAGCAGCTTCTGTATAGCATTTTGTGCCTTGCATGCAGAAACGATGAGGTATCTCTTCCCCATGAAATCCCTGTGCACAGTCTATTAAACCAACAATGTAGATTGCTTATTCTACACCAGTCATAGGGATGTGAGGCAAAACCAAGTCTGAACCTATTTTACCTGAAGAAAATTCAGATTGAATTCAGAACATCAATGTTGTATTTATTATGATGTATCTGTGTATCTCTGTACCAATTATACTCAGCAACGGTAACATAACCCACCAAGATTCTATTTCTCTTAAAGCTACAGTAATCAATATCACAATGAGGTACAAGCTAGATTGCAGATGCTCATTTCATCACATATCTGCACCTAATGTGTAGTGAAATTCTGGAGAACTCCTCTGCTTGAAGCAAACTGGGTGACTTTGGGTCAGTTGTCCTGAAGGGCGATATATAAATCTACTGTTGTTATTGTTATTAATTAAAGTCAAATGACAAAACTGTCTTAGACACAAGCCTTTCTTTCATGTTTGATGAGATTAAAGAATGAATTTATTTAGAATACATGTATATATTTATTTACTTTATTTATACCCCACCGAACGTAAACCCAAAGAGGTTTGCATTCCTCTCCTCACCTTAGTTTTATCCTCACAACAATTCTGTGAGACAGGTAAGGCTGAAAGTATGTCACTGGCCAAAGGTTACCCCAGCGAGCTTTCATGGAAGAGAAGGGATTCAAACCTGGGTCTCCCAGATCCTAGTCTGACACTAACAATTATATAACAATAGCTCTTTTATCCTGCTTTTTCCTTCAGTGGCATATAAACATGTGCCTCCAAGTCAAAAGATTTAAAAATATTTCAAATATCAAAGCATTCAGGTACAACAAATTCATTAAAACAGGCAGCTAAAGTTGTAAGAAAAACAGCAATAGGATAGAAAGAAACAGCCAAGACACCCAGCCAAAAGTCTTTTGGAGATTGACTGCCTTGCAGATTTTCCTAAAAACTGAGCCACTGTCAGTGCCCTTCTGATCTCCTCTGGGAGGACATTTCACAGTGTTGGAACTACAGTTGAGAAGAATAACTGTGTCTGATGTTTAAAAAAGCAAACAGAAGCTGATCTAAGGAATATAATTTCCACATGGGACCATACAAAAGAATTGGTCTTTCCAATATAATTGCAGAACACATCTAAAAATTTCTCAGTTTAGGTGAAATTTGACATTGAAAAGACAAGGCCAATCACCGAATCCATACTTCATGGGAAGAAGGAATCAATCAACAAAGAGTTTTAGAATAGCCTTGCCAAAAAAGACCCAATGTCCAGCATTCTGTTTCCAACCGCAGTCAATCATATGCCTCAGGGAAGCTTGTAAGTAAAGCCTTCCTTTGTCGCCAGCACCTTGTATCTGAAAAAAGCATTTCTTTATGCCATGTGTGATTAATCTATGATAGGCCAAACTGTAAGACAACAAGCAGAACACCACCATGGACTATCAGTCTGGTGCTTGAAGTTCAGTGCAGAATATGACAATCCTTCGAGGTAGGCCTTTATTAAATTGATTTTATAGGTAGATACAGAGTAGAGATGGGCACAAACTGGGCAAATTTCGAACTGTGGAGTTTGTGGTTCATCGTGTTTCATGAACCATGAACTTTCACGAACTTGCCCCATTTCGCGAACTGGTTCATGAAAATGTCACTTCCAGGTCAGCAGAAGGTCTGCAGAGAGCCCATTCCCCCATTGCCTAGGAAACTGATTGATCGATGCCAGGCTGTCTGCAGTGATGAACCAAAATACAAACCAAATGAACCAGGCTAAAATTCATTATGGTTCATGAGAAATGAGCTCCCACAAACCGCCAGTTCGCAAATCATAAACTGGCCCAGTTTGTGACGAACTTTGATTCATATTTCGTTTTGTGCCCGCCTCTAATACAGAGACATAGTTGTTTGGCTAATAGTTGTTTGGCTAATAAGATTGAAACTGGGGGTCTCTGATTCATATTTCATGTTTTTATTTACTATGCTGTGTTATCTTACTGATCTCAGCCCTCGCTTTGTCAACACCTTGTTGGGATTCTGGGCTGCTGGGATATTCTATTTGGTGTCACTAGTTTTGGAGGCCTATGGAAATTATTGTCACAGGATTTTGAAATGGTTATTGGACATTTTTTTAAAGGTGATTTCATAAAATCGTGGAGGCTAGCTCTATCACAATCCACAAGTTCAGCCTCCATGTTAGAGAAGAATACATAATCTCTATCAAAATAGGAGTACAAAGGAAAAGTGACATTTCCCCAAGGAAATAATTAGTAGCTAAAGAAACAAATGTCATCAAAGTAGGAAAAGACAGGCAATTGTTATAGTAAGCATTGAAAAGATGGCATAGTTGCATTGAAAAACAGAATCAGAAGCATGTAGTGAATATGATAACAAAGGATGCAGTCCACACATTAACACTTAAGTACAATCAAAATAATTTTTTAGACAGAACTGAAGAGGCTTAATAATACATTGAGCTAAAAATATCAACTAGAATACCAAATAAAATCAGATGAGCATGAGGCTAGGTATTGTTTTCAATTATACTGAAATCTTAAAACTACATTGCCAAGGATATAGAGAAACTAATCAGACTTTGTAAGTCTATGAAAATGATATCATCAGGCCTGCTGAACATTTACACAGCAGAAATAAAATGCTTCTTGGATTTTATTGACTCAATCTATGCGGAATCATTGGTATGTAATCAAGTACTTTTCCCTGAGCCATGAATTAAAATGTTACTCTTCTTTTATTTGCCTAATCTCTTATTAAACTGTGTTAGTTAGTTAATCACTTGGCTTGAATAATCTAAAGTCATTGAGCTGAAAATATATGCCTCAAGGGTGATTTTTTAAAAACCCTATAGCTCACAATGGACATCTTCCCATGCATGTGTTCATTTTCCTAGACTTGGTTCAGAAATACTTTTCAAAATGTTCATTCTGATTTTGCCTCTCTATCCATTTATTACAACTAAAGGTATGTTTTTACACAGATTTCTCACCTTATGAACACATGAAGTGCCTTGTACCTCTAGTCCAGCTAGTTCACAGCAGCTCAGTGATGCAATGACAGTTTTCTGTTTTGCTTTGTAAATGTTAGGTTTACATTCTGTGAATGCATAAGGGTTGTGCTCAAATTGCTATGACAGGGTAGACTGGTAAAAAGAAATAGTAAGCTCTCTCCTCCCCACTTCTCAATTCCTTCTAATTTCCAAGCTGAAGGAAGAGGCCATAAAACCAGCTGTAGGGCAATTACTGCAGCCCGAAAAGACAAAGGAGAGTCAAGAAGACTCTGGCCCAGCCACATAGGCAATGTTGGCAAATGGCTGTCCTTTTCCTGCCTTGATTTATTTTTCACAAGGAGGGTTGTGGGAAGAGGAGGAGCAACATTCTTGGTAAGCAGTCATGCTTGAGATATCAAGCGACGCAAGCAGGCACATGATCTGAAGAGAATCTTGAGGAAGATATACCAGAGGAGAGATGTCCTTTAGAAAAGAGACATACCTGTTATTTATTTATTTATTTATTTATTTATTTATTTAATTCGATTTATACCCCGCCCTCCCCACAGATGGGCTCAGGAGGGAAAAAAATTATCTGTACAGTAAACCTGAAGCCAGTAAGAAGTACTTGCCTTTCTCTTCACAGAGATGAATTTAGACCTAGGGAAAAAGGATTTCAAGTAGAGATGGGCACAAACTGCATGAGGAACTTCAAAAACCCACGAAAATGGCGATCGCGCGATCGCAATCCGGTGGCTTGTGATTGTCCACGGCCAATGAACCAGCGTTCAGAAGGGGCCCGGTTCGGTGCGTTCGGCCGTGGTTCGGGAAGCCAGACAGTCAGGCGCCAGCAATCAATTCCCCTGGCAACGGAGCCAGGGGAATGCCAGAACTCTGTCTGCACTCCTTCTGTCACTCTGGAAACCCAAATGGAAGCCCAGCTTACCTTGATCGGCAGGTATTCCTTCCAACCACGGAGCTGCAAAGCGGTTACAAGTTGGGAGAAGACACCCAGGGGAGGGAGGGGGAAGGGGGTGTCTTGTAGCCACAGGCACTCCAATCTCATCCCTGCAAACCCTGATAGGCAGCTCTGATGGCCAAACACAGACCTCCTGCGTTGCTCAATGGGACCTGTGCTTATAAATAGCCGTGGGCTCCCAGGCTGGGTTTCATTTTCAGCGAGCAGTGGAGTGGGACAGAGCTCTTGCTTGCCACTTGCTAGCCTTTGGGGAGAGAGACTGAGAGTATAATTGAGCTTGGATTTTTGTGGGAGTTTCCTGGGGACCTTGGATTGGAGAGGGTATAACTCCAAGATCCCTTTTGCAATCTTGTCCAAACTTGGGTGATGGCTGTAGGAGAGCCTGCAAAAGATGGGCTCTCTAAGTGCCACAGGGGCTGTTCCACGCCTCACAAACCGTGAACCGGTTCGGTAACAGAAAATGTTAATTGCGGTTCGCGATCTCGGGATCGTTGTTGGCACCGAACCGCGAACCGCTGGTTCGTTAAATTTTTTTGGTTCACGCCCATGTTCAGACCCACCCGAAAAATACAACAGATGCTATGATCAGCAAAAGACAGTAGAGACCCCCTCACCTCTGCAGGAGTATACCGTATACCCTGCAGCTGTGGACAAGTTTACATCAGGATGACAAAGCGTAGCATCCAGACAAGAATAAAAGAACATGAAAGACACTGCAGACTTGGACAACCTGAAAAATCAGCAGTGGCTGAACATAGCCTAACTCAAACAGGGCACAGTATCTTATTCCAGTACACCAAAATACTGGATAACACTTCCAACTCCTTTGTCAGACTGCACAGGGAAGCCATTGAAATTCACAAGCATAAGCAAAACTTCAACAGGAAAGAAGAAACCTTAAGAATGAACAGAGCATGGTTTCCAGTTCTGAAAAACACCAGGCTAACAAAATACTCTATACCCGACAATAGCCCTGCAGAGAAGATTAGCACATCAAGCACCAATCCATATGCAAAAGAACCTCCTCAGGATACAGTAAAGCCTCCCGACATTAGCATTCCACACCCTGGGAAACTCTTACAGGATGACTCAGCTCAACTCCACCCCTCCTGAGTAGATATAAATGACCTGCCAACATCTTTTCCACACTGTGACACTGAGAGATCTCTGTCTTTTGGTGCTACACCTCTGAAGATGCCAGCCACAGCTGCTGGCGAAACGTCAGGAACTACAATGCCAAGACCACGGCAATACAGCCCGGAAAACCCACAACAACCATCGTTCTCCGGCCATGAAAGCCTTCGACAATAAGTCTGACTTCTGTTGCTGGGAAGATATTAGAACAGATTTTAAAGGGATCAATCTGTAAGCATCTGAAGGACCGCTCAGTGATCCGGGGAAGTCAGGATGGTTTTGTTCCTAATAGATCTTGCCAGACCAACCTGGTTTCCTTCTTTGATCGAGTGACCAGCTTACTTGATCAGGGGAACTCTGTTGACATGATTTATCTGGATTTCAGTAAAGCTTTTGATAAGGTCCCCCATGACATTCTGATGGGCAAACTGGAAGACTGTGGAGTAGACTATAGGACAGTTCGGTGGATAGGGAACTGGTTGGAGGACCGCACTCAAAGAGTGGTGGTCAACGGCGTTTCATCAGATTGGAGGGAGGTGTCCAGTGGGGTGCCGCAGGGCTCGGTTTGGGGCCCGGTACTTTTCAATATTTTTATCAATGATCTGGATGAAGGAGTGGAAGGGCTGCTCATTAAATTTGTTGATGATACCAAATTGGGAGCGGTAGCAAACACCCAAGAAGATAGAATTAAAATTCAACAAGACCTGAATACTCTGGAGAAGTGGGCAGCTGTAAATAGGATGCAATTCAACAAAGACAAGTGCACAGTATTACATCTGGGCCACAAAAATGAGAAGCACAAATACTGGATGGGGGATACACTTCTGGGCAGTAGTATATGTGAAAGGGATCTTGGGGTAAGAATGGACTGTAAACTGAATATGAGCAGTCAATGTGATGCGGTGGCAAAAAAGGCTAATTCAATCCTGCGTTGTATCAAAGGGGCCATAGCATCAAAATCACAGGAGGTCATAGCCCCTCTCTATACTGCCTTGGTCAGGCCACACCTGGAGTATTGTGTGCAGTTCTGGAGGCCTCACTTCAAAAAGGATGTGGACAAAATAGAGAGGGTGCAGAGGAGAGCGACGAGAATGATCAGGGGTCTGGAGACTGAGCCCTACGAGGAAAGGCTGAGGGCCTTGGGAATGTTTAATTTGGAGAAGAGAAGGTTGAGGGGGGACATGATTGCTCTCTTTAAATATTTGAAAGGCTGTCATTTGGAGGAGGGCAAAGAGCTGTTCCAGTTGGCAGCAGAGGGTAGGACGTGAAGCAATGGGCTAAAACTACATGCACAAAGGTACCGACTGGATATTAGGAAAAACTTTTTCACAGTCAGAGTAGTTCAAAAGTGGAATCAGCTGCCTAGGGAGGTGGTGAGCTCCCCTTCACTGGCAGTTTTCAAGAAGAGGCTGGATGAATACTTGTCAGAGATGCTTTAGGCTGATCCTGCACTGGGCAGGGGGTTGGACTAGATGGTCTGTATGGCCCCTTCCAGCTCTATGATTCTATGACTCAAAACACACGAGAAGAAAAACCTAGATTCAACTCGTGTTCTCTTACCTAAAGGTTTGTCGGGAACTGTAGGCATCCTTGCAGCTTAAAGTTTAGCATTTACAGAGCAGCAGGGAGAGACGTGCAGGTGTCCTTGCAGCTTAAAGTTTAGCATTTACAGTGCAGGCGTCCTTGCAGCTTAAAGTTTAGCATTTACAGAGCAGCAGGGAGGGAAGTGCAGGTGTGGGGTGCCTTTCCTCCCACTCTCAAGGTGCATCACAGCATTTTCCCTTCCCCTCACCCGACCTGGCCCTGCAGAGCGACGCCTGGCTGCACCGGGAGACTTTAAGCTGCAAGGACCCCCGCACTTCCCTCTCTGCTACTCTGTAAATGCTAAACTTTAAGCTGCAAGGACACCTGCACGTCTCTCCCTGCTGCTCTGTAAATGCTAAACTTTAAGCTGCAAGGATGCCTACAGTTCCCGACAAACCTTTAGGTAAGAGAACACGAGTTGAATCTAGGTTTTTCATCTCGTGTGTTTTGACTCTATGATTCTATGATTCTTTTCTGATATGGTCTCTGGTGGTAGAAAGTGCCATCAAGTCACAGCTGGCTCATGACAGCCCATGCTGGGGTTTTCAAGGCAGGAGCCTGACAGAGGAGGTTTGCCGTTGTCTGGAACTGCAACCCTAGTCATCTTAGGAGGTGTCCCATATAATTAGTAACCATGATCGGACCTGCTTAGCTTCCAAGATCTGACAAGATCAGGCTTGCCTGTGCTATCCAGGCATTTGGTCTCTACACCCACAAAAAAGCCTTGTGTCTCAATTCACACTTACTAAAGTATCGGAGGGAATCAGGAAGTGCCTGCTCAGTTAGGAATATCTCTAACATGTGGTGTTTCAAGAATCTACCCCACCTCCACCCGTCACCACCACCTTCATTGTAGCTGAATCAAAGAAGAGATTATGATTGTTTTTTCAGAGTCTGATTGCTGGCTTTCAGTCTGATTGCTGGCTGTCAAACTGCAGTTTCTAGTAATGGCTGGCTTGTGGGTAGCATAGAGTAAACCCTACATGTGAAAAAGAATAAGTGGATGTGCTGGAAGAAGTCAGCTCTTCCTTGGGGTCTAGCAGTTTAAGAACAAAGGCATCTGAGTAAATCCCTAATCTCTGCGGCAAAAACACAGGCCTCATTTTACCATACTTTATGCCCACTCTTGATCTCTAGTCTATCTAGATTAGTATTGAATACCCTGGCTGGCAGCAGCTCTCCAGAATGTCAGGAAATTTTATTTCAGGAAAAGACATCAGCTAACTGGCTGAGATACATTAATCAGAAATGCCCTGGATTAAACATGCCCTGGTTAAGCTGCAGCTGTCTAACTAGTCTGAGCTGGTAAAAGGCACTCCTGACCACAGTTGTCACCTACTTGTCCAGCACTAGGACTGGGTCCAACAGCCACCCCCCCCCACAACCAATCTACAGATCTGTTCTTTCAAGGGGAATGCAACCACATTCAGAATGGGTGACATTTAGGGTTGCCAGGTCCCTATACCCTCCTGACAGGGTACCTTGGTTCTCCTGGAGATTTTTCTTCATGCATGAGCTTTGCTCATGTGCACTCCTGGGCTTGCACAATGATGTCACTTTCAGTAAATGACATCATCATGCTGGCCATGGGCAATCTCACATGCTTCAGGCAGGGCAAATTCAGCCCATTTGAGCAGGAGCATGCCCGTGGCTGGCACAATGATAACACTTCAGGAAATGACATCATTGTGCCCTGCCGGGATCGCACTCAGTATACACTGTCCCAGGTTTCTTGCCAGTGGCGGGCAATTACCGGGGGCAAATCACCAGCGATCAGTTGGACAAGGGGGCAAACCCCAGGGAAATTGCCTGTCACAAGTGAGCAACTGGAAAGCCTAGTGATACCTTAAATCCTGGGTCAGACCTTTGGCTCACCAGTAATACTTCTGTTTTGTCAAGATGAAGCCTCCATTTGTTAACCTGCATCCATTCTCAAACTGCCTCCAGGCACTTGTTCAGGGTTTCTGAACCTCACTGGGATCAGCTGCATGTGTGAGATAGACCTGAGTGTCATCTACATTTCTCCAGATGACCTCACCCTGTGGTTTCATATAGATGTTAAAAAGAATGGAACCTTGCAGGACCTTACAGGCCAAAGGCCAAGGGGCTGAGCAGCAGCCCCCCCCCCCAGCACCACTTACTGAAATGCACCTTCTAGGTAGGGTTGGAACCACCACAGGATGATACCTCCCAATCCTAGTCTGGAAAGGTGGTCCAGTAGGATATCATGATCAATTGTATCAAAAGTCACTAAGAAGTCCAGAAGAATCAACGGATGCACTCCCTCTGTCCATCTCCCGGTGCAGGTCATTCACCAGGATGACCAGGGCTGTTTCAGTCCTATAACCAGGACTAAAACCTGACTGGGATCTAAACAATTTGCCTCATCAGGGAAAGCATGAAGTTGTCCTGCCACCATCCTTTCACTCACCGTGCTGTAGAATGAAACATTTGAGACTGGTTGACAGTTATTAAGAAGTGTACACTTCTATAGAACTGGGTACACTACAGCCTGTTTCAAGACCATCCCCTCCCTCAAGGAGACATTAACTACCTCTCAGACCCAGTCTATTCCCCCTCCCCCAGAAGATTTAATTAGCCAGCAAGGATCATACAAGGAGGTGTCTTCAGAAAGAATAAACTGAAAATTATCCCAAACTACTAGACAAGTAAGAACACTGGCACCATTTGACCCTGTCACTGCTAATGTAGATTCCAAGTCAGAACAGGCGTGAGAGATTTTTATCTGCTAATGGCTGAGCGAAATGGTAACAGTGGGCCACTGAACAGTCTACCTCATGAAATTCATTAGTCCCCTCAGGATGCAGTAAAAATCTTGGATCGCTGCCTTACAGCTGTAGTGAAATGGCTAAAAAAGAACAAATTGAAATTGAACCCAGACAAGACGGAAGTGATTCTTGTTGAGACTCCCCACTTTTGATGGAGTCCATCTGATCTTTGCAGATGCGGTTAAGAGTCTAGGGGTTATATTGGATCCAGTGCTACAGCAACTGCAATGTCTTTTACAACCTCACTCTAGCCTGCAAGATTGCTTCTTACCTTGACATGGCCAACCTGGCCAGCTGGATCCATGCTATGGTAACATCAACTTGACTATTGTAATGTTATACCTACTGTTGTGATACTTGTATTGTATGTATTGTAACATTGTTGTATTGTAATACTATACATAGGTATCCCATCAACTAGGAGACTTCAATTGGTGCAAAACACTGCAGCATGACTGCTATCAGGAGTGAGCAGGAACATGAACATCACCCCCATTTTGCAGTCACTCCATTGATTACCAATCAGCTACCATGCTCAGTTCAAGCTATTGGTTATCACATACAAAGCTCTTCATGGCCTTGGCCTGGGTATACCTACAGGACCACCTCCCCACAATGTTTCTCTACAACAGCTTCACACATCTGAACTGGGTCTCCTGCAGATGCCACCCTGCACATGGGTGAAATCAACAGCAGCCCGTAGACAGGCCCCTACCCTGTGGAACGGTCTGTATGAGGAGGTCAGGAGAGCCCCCACTCTCCTAGCTTTCTGCGAAGATGCAAAACCAAATTATTCAAAAAGGCTTTTGTATTGTAGGGAGGGGCTCTCAGATGCTTTGCTAATGAGTTAAGGACCATAGACTTCACACTCTGTTGCCTTACATAGTACCTGTCGTCTTAAATATCTTCTCCTATGAGCTACCTGTGCTTCATGTTGTCTAATGTCAGCCCTAGAATTGCTTATGTTCTGTTTCAGCATTTCTTCAACTCTGTATAGGATTCTTACTAATGCTATAATAACAACATTCAATTTATATACCGCCCTTCAGGATGGCTTAACACCCACGCAGAGTGGTTTACAAAGTATGTTATTATTATCCCCACAACAAAACACCCTGTGAGGTGGGTGGGGCTGAGAGAGCTAGAAGCTGTGACTGACCCAAGGTCACCCAGCTGACTTCAAGTAGACAAATGGGGAATTAAACCCGGTTCTCCAGATTAGAGTCCTGCACTCTTAACCACTTCACCAAACTGGCTCATTATGTCATTGTAAAATTGTGTTTATTTACCCTATGGCATTGTTTATGGAAACGTTCTTGAAATTGACTGTACTAATCTCATACTATGTAATCCACTTTAAGTCTCAGTGAGAAAGGCAGACTATAAACAAACAAACAAACAAACAAATACATTTACTATTTTCTTATGCGGTAAAAATAATTTAGTCTTAGGCCACAATTGTATACTCAGTTACTAGGAGGAAAAGTCCCACTGAATTCATTCAAGATGGGTCCCACTGAATTCATTCAAGATGTTAGTCTTTCTGTAGCAGTAGAAAAGAGCAAGAGTCCAGTAGCACCCATAAGACTAACAAAATTTGTGGTAGGGAATGAGCTTTCGTGAGTCACACAATGATTCCGCACATGTTGGATAATGCACTTTCAATGCACTTTATCAATCGTTTGAGGTGGATTTTTTGTTCCGCACACGAAAAAATCTGTTCCAAATGATCTATAAAGAGGATTGGAAGTGCATTATCCAACGTGTGCGGAATCAGCCACAGATCACTTCTTCAGATACAGCTAGAATGTGAGTCCATCTGTCAGTAATCCTTAAAATAATCTTCAAAAATTGTCCCATCATGCAAGTGGGGATTGAGGCATTGTGCTTTGTATAAGGCTGCATAATATGTTTATGGATGAGATTTGAATTGGAGACCTCCAGTCCATATCTTCCACATAACCATTTGTAGTAGATTTATTCCTGCTTTATTTGTTTTTCTTTTGCCTATGAACCCAGTTACTCACACTCTTCCTTTGGTCAACAAAAGTTTATGCACTTATAATTATGTTTTTCACTTTCTATATGTAAAGGCTTGCTTGAGGTATACCTCAGTGAAAGGAAGTGGAATGGGATTCTTTTTCTTTGGCAGTTCCTTTCCAGAGAGTTTTCAAATATCTTTTGGTTCAAAATTATATCTATAATAATTCAAATTATGTGTACATATATACATATGCATACATATAAACACACACACACAAATAGCGAGAAGTGAACTGCAATTTTAATTGACTTTCATGTTGTTTCCCTACCAAGTTCAACCTGAGGTGAAACATTACATTTATGTCAAATTTTGCTGCAAGCAAAACAATAGAAGGGCTCTAAAATTAATGTAGGTGTCCAGTCAAAGGCCATACATAGCCATTAGTGGGAGTGCTGGGTAGAGATAATAACGCATTGTAAGCATGAAAAATTCAACAGTAATTGCTGTCTTCTGGTCTCTCCTTTTCTTCCCTTTCTTTTTTATTCCATATAGAATCTGCTACACATTCCCAAAATGGTCTCTCGGCTGTTCTACCCCACAGTAATGCAATGGATCTCAATCATTATGACTAATGGAACTGCTGAGAAGCTTCTCTTTTATTTTTTGGCAAAATGCAATACCACAGTCGATCTTTCACCACACATTAGGGACCCCTGTAACAAGCATTTCTGGTTGCCTGAGGACTAACTTTGATTCAGCACCTTCCCAGCTTCAGCCACCCATCTCAGTAAACTACAGTCAGATGAGTGGAAGGCTATAATTCAAAGCTGTTGCAAATCTGAAGTCATCTCTTTTTTCCCCCTTGTAACTTCCACTTATGGCTTTAAAGGGTAAAAATTGCAATATATATTTGGTGAAAGTATATAAGCTTGCATCACATTCAAACCCTCTCTGAGTTCAATTAGAACTCAAAATGATCAATTATAAGATTCTTAAAATTAAAAAAAAATGGAATGAAGAAAAGACTGCAACAAATTATATGTATTTCTGGGCGCCAGGTTTTGCTTTACAACAAACTCCTGTTCATGCTGTTTCCCACTATACATGTGCAACCTACATATTATGGTTGAAGATTCAGACCTCTGGGTACAATTATGGTTCACCAGGAGGCTTTTCATCTGACAAATAACTTGGTTGACTTCAAAATCAGATTTTACAGCTTTCACAGCAACTTGTTCCCAATCACGGGTTCTCAGCTCTTGAATATTGCACATGCTGTTTTTTAGTGGTTTTTTTAACAAAAAAAGTACCTTCAGTGTATCAACACTGTACAATACAATATTTTGTGTGTGTGTGTGTGTAGTACTGTCAAGTTGTAGCTGACCAATGACAGGTCTTGTTGGGGATTTCAGGGCAGAGGTGGTTTTCTGTTACTAGCCTCTGCAAAAGTGACCCTCCTCTTCCTTGGTAGTCTCCCATCCAATTACTAACCAGGGCCAACCCTGCTTAGCATCAGAGATTTGGTGAGATCAGGCAATCCAGGTTATGGCAATATTTCATAGTATCAAGCAAAATAAGTAATCATAATGTTCCTGCTGTTGAGAGAAAAGTAAGAACACATTTAATTTTGAGTCAGTAGGTTTGTGAGGCATCAACACTTAAAGAATCATGGGCAAAGCAAGACTTGTTCCCATAATTGCATTGTTATTATTACCAATGCATACAGCCTTACAACACATTTTCAATATATCTAAGATTAACTGTTATTTTCTGTCCTATAAATAAAATATAATCATCCTGAAAATCAGTGAAGGAAAAACCATCATATCCATTAACCTGACTAAGAATTCCTTCAGGTCAATAATACAGCACAATGGATCTTTCATTTTATTGAGCTGTCTCTTATGTTTGTTTGTTTTGTTCTGGCAACCAGCAAGGAGAAGAAAATTCAAAACTAAAATCAAAATTCAAGGATTTTTGTTCTGAGGAACAATGACTATGCCAAGGAGTTACTTTGAGGGGGGAAGGAGGTGTTAGGTCTTAATTCACAAACTCAAAACATACACACACAAAATAGAGTGTTTTAAAAATATAAGTAACATTCTTTATATTTGTATTATTTTCAGCCTCTTCATTGCTTGAGCTATAAAATCTAACCCTGCAATGCTGTAGACATCTACACATGACCTGTTTATCATTCTTTGCCTGGGGATCATCTGGAGTCTCAAAAGTAGGCATCAATATGGGTCAAAGCTGTTGAGCCGATAAAACTAAGTCCTCTTTCTCTTTCATGTCCTTTCCTGCTTTACACACACACACACACACACACACACACACACACACACACACACACACACACACAATGCATTTCCCCCTTCAGCTTTACAATGCCCATTCCTCTTATTTTTCTGTGGTGAAGAAGACCCCCTTAAAACATGACATTTACAATAAGGTAATCCTGCAGAAGTATAATGTTTTATTGGCAACCTATTATCTCCTCACAGAAGAAGGAGTGATTACCATCAGCTGCTCTTCTTGAACCTGATCCAAAGGCATTTCAAGTCCCTGCCCCACAAATAGAGTTATACTCAAGCTATACAGCCAGGAAACAGAGATAATCACATTGGCTTCTTTTTCAGTTCTATTATTATTGTTAGCAAAAGAAAGTGTTGTTTTTGTTTCTCACTTTAGTAATCAAAGCTCAGCCAACATACATCACTGCTGCCTGGTAATATAATTAATGTTATCCTAGATCATTGGTGCTGTTTCTTTCTGGCTGCCTCACTGTGAAACATATGTATATAAATGGTATAAGCTGAGCTATATTTCTTACTGGTAAGATGCCTGACACAAAGGATGGGGGTGCATATTGCATCCACTCAGTCTTTTGGGACCCTTGTCAGTGAGGGGAAGGCCACTCAGTAACAGGAGTAGTCAGCAGCCATTTTCACCGTTGTGACATGTCTTCAAGTGTGTTATTTCTTTCCTCACACAACTAAATAGAGACCAGTCTCTTATATTGGAGAAGGTAAAGGGTCCTCTGCAAACTGACACCCTATCTGTTCCCTAGCGGGCCTTATCCTGAAATCTGTTTCTTGGTTATTCTAGAACACAACAGAATCTTGGAAGAGCAGGATACAACGTTAGGAGCTGTCTTGGATTAGAGCTGTGGTCAATAGAGATGGGCATGAATTGGGAAAAAAATGAATTCAGAGTTTCGTAGTTCGTCGCATTCCACAAAACACGAACCACGAACTTCCACAAAATTGTCCCGTGTCATGAAACTATTTGTTAGGTTCGTGATTTGTCAGATCCCAGGGCCCTACAACGGCCCCCTTCATACACAGAGATGCCAAGCTCACAGGGAGACTTCAGCAGGCATTCCTCCAGCCACCCTCCAAGTAGTTCTGTTCATGCTCACTTTGCTGACTTTTCCCTCCCGTCCTCCTGCTTTCTGCCACTTGTGGAAGAAAAGTCAAATGGAGTAGATCTACTTGAGTTTTACTTTCTTCAGGTTCTCTTTGCTGACTTTTCCTTCCTGTCCTCCCATCTTCCCACTGCTCTGACATGCCCTCCCCCCACCTCCAAGTTCTCAAAGGAAAGGCCGAGCAGAGCAGATTCGCTCAGGATCCACTCCAGGGAGCTTAGGGGCAGGGGGCGGGAAGACATGTCAGAGCAGCAGGAGGATGGAAGGTAGAGAGTCAGGGAAGGGTTCCTGAAACCAGAAAGCAGCGAGTGGCAGCAGAAGGAGCTGCTGAGGCTGCTGCCACCACTGCTACTCCACCATCCTGTTCTTAAAAACGGAGAAGGGAAACAGAGAGGGGAAGGAGTCTCTGACTACAGTTCCCAGGTAAACTTGTGCAGACACGCATTGGTCAGCTCTCAGGTTGGCAGGGAGAGCTGCCTATCAAGGTTATGTGGACTAAGATTGAGGTTTCCACGGCAACAAAAGGTCTGCAGACATTCCAGGCCTATGTTGCCTAGGGAATCAATGGATCAGCGCCAGCCTGTCTGGCATCATGAAGCATTCATGAATCGAACAAATCGGCCCCAAAAGTCATGGATTTCATGAAAAACATGGCCTCACAAAATGTATTTTCATACTATACAGATCGCCCCAATTTGTCATGAAATTTGATTCACATTTCAATTTGTGCCCATGTCTAGTGGTGAATGTTCACACACTTCGATCTTCAGGATGGAAGACGTGTTGTCAGGGAGCTGAAATGTTTTAACTTTGCAGCGTGGGGGAGAAGTGTTTTCAGGGGTATGCGTCCCCCTCACAAAAGCCATGGATTTTGTGAAAAATGCAGCCCCACAAAACGTATTTTCACAATACATGGATCAGCGCAATTTATCACAAAATTTGATTCGTATTTCAATTAGTGCCCATGTCTAGTGGTGAATGTTCACCCACTTCAATTTTCAGGCTGGAAGAAGTGTAGTCAGGGAGCTGAAATGTTTTGACTTGTGGGGGGGGGAGAAGTGTTTTCAGGAGTATGCTTACCCTCCACAAAAAAAAACCCGTTACAGGGGCCTTTTTGATGGTACACATGGTTGTACTCAGCTATCATTTTGTCTCTCAGCACAATCAGCATTTTGCCATGTGCTGTAATATATACAAGTAGCCTCTAGGGGACAGCTTTCTGCTTTTCATGTTCTTCAGTCTTGGTCCTGGAGGAACTCCAGCAGCAAATTGGTGGCTGCTGTCAAGGAACTTAGAGGCTGACTGAAATGCAGGCTGAGCCAAAGTGGCAGCTAAATAAAAACCTATTTATTTTTATAAAGCTGGTATGTTCTGGTGTTCAAGATACTTCATATGGCAACAAGGATAAACTGAAGCCCCATCTTGGCAAATGACCAGTCTCAGAAGGGAGTGTTTCTCTATTTTTTGCTTGATGCGGTAAGTAATTCCTCAAGATAAAAGAAAATGGCTGCCATTGTGGGAACTGCAGCACGATTTGATCCATGGCAACAAATCTGGGAGAAATACTGTGAAATTATCATACATTTTTTCACAGCAAATGATGTAACAGATGAGGATAAAAAGAAAAGGATTCTGCTCAGTGTGGGGCTTTCCATTTATAGTTTAACGAGAAATCTGTCATAACCTGAAAAACCCAGTGGTAAAACTTTTGGAGAATTAGTAAATTTGTTGAACCATTTTAGTCCCATTCCTAGTGAGCTGGTGGAGCATTTTACATTTAATTCACAATCCATAAAGTTTGGGGAGTCCTTAGAAGAGTTTGTGGCTGAAATGAAGAAGCATACTCAAAACTGCAGTTATGGTGCCACATTGACCCAGATGTTAAGGGATTGGTTAGTATGTGGAGCAAATGATGAGAAAATCCAGAGGTGACTACTGTCTGAATCTACTGTAACCTTTGATTGGCATTGATGTTGGCACTAGCTATGAAATCTGTGACTAAACATGTACAAGATTTGCAGGTACCACCCCTACACCAGGGCCGATTCCAGATGGCCAGAAATTGTGGGTTTTCTGCAGAAATAATCGCTTACCGACCACACGTTCACTTTCGTCTCCATCCGCTTTGTCTCGCAGCATGCCGTGCCGTCCCGCTTCCGGATGTTCGCACGGCCAACTGAGGTACCCGGGATTGATTGTTTCCTCCCCGTCACAGTTGACGTCGGGGGCCTTCATTGGTTTGCATTTCGTTTTATTATTATTATTATTATTATTATTTTACGTGTTTTGCGCAAATGCACAAACGTGCAGGTATGCGAATATGCAGCGTCGACTTCTGTGCACTTTTGTGCGTTTGTGCATTTGTGCACATTTACGCAGTTTGATGTGCGCAAACGTGCAACTGCGCAAATGGCGCCCGGTTTTTAAAAAAAATTAAGGGAATATTGTTGCCGGCCGGCCGGCAAAGGAAGGAGGGAAAGGGGAGGCCCTCTCCGCGGCGACAAAGCGTCCAGAAGTGTGCAAACCCGCAATACCGCATTCACACCGTCCGCTTATAGAGCGCAACTGAGCGCCATGGACCGCAGGTAAGCCGGGACGGGAAATTGCGGGTTTTTACGAGTGAGGTCGCTGAAAAAGCGAAACCACTCGCTCTATTTGTGCCCATCTGGAATCGGCCCAGGAGAAGGATCCAATGCAGTGATGGGTGCCTGCTGCTATTGATGGTAAGCACCTGGATGCAAAAATACCATACAGATTTTTCAGTATGTGTGTGTGTGTGCTGTAATGCCTAAGAATTCCAGATATATGCAGCCATTCCAGAAAATCATGGTAATGATCCAAAGCAGCAATTTTTGTGTATATTTTTTGCTTGGAATGCATACCTCTAAAAAAGACATGGAGCCATATTGTGTCTGTCCTTTTCCCTACTGTAACTAATAGGAAATGTTTCTGCTGGGGAAATGGTGCAAGATCCCTATTCAAAGCACCAGTGTCATAATCTCTGTTTCAAATGGATTCCTTTAGGTAGGAAATTCAAACCTGTCCAAACCGCCTCAGCATGAATTGAAAACCTTCTAGCCAGAAAAGCGAATGTGAGCCTAAGTTGTTAGCAGAAATCTTCATGCACCCTTAATTTTTTTGTGGAAGATTATGATTAACTGTCTGGAACTAGGCAGAGAGGAGAAGCTGGCTTCTCTTTGGGCTGCCAATGAGCTTAATGAGATTAAAGTGGGTGCATGTCTGATCCTGCCCTTTCTTGGCTGGCTTTAAGCTTTTGTCTTGGAAATGGTCCAAAACTTGCTTTCAGGGCTTCATGCAATTGGTATAGTGGGGATGGCTATGGCGCCAAGATGGAGGGCAGGGGAAGAGAAAGGCCAACAAAAATGAAGGCTTGATAGCTAGCTTAAAGAAATAAACAATTCATTAAAATATAAACATTGGCCAAACACTGAACTTTAATATTAATTTTTTTGTGAGCTTTTACCAACAAAATCATAGTTCCAAATGCTTTCATCCTATCAACTCGTCAAATGTTTTTATTTCTTTTATTAGTAATATACTTATTCTGATTTAATAGTTCTCAGTGAAAATGTATACTTTTTTCTTTCCATCGATTGACTGTGTGGTCAGATATGAACTTTATTGCCTTCTAGTTGGTTGTTCAAACTCAACAGCAGAATTCAGACAACTTTCTTCACTTATCCTCTCAAACCTAACAAATGTCTAAGCTGCACAACAGTCATCAGTCAAGGGAAGTGTGAACAGTTTAATGTGGAGACAGCTTTTTATTTACACAGACAAGCTCAACTTTAGTATAATCACATCTGGCTTGTAGCAAAATCCTGCAGAGCTGATGAAGCTTGAGTTTATCACATAGTACATGACCAGAGAACTATGATTAGAAGCCCAAGCAAGCAATCTTTGGGCTTTGGCTCCCTTTTTTTACCACTATGACTAGATACAATGCAATACTGAGATTATTCGCCTCTTGAGTGTTCCGATCTGTACAGAAAAATCTGGGAGGAGAATGATTATTTTAGTATATTATAAGGATCCTATCCCACCCTATGACAAGATTATTTTTTTCTCTGCAGTATTCCAGAAGCTTTTCTCTCCTTCTGGGTTACAAGCCTCCCTCAGTGATTTGCAGACAAAATGAAGCTATGGAAGAAATAAATGCTAACACCCTATTGATGGGCAAAGTTTTTAATTCAGATTAAAAAGGTCCCAACAAATTGCACGTGACACTGGAAGCTCTTGGGAAAAAATATTTCCCTCCAAGAACTCTAAATTTACTCATAATTTTGTTGAGCCCTCCATATAAACAAGGGGTTGGAACACTTTTCTTATGAAGAAAGTCTGGAGTATGAAGAGGTTTATAAAATTATGCACAGAATAGAGGGAGTGGACTGGTCAGACAGAACTATTTCTCCTTCTCCCAAAATACTAGGACTTGAAGTATCCAATGAAGCTGATGGGCAGTGGATTCAGAACAAACACAATACTTATTTACATATTGAATGATTAGCATGTGGGATTCACTTCCAGATGATCTAGTTGCCATAGACAGCTTTAAGAAGGGATTAAACAGATTCATGGAGGAGACATCTCTCGGTGGCTACTAGTTACATGGCTAAAGGGAATCACCTCATTCAGAGGCAGTAAACCTCTGAATGTCAAGGAAAAGTCTAAGTCTCTATGCTCTGTTATTGGCCCTCTGTAGTAACTGCCTGACCACTGTGTGAGACAGGATGTTGGACTAGATGGACCAGTCCTCTGATCCTGCAGGGCTCTTCTTAAGTTCTTATGAACTCTTCAATCCCTTGTCAACCAGTCCCAAACCCACTTATCTCAGAAAGTGATTGCTGCTACCTCTGCCTCAATGTTGACATGGAGAGAGCCCATTCTCCTTCGTGGGGTTTGGCAGCAGTTACTGCAGCAAAAAAGAAGAGGAGGTGGAAAGGAGGTATCCTTCTCTCTCTCTCTCTCTCTCTCTCTCTCTCTCTCTCTCTCTCTCTCTCTGATTCTTGGAGAGCATCTCAAAGCTATAATTCTCACCTTCATATCGAAGCCAAGCATAACAAACTGCTGCTCCTTAGAATTACAAATTTTAGAATCATAACTACATTGTTACTACATTTACTACATTTTACAAATAAAATAAATATTGTGCTGCTCTAAATACTTTTGTAAACCAAATCAAAGTGTAACCGTTTGAGACTCCAGAATCTTCATCATTTTGAAGAATACAACCCTCCTGGCAGGCAGCTCCACTGCTCGAGCCAGGAGCTGACATTTGGCTCCCTGGAAGGAGGAAGGCAGCACCATCCCTGCTGATCAGGGGATTGGCTGAGAGGGAGGAGCCAAGGGCCTCAGGAGGCGGCTACACTCTGCCTGGTCGCAGTTGTGAAGTGTTGCTTGGTGGAGATAGACACGTTGTGTGTGCTCCAGCTAAGCAACGAGGCAGGCGTTCCAGAAGCAGCATCGGTGGCAGAGGACGAGGCAGCATTGGTGACGGTGGCCTTGGGAGGCCACGGAGTGTGCGGAGCGCCTGCAGACAGAAGTTCGGAGGCAGCATCGGTGGCATCGGCGGCATGTGCACCAGGCGATGGCACTGTGGCCTGCTTTGTCAGAAATGCAGCAAGGTGGTGGCGGCGGTGCACGTGCCAGGCAGCAGCACTTCAGCATGCTTCCCTAGCGGCATGGCCTTTTCTGCCACATCGCTCCTTGAGGTGATAGCAGCCAGGGGAGAGGCATCTTTTTGGCACGGAGGGCTGCGGCCTAGTAGTGGCCATTTTGGGCAGTAGTGACCTGGTTGGGGGCAGTCTTCAGGGCCCCAGGCCTTCCCGTTCTTGTGGGCCTCAACCCCCCTCCCTCAGATCGGGTGTTGGGATTGGTGGCTGTGCAGTGTAGAGAAGGTAGCCGGGATACTGGGCTTCATTGGGCCTTGGCTTTTGGGGTGGCACTTTGACTCCTGTCCTTGCAGGCAGCCCCAGGCAGGCTTGGCGTGGGCTGCCCCTGTGCGGCTTAGGGCCCTATGAGGGCCTAGTTCTTGGGCCTTTCCACCTGGTGGCCATTGTCTTAGCTTGGCCTGGCTTACTGGCTATTTGGGCCCAGTGGCCAACTTGTCCGGGATTGGGCTTTCCTGGGTATTGTCAGGCACTGTAGGTGGCTTCTACTTCTGGCATTAGGGGATGGTCGGCATTGTGCTTAGGCTTCTCTTATCCCTGGATTGGGTGAGGTGGCCATTTTAAGGTGTGCACAGGGAGGTGGCCATTTTGTAGGTGGGCAGCCATTTTGTTGTAGGCAGCCATTTCTTTCTATTAGCATAATGCCTCCCAAGAAGGGGAGTGGCCCCTCCAAGGGGAAGCAGCCAACAAAAAGGGTTCCACCCAAGAGGCCCCTCTGCCATTGTCCTCATTGGATGAGGAGGGCTTGGGTTCCAGTCAACAGGACATCTTGAGGCATCTGACAGTGTTGGAGTAAGCTAAAGGAGCTCCTGGATCTGCAGCTCAGGGGGCGAGCATGTTAAGGCCAATCAGGCGTGTTTCTCGAGATGCTGTCAATAAGGAGAGTCCCATTCAATGCTTTATCATTTGGGGACACGGCCCTACCCTCTGGGGACCATCTGACCCAGGCAACGAGGGATAAAATCCTGTGGGGGGAGTATGTTGATGTTTTTCCCCTTCTTTTTCGCACATTGGAAAAGAAGGACAAAGTTGAGATGGATGATAGGGATAACGAGCTTTTGAAGAGGAGACGTGTTGATCGGACATCGGACAACTGGTTACCTGGTTTCTTAATCTATGCTGGGGTGCTAGCCAGGGTGCAGCCTCACCGAGCTGCGCCATTGTTCCAGTATTTGGACATCATTTTTAAAGGGTATACTGGCTTCTCGGGTGCTGTGTGGATGCAGTATGACGAGGAGTTCAGGATGCGGGCTGCTTTGAACCCAAGTTTGCCCTGGGATCATATAAACCAGCAGCTATGGCTACAGGTGATGTCCCTGGTTAAGCCAGACTTGGGAGATCGGTCAGATAGCAGCCATCTGGTCCAGCATACTTCCCCAGCTACTGGCACCCGCAATGTGGTGGGCCAGCAGGTTCAACCTTGGCTGCTCTGCTGGGAGTTTGCATATAAGTGAGTGTGCAACTGAAAGCCCTGTTGGTTCAAGCACGAGTGTCCCTCTTGTGAGGGCCCCCACCTATACAATGCCTGTGCTAAGGCTAAGCAAGGATGGGGCAGCAAGAAGCCAGGCGGGGGTGGCACAGGGGGTCAACAAGCCTCTGGAAAAGAGTCCCAGCCCAGTAAGGCTGAAGGTCCTTGAGCGCATGTTGCATTATTATCCAAGGTGTGAGGATGGACTATATTTGTTTAATGGATTTAAGGATGGTTTTAGGATAGTGGTTCAAGAGTTGAGGGCCCCGTTTATGTCTGATAATTTACACTTGGTTTTGGGCAAAGGGGATATAGTTAGAAAAAAGATTTTGAAGGAATGAGCTGAAGATCGGGTGCTTAGATCATTTGCAGCCCCTCCGACACACAACTTTAGGGTATCTCCTCTGGGGGTGATGCTGAAGAAGGCAGTGGGTGAGTTCTGCCTAATCCATCACCTGTCATTCCCATACCATTTACCAGTTCGGTAAATGATGCCATACCAGAGCATTTATTCTCTGTGAGGTATACTTCTTTTGACCAAGTGGTCAAAGTGGTGCACAGATATGGAGTGGGGGCTGTGATGGTGAAATGTGACATTAAGTCTGCATTTCGCCTCCTCCCAGTTCACCCTGAGAATTTTGAGCTCTTTGGCTTTGCCTTTGAGGGCATGTATTACATGGACCGGACTCTCCCGATGGGCTGTTCTGTTTCTTGTGCTGCCTTTGAGTGCTTCAGCTCCTGCCACGGACCGGAATTCCTATTTGGCCTTTGATTCATTTCATCCACGAACATTGAAAGTAAACTTTCCATTTAGTCAATTACTGCGTTTGAAAAGGAATTCATCAGAGGGGGTAGATTATAACAAAGAATCTAGAAATATGCTTCAATCCTTGTATAATAGGGGATATCCATTGGCAGGTGTTATCATCAGCCAGGCAGCGAGCTGAACAGATCCCGCGGAAGGAGTTATTTAGACTGAAGGAGGAGCGATCCTTGGATCGGCTCCATTGGTCAATAGACTTTACTAACTTTTCGCACGGTATACGTAATGTGATTTTTAAATATTGGCCTTTGCTCCGTGAGATTCCTGGCTGTTCTGAATTACCTTTGATAGCCTTGCGAAGGACGTGGAATATCAAGGACTTGATTGTACACTCAGACCTCCATATCCGGGAGCAGATGGGTACCTCCCTGGCTGGGCATTATAGATGTGGCCATTGCCATCTCTGCCCTTTGGCATGGACTGGGGATGTGGTTAATATCATGCCGGGGGGGGGGGTCACACCTTAAGGTTGAGACACTTTACTACGTGTCAGTCATCTGGTGTTGTTTATCTGATTCAATGCAAATGCCCCAAATTATATGTGGGGAGCACTACAAGAGCCTTGAAAACAAGATTATTGGAGCATATGTCACGCATTCGAAATAAAGTTATGGAAGCCCCTATGGTAGAACACTTTGTAACGAAGGCATACTTAGAGAATGATTTTCAGTTTACTGTGTTGTTTCATGCACTTGATGTACCTCACTCTCAGTTAAACACCACTTTACTGCGTAAGGAGGCACAGTGGATCTTTAAACTTAATACACTGAGACCCGTTGGGTTGAATAATGACTTAGATCTTTCTTGTTACCTTTGAAGTGCAATCTCCAGTGTGTGAAGTCTGTTCCTTTAAATCTCTGCGCCTGGGGGATATGTCATTGTATATATTCACACCCCTTTCTTTTTTCGGTTGCTGTTAATAGCCGAGTGATTGTGTTGAATAGCCTTTGACCTGCGACTTTGAATTGCTTAATTGTTATTATACTTTTATTTGCCTGTAATTGGGAAAGTTCATGTGCCTTATTGTGGGATTGTTTGTACAGTTGGCATGTGGTTATCTATTTTAATTTATGTTCACAGAACTCACAGGAGAGCTTGCCCCTGAAGACGTCGGGAAGATGAAACAGCAGGAACAAAACGGATCTGCGAGTTGGGCATCAGGGCTCTGGTGGAGCCTTCTCTGTGCTTTAGTTTAACTTTCAACCACAAGGCTTGATTTCATGGACGTTATTACCTTTATTGATATAAAGAAATACAATATAGGCATTTAAATTTTCTTGTTCATAATTTACCTTTGTGTTTGTTCACTTTATTAATAACCTTGAAAGTGATTGTTCAAAATTTGAGCCACCCACTGATGTGGTTACACTGTTTGTATTACTGGAATGGGAGGTCTGGCACCGAGTGTCTTGTTGTGACACAGCCCACTACTTAGATGACTTCCTGTTTGTGGGGCAAGCAGGATCTGGACAGTGTGCCAGGATTCTGGCCACTTTTAAGGCACTGGTGGAGAAGCTGGGGGTCCCATTGGTGCATGAGAAGATGGAGGAGCCTTTGACAGTGCTCACCTTTGGGGGCATTGAGCTCGATATGGTCCAGCAAACTATGAGGCTGCCTTTAGATAAGGTCAATGACCCCAAAGCCAGGCTGCAGGAGTTCAGGACTAAGTGGAAGGTGTCCCTTTTAGAGATCCAGCAGTTGATGGGTCACCTGAACTTATCTGCAAGGCACTTGCACCTGGCAGGGCCTTTTTGTGTCACCTTTGCAATGCCATGGCACCCCTGCATGCACCCCATCACCAGTTGCGGATTAGCAGGGGTATGCAGGAGGCCTTCACGGTCTGGGCTGAATTCCACCATACCTTTAATGGGATTACGTTTTCGCATGACAAGTTACTGCTTGAGGCAGAGCTGCAAGTCACGTTGAATGCCTCGGGCTCCATTGGCTTCAGAGTGTAGTTCTAGAGGTATTGGTGTGTGGAGCAGTGGCTGCCAGAATGGCGGTCATCTGACATAGCTACTTACCTTTTTGGAGTTTTTCCCTACTTTGGTGGCTGTCCACCTGTGGGGAGGGGAGCTGGCCAACCACTCTGTCCACTTTTAGTGTGATAATCAGGTAGTGGTACATGTGGTCAACTCCTTGACCTCCTGATCCCCCTAGGGCATTTACATTGCTGTGCCTCCAGTGGAACATATTGGTTAAGGTGAAACACGTTCCTGGGATTAACAATGGTGTGGCAGATGCTTCGTCTCACCAACAGACGGAGTGTTTTTGACAGCTTGCTCTGGAGGCCGATCAGCGACTGGCGCAGATGCCTCAGGAGCTGTGGCAGCTTGGGAGACCGAAGCATACTGGGCCATCTAGTTAGCCATTGCACTCAGCACAAGGAGAGCATATCAGAGAGCAGTAGGCTAATTTGCGAAGTTTAGGAAGGAAGCAGGTATGGGAGAGATTTGGCCCATTCCTCCTGAACACATCATGAGATTCTGTGTGCGGCAGAAGGGCCGGGGGTTGGCGGTGGAATCCATTAGGGGGCAACTGGCTGCCTTGGTCTTTGTTAGTAAGGCACGGGGATTGCCTGAGGCCACAAGCAATTTCCGGGTCAGGAAGATGCTAGAGGGTTGTTCCTGGGAGGGTGCAGTGTGTACCAACCCTAGGGAGCCCATTTCCACTGCAGTGCTTAAGGGACTGAGTGCCACTTGGGGGGATATTTGTAGTTTTGGATATGAGGCCCGGTGTGATGGACTCAGCTTCAGAGGCTGAGATTTTCAGTTAGTGAGCTATGATTGCCATGTTTCCTCCCCCAACTCCCGCATGTGGCTAGCCTGAAATGGCAGTTGGGGATGGAATGTTGGGGGAAGCTGTCAGTTGGAGGGAAAACAAGAGAGTGAAAGGGGGTTGGAGTCTGGATTTAGACCAGAGAGGGTCAGCCAGAGAATTCTCTGTGAGAGGAAATAATGTTTGTGAAACACTTTTAGTCCTAGGACTAAAGTGGAGAATACCAGCACTAACTCCGACTTAGACTCAAGAGTTCTGGGAATTATAGAGGGCCAAGGAAGTGGGTAGAGAGGAATCTCCCCTTCAGTGCCAGGAACAGGGTTATAGCTCATAACTATAACGCCTGCCCAGTATCTCAGTGGAGCACCCTTAAGTCTGGAGAGGAGAGAAAGTCATGCTGTGTTTGTGTTTGAGTATATAAAGTGTAACATCTGTGAAGCAGTGTCAACCTCGGAATGAAGCCAGCAACCTAGTGTTATTCCAAGTGTTTTGGTGCATCACACCAGTGAAGTTGCTGTATAAAAACCTTTCTGTTTCTTCAGTTCAAACACCTGCCTACCTGCCTTTTGACTTTAACCTACTGTAAATAAACCTTCTGCTATCTTTTGAACCTCCCCAAGCCTTGTGTACCAGTTTCTGCTAAAAGGAAGCGCAAACCCCTTATCTGTTCCCTACTAAGACTTGGCTGGGTAACCATTTTTAATAATCCTTAAGGGTGGTACAAGAAGGAAAGTTGAAGTTTAACATCAACCATGCTACCAGAGGCTTCTCAGCCCAGTATACAGCTTCATAGGCTTAAAGAGGAGAAGTTTTACCTCAGGGTAGGGGAAGGTCAGCCTAAGCCTGAGTTGGACGTGGGTTTGTGGCACCCGACTATTCCACACAGCCGCGTTGATGGCATTTTTGGGGGTGCTGTGTGTTAGCAAGCTTGTGGTTATTTCTGGGAGGGATACTTCAGGATGTGCCCTTATGGCGAGTAACCTGAAGTTACAATTCTCTTAAAATTCGTAGGTCCAAGATGGACCAGAGACAGAAAGGGGCAGTTATTAAGTTGGGTTTATGCGCTGAGTTGGAGTTATGCTCAGTACGGGCTCTGCAGAAGTATTTGCATGTGAGGGGAACTGAGCAAGGAAGTCTGTTTCGGCACCAGGATGGTACGCCCTTGACCTGCTATCAGTTCTGGGCAGTGACCAATCGGGCACTGGCCAAGCTGGGTTTGAGCAGTGTTAAATTTGGCATCCATTCCTTTAGGATTGGGGCAGCTTCAACAGCAGTGGCCATGGGGTACCCCGGGCAGGTGATTCAGCGGGTGGGCAGGTGGAGGTCCTCTGCCTACCATTCCTGTGTTCATCTCCTATCGTACTTTTAAGCGGCTACGAATTGGTTGTTTCCCCTAGGTTCTGTGTCTCATGGTGGGAAGCAACGGATCCTGATCTGCAGGCACAGCTTTGTCTTCTGGGTGGCCCATTAAGCAAGGACGACACCAATTGGGTCCCAGCTGGGGTTATGTGAATGGGCCATGGTAGAATGGCAGGGCCGGCAGGGCCTTAAGTGGCCGGGCCTGTTGCCATTGTTTTTGGTCTGGGTCATGATGCTCCTCCTCATATTCTTGTTATTCATTTAGGAGGTAATGACAGACCTGCGCAAAGGCAAAGACAGACCTGCGCTTAATTGCAGAGTGCTGGCCAAGGGTGCTTATTATGTGGTCAGCAATGATCCCACGATGGGTTTGGAGAGAGGCTGAAAATCATCAAGCCATTGAAAGGGCCAGGATGAAGGCCAATAGGGCCATCCAGAAGGCCTTAGGGGAGGTGTTGGACGTTTATTTGCCTCACCCCAGGATCAGGGCCAAATTTCCCGACCTCTACAGAGGTGACGGGGTGCACCTGTCCAAAGCGGGCAACAAAATTTTTCTTGATGACTTTTGGAAAGGGCTCCGGTTAGCCTTAGGCTACCAGTGGGGTCACTAGGGCCTAAGCAGAGGTTTGACCCTGGTGTTGGCAGGTTTGAGTTTTGAGATAGGGTGCGGGCCAGTGAGCACCCTTGGCGCTTCCCTATTGGTGGGAAGAAGGGCCTGCGAGGAGCAGGTGGTACTGCTTGTGATGGCTGCCAGCTGCAGGGGCAGGCTGCCCTTGGGAATCTCTGTGTGCAAGTTCTTCCCTCACTGCTGTATGGCTGAGGTGTTAGGTGCTTGAAAGGGGCGAACTAAATTGCCTGGCCAGCTGGGTCCGCACAATCCATGGATGGGTCACACCCAGGGCTCCGGGGCTCACCCAGACAGGTCAAGGTGGCGGTCGAGAGTGGACCCCATGGCTTGACCTGTATCACTAATAGGCTCTTGCCACTATTTTGGCTTGTTCTAGTTGTATAAAGTTAATAAAATGGCCCTTAGATCCAAACTTGGTGTCTGTCTCTTTATTCCGACTAGGGGGGCAATATTAAAATACGGGCACTGTTTTGTGTTATTTTAGTTGATTTGAATAAAAGGCATTACATGGCTTTTGTTTCTGGATTTAACTTTGGACCTACATTTTTTGTAAACAGTGTAAGAGTCCTGGTTCTATGGATATCCACAGTCTTATCCTTTCTCTAATGAAAGATGTCAGTCTATTATTTTGTTATGAAACATGCAGATTAACTGTATTTTGATTGTTTTAACTCTCATGATGCAATTAAGAAGGAACTTTTTTTACTCCAAGACTAATGTAGTCTTGTAGGCAGGCTCTTGATCGACAGAGTATTGAAAAGTTAAATATATATCCTCCCCATGTGGAACCAGTCAGGTCATACAGACATATTCCAAGATGGGTAGCTGTGTTAGTCTGTTTGTAGCAGTAGAAAAGAGCCAGAGTCCAGTAGCACCTATAAGATTAACAAAATTTGTGGAAGGGTATTGTCATGTTCAGAATACTTTCAGGTATGCTAGTGCTTAAGAGACTCCATTTTAATCCTTTCAGTATTATAAGTGCTTTCTTCACAGGTGCCAGGATGTTCCCAGGCAGCTATCTCCCAGAGGAGGAATGTTATGGCTACCGCTGTTCCAGCCTCGAAGGACTTTCGCTTTCCGAGCTTCAAAGAGATTGTTATGAGAACTATGGGGGGAGGTTGGGCCTGCTGGGATCTGTTACTTTGTACCTCATGCTTTGCCTGTCATTGGTAACAATTCACATGTACCATCCTGAATATTGTATTCAGGCTCGTGGACTATAATGCATTCTTTCTTCAGTAAACTTTTGAAAACAACGGGCTTTTGTCTGATTGCAGAAGGTAGTCTGGAGTAAGGACATTATCTAGCCACAGTTCTGACATTTTGTTACCAATCCCTCTCCAATGCCTAAGCCGGATCAGACGGACTCCAAAGCAGTCCCAGTCAGGGACCCTTTGTTTGATCCGTATGCCTCCCCCGGCTCTCAAGGATTGGAACTTCAAGGACCCGTACCAAGTGGCAACGGCTCCTCGGTGACTACGCTCTACACCCTCGCTCCCAGCAGTGCAGATACCTGGCCTAGAGCTACAGCCGAACCACTGTTTTCCGTACCCACCCTGACGCAGTGGGGCACGAGACCAAGGGAGACGAGGGAACGAAGGGCTAGTACGGTGTTCACGCAATCACAGATGGACAGTCGGCGAAGTTTAGAGTCGATACCCGAGCATGCCAGCAGCCAACCGTGGCTCTACTGGAATAGGACAACCGAGCAAACGGAGTGGAAAACGTCCCGCCACGGTGTCCTAAACTGGGATTATTCAGAAATTACCCCGTGGACGGGGCAACCGGATGTAAGTGAGCACCATTGGATGCAGCTTCAAAGCAGAACTGTTGCAATTGACTCTGGTATTTCAGCGGTCACTGGTTTGGCGAAAGGGATCTTAGCTGCAAGATCACAAGAAGAACAAGGCATGGAAGAAACCCTGCCTTGGCAACAGACGAAAGCCACGAGACCACATGCCGAATATGTGCCGACCTCGCAGGCTACTGGATACACGGAACAGGAGGGGGGAAATCCCGATAGAGTGCAAGTTTTGGAGACCAGACTAGCAAGCATGGAAGAAAGTTTAGCCCACGCCATCCACCTGCTGTCTGTACTTGTGGTAGGGGACGGTGGCCGAGAACCGCCATCTGGTCTACCAGACATCAGTCAAAGATTGTCTACCTTGCAAAGCCTGGTGCCCCGTCCCGAGGGTCCAATCCAACCGTGGCCGCAACAGCCAGATGAACCTGAAGATCCTGAGCCCGATACCAGGGAAGGACCCTGTCCAGAAGACCCCTGCCCGGAAGATCCTTGTCCACAAGACCCCTGCCCTGAAGACCCGGTCGTACCAGATGACAACAGAGCCGGAGGAGGAGGTGGAGAACTGGAACATCCTGCGGGGCCCACTTCCCCTGTAGTACCACCTCCCTTGACCCAAGAGAGTGAGCCACCAGTCCTACCAAGAGGGGTCATGCCGCGAATTATCCCGGGGACGAGCGAGACGGGAAGAGGCACCACTCCCCGGCCACACCAAACGCCGGGGCCGAGAGGGCCAGTCCCAGGAGGAACTCCGGTACCTCTTCAGCCTATTGCTTCTCACCCATCCCCGTTACGACCGGCACCCCAAGGACTGATTCCCACTCCTCTGTTACCAGCGCCCAGATTGCCGGCGCCCTGTGGCACTCCGCCAGCTCAGCCAGCACCTTTCCAGCCAGCGCCGCTACAACCCGTACCTAGAGGGCCTCCCCAGCCGATCCCGGGGGGGCCTCCTCCAAGGCAACCTCCACCTCAGCAACCTCCATTGCTACACCCGCCAACACCGCAACAAACTCCGTTACAACTCGCCCCGCTCGATGTTTACCCGATGCCAGCACCAGCTCCCAGACAAGAACTTCCCATGGGCTGGGTGAAGTTGGAAGCTACCTTTGATGGAGACCCATCCAAGTTGGGATTCTTCCTAGTGCAAGCGGTGCAATTCTTTAATCGATGGGGACATCTTTTCGGAAGCGAGGCCAGTCAGATCGAACACCTGGGATCGAGACTCCAAGGCAAAGTTGCAGACTGGTGTTACAAAATTCCAACAACTGGCCGCTAAATGCCCAAGGTGTGAAGAATCGACCAAAATAATTTTGTTCAAGCAGGGCTTGAATCCCAAGCTGTTGGACAGAGCCCTTATGCAAGATAATCCTCCCACTCTACTAGGATGGATTCAATTAACTTGTGAAGTTGAAAACCGCATGCTAGAAGTCCGGTTAGTGGAACAACAGCAACATACGGGACAAAGGCGCTCCTCAGTTCTGGTCAGAGGAGGCAGAGGTGCTGGATATGCTACTTGCGGAGCGAGAGATGCTAGATGGCAACAAGGGTTGTGCCTGCAGTGTGGCCAAAGTGGTCATTTTGCGGCGCAATGTCCGTACCGGCCTGTGCAAAGACCTCCGCTCCAACTAAGACGTCCAGCCCCCACAGCCTACCCAGCACCACCGCTCCCAACACCAGCTGCTAGAACAGCGAGAGGCAGAGGAGCTCCTCGGAGAAACCCTCCCGAAAGAGGGTTAGAGCTAGAAGAAGTTATGGAATATGATCCAACAGCTCTAACCGGGGAGGAGAATCCAGAGAGTCCCACCTCGGGAAACGAAATGGATCTGTCGTAAAAGGACCCAAACGGCAGATCAAACCTCAGTCAGTTCCTATTTCGAACAGACCCCAAGGGTCCATACTCTTCATACCGGTAACCTTAGTGAACCCAGACAGGAAAATGCACATCCGTGTGCAAGCTCTGATAGACTCGGGCTGCTCTAGAGACATTATTGCACCAGCCCTAGTGAATGGATTAGTACTTCCTATTAAAGAATTAGAAATGCCTGTCATTTTTGAGCAAATGGATGGCACTAACATGAACCCAGTCACTACTGAAACCACTCCGGTCATAACCAGCATGGGACAACATTGGGAAGTAAGATCATTCGTTATTAGTGCCACTGCCAAATACCCCTTGATCCTGGGAAGCTGATGGTTATGCGATCACAACCCCTACATCAACTGGGCAGAGGGAAGCATCACATTCACCCATGATGCTTGCAAAAGTCATTGTTGGAATCAAAATTGGGGTCACAATCCTACCATCACTGAGCCTGCTCTCCTCACCCAGGAAGAAATCAACCAAATACCCAAGCAATACAGAGCTTACACCCAAGCCTTCACAGAGGAAGAAGCTAATACTTTACCTCCTCATAGGAGGACGGACTGTGCCGTGGAAATTTTACCGGGTGCCTCGCTGCCCAAGGGCCGCCTATATCCCATGAGCCCTAACGAAAGGGAAGAACTCCGCAAGTTCATTGACATCAATCTTCAAAGAGGATTTATTCGACCGGCTAACAGCCCACATGCTGCGCCAGTGCTCTTCGTCAAAAAGAAGGATGGGGGCTTAAGACTGTGCATGGATTTTCGGGGACTTAACGCTGTCTCTTCCAGCAACGCCTATCCCATCCCACTCATCAGAGATCTACTCAACGTCGTGGCTCAAGGTAAGATCTTTACAAAATTGGATTTGAAAGACGCTTACTTCCATGTTCGTATCAGAGCAGGGGACGAATGGAAAACCGCTTTTAACACGCCCCTCGGCCAGTATGAATATTTAGTTATGCCATTTGGCCTGGCTGGGGCCCCCTCGGTTTTCATGTCCATGATCAATGAAGTACTGCATGAATTCTTATACAAAGGCGTTGTGGTGTACCTAGATGATGTTTTAATCTATTCGGAAACCGAAGAGGAACACATAGAACTTGTAAAAAAGGTCTTGACCACTCTAATGTGCAACAAACTGCCCATCAAGCTATCTAAATGTGAGTTCCACAAAACAGAACTCACTTATTTAGGCTACTGCATCTCCAAAGATGGCTTGAAAATGGACCCGGGCAAAGTACAAGCAGTACAAAATTGGCAAACCCCCACTACCCGCAAAGAACTACAATCCTTTTTGGGCTTTGCCAACTTCTATAGAGAATTCATTGCGAACTTTGCTCAAATTACACTCCCTCTAACCGAACTGTTAAAAACCAAAGACAAGGGGGACCAAGCCAAAAAACCGAGTGCCAAATTGCCTTGGACACCAGAATGCCAAGCAGCATTCAACCACCTCAAAACGCAGTTTGTTTCCGAACCCGTTCTGCAACACCCCGATGAAAATCGCCCCTTTGTGGT
Source organism: Eublepharis macularius (assembly GCF_028583425.1). Taxonomy (NCBI): domain Eukaryota; kingdom Metazoa; phylum Chordata; class Lepidosauria; order Squamata; family Eublepharidae; genus Eublepharis; species Eublepharis macularius. The sequence goes on from NC_072791.1 coordinate 59,840,596, forward strand.
GCAGGTCGATGCCAGCGACACCGCAATTAGAGGCATACTGTTGCAACGGGGGGAGGACGGAAAGCTCAAGCCCTGTGCCTTCCTTTCCCGAAAGTTTTCTGAAGCAGAAAGAAATTGGAATGTTTGGGAAAAGGAGGCTTTTGCTGTAAAAGCAGCTCTCACTACCTGGAGACATTGGTTAGAAGGAGCCCGCCATCCTTTCGAGGTTTGGACGGACCATAAGAATTTAGAGGCCCTACGCAGCCCCCGAAGCCTAAATGCCAAGCAACTGCGGTGGGCAGAGTACTTTTCTAAATTCAATTTCACGTTAAACTTTCTACCGGGCAAGACTAACTTCCTGGCCGATGCTCTATCACGCATGCCCCAGCACAAAAGCAAAAGGGAGGAGACAGTAGACACCGTCTTTTCGCCTACGCAATTAGGGGGTGTGGTAACCACATGCAGTCGCACAACCCAATCCCCTCAACCCGATCAGGGGTGGAGACAAAAACTGAAAGCTGAAGTGGAAAAGGAGGGGGGGAACGTGCCCAAAGACAAACTGCAACAATCCGAACAAGGGGAATGGCTTTGGGGAGACCGCTTCTATGTACCCAAAAGTTTAAGAAAGGAAGTTTTACAACGCTGTCACGATGCCCCTACGGCAGGACACTATGGGTACTTAAAAACACTTCATTTAGTACAACGTCAATTTTGGTGGCCAGGCATGCGCAAAGACATTTCCCAATATGTAGCGTCCTGCCCCGTTTGCCTCAGTGCCAAATCCCGCAAAGGCAAACTCCCAGGACTATTGCAACCTTTAGAAACGCCAAGCAGACCGTGGGAAGTAATATCTATGGACTTTATTACTGATTTACCCCCCTCCAAGGGGCACAACTGTATTTTGGTTGTAGTGGATTTATTCTCCAAGCAAGCTCATTTTATACCTTGCACCACTATACCTTCCGCTCGAAAACTAGCTGATATCTTTATAAAGCACATTGTAAAAATACATTCTTTTCCGTCAAAGGTGATTTCGGATTGCAGCGGACAATTCGTTGCCAACTTCTGGCGGGAGCTTTTACAAATGCTGGGTATTGAACAAGGTTTAAGTTCAAGCCATCATCCTCAAACCGATGGACAATCAGAAAAAACTAATCAAATATTAGAACAATTCCTTCGCTGTTATATTAATTTCCAGCAAGACAACTGGGTCGATTTGCTCCCCATGGCAGAATTCTCCTACAATAACAGTGTGCACGCATCCACCGGGGAGACTCCTTTCAAAGTAGTTTATGGCTTCCACTTCAAACCCTTCCCGTTTGATGCGCTTCCTCCTCCTCCTTCAGCATCCCAAGACGTCACAGAATGGTAGGGGGAAGCGGCTCACCAATGGACTCAAATTAGAAAACACCTCGACAAAGCCAAACAGGATTACAAAAAGTATGCCGACCGCCACCGTGCGGCTGAGTGGGATTTACAACCCAGTGATCTTGTCTATCTTTCCACAAAGAATCTGAAAGTAACCCAAACCAGCCGCAAATTGGCTCTGAAATTCCTAGGACCTTTTCCTGTTCGTAAAGTAATCAACAAAGTGACTGTTGCCCTAGATTTACCAAAGAATTTACGCTACGTACACGATACTTTCCATGTCAGCTTGCTGAAACGAGCTCCTCCAGCAAACCAATGGCACACCCGTGCCCCTCCTATCCCGACTCTCATTGATGATCAGACCCATTACGAAGTGCAGCAAATTTTGGACTCTAAATTAAAACGAAATCAGCTCTTTTACCTCATCAGGTGGAAGGACTTTGACTCTGGGTTTGATGAGTGGGTGAACTCTGTGCATGTACATGCTCCTAGGCTAGTCAGGGCATTCCATAAGCGCTATCCCCATAAACCTGGGGGGGAAGCATCTTAGAGGGGGCAGAATGTCATGTTCAAAATACTTTCAGGTATGCTAGTGCTTAAGAGACTCCATTTTAATCCTTTCAGTATTATAAGTGCTTTCTTCACAGGTGCCAGGATGTTCCCAGGCAGTTATCTCCCAGAGGAGGAATGTTATGGCTACCGCTGTTCCAGCCTCGAAGGACTTTCGCTTTCCGAGCTTCAAAGGGATTGTTATGAGAACTATGGGGGGAGGTTGGGCCTGCTGGGATCTGTTACTTTGTACCTCATGCTTTGCCTGTCATTGGTAACAATTCACATGTACCATCCTGAATATTGTATTCAGGCTCGTGGACTATAATGCATTCTTTCTTCAGTAAACTTTTGAAAACAACGGGCTTTTGTCTGATTGCAGAAGGTAGTCTGGAGTAAGGACATTATCTAGCCACAGTTCTGACAGGTATGAGCTTTCGTGAGCCATAGCTCACTGAAGAAGGGGGAACATGATGAAAGGGACATTTCCCCAATTTGGCTTCTTACATATTTTGAACTTAAGGCACATTCTACATTTACTTTTTCTCCCCACCCAACCAGCCGTTTCATGCATTAATGTACTTACAGTTATATACATGCAGTTTATAAGGATCTATGTAAGCACAGTTTTCCTTTTTTTTATTCATTTAAAAAACTTAATTATTTTCATTATTAAAGCTATTTCTTTTAGTTATTTAATCTGAGAATTGTTTGGGTGTTTGTTTGTTTCCACTTATTTCTTTTCCAGACAGAGGAAAGCATCCCTGTTCTATAAGCAGAGCTAGCAGAGGGAGGTACTAGCTCAGCAGCCCAAGAAAACATGTAATATGGCATAGTCAGTACAAATATACACACAGTACATGTAAAAATGCTAAATATAATGCCTATGATTAGGTGCCACAAGTAGATTGAACATGGCACTATCTCTATATTGTGCATGAAGGAAATAGCATCTGGTTATGGTGCAGCTTGCAGAGCTACCACTAAACCTCTCTGCTGGCTTGATGTGATATAAACTTTCCCTTCTTTCCCCTTTCCTGAGAACAGAACTACACATTACATTCCAAGCAAGGCTTTTTTTTCTTTTACTGAATAGAGAAATACCCACTGGGCACCTGTCTGCAGCGTTTCTTTGTCTTTCTAATTGCAGGGCACACATATTATTGAAAAGGTTCATAGAAACTGCCTCAGTATGGGGGCAGGGGAGGATCTGTCTGTATCCCATCCTATGTTCCTTGTGACAACATAACCTATTGCTGGGGGAGACCATCTGCAGCACTGCTTGAATAGCAGCTTGGGTAATCGAAATACCTGTCCTTCCCCCAAAAGGCACAATACGAGAGAAGAGAATAACCTAAGCAACAGTAGCCGTTGCTTGAACTGAATCCAAGCTCTCCTGATTCACTGAGACCACAATGTGATTGCAGGGGAAGCATTTTGGAGAGGCAGATCTCAGCAGCACAGCCCTCTTCTGTGGCAATATCTGTTCATTGGCAGATGTCCTTATTATCACTTGCATGTCTGCTGAGTCATTAAATTCCATGGACAGCCAAGCACTAGAATGATGGTCACCTTTGAAGATTCCAGATATTACCAACTGTCATTAATATTTTAATTTGGATGAGCTGTAATAATTATATTTAAGGATTAGAGATTTTACTTTGCTTCAGTTTTAATTAGTCAGAGACCTAATCAGGAAGCTAGAACAGCAGCACACAAGGGTTTTGTTTTGTTTTTCTGTAGCTTTCAATAAAAGCAGTCAATCAGAGTCATTGAAACAAGGTCTCTTTGTTTAAATAATACAAGCTCAGTTGCCCTTTTTCTTAAATATTGACATGTCCATTTGGAGGGAAAGACTCCAGAACGAATTCCATACTTGGAAGTTGCTGTCCTAGCTGTCATAGTCAAAGCTATCAATTGCAAAATTTCCAAAAGAACATGATCTTGTACTGATGATGTGGAAGCAGTGGCTGATTCCGCACATGTTGGATAATGCACTTTCAATGCACTTTATCAATCGTTTGAGGTGGATTTTTTGTTCCGCACACAAAAAAATCCGTTCCAAATGAACGGATTGGAAGTGCATTATCCAACGTGTGCGGAATCACTCAGTGAGACTCAAATATGAACCTTATTAACTCAAATATGAATCAACTACTTTAAAAAGCTTGATCCTGGTCCAGAGATACTTAAACACTCGTGCAGCTTTAATGGAATACTAGTTGAGCAGCCTAATAAATGCACATTGGTGATGATATTGCAAATGTACATTTTCTTCCACACTCTGCAGTGTAGATGATATGGGATCTGCAATGCAGATACGCATCCAGAAACATAGCAAATCTGCATGTAAAGCATGCACACACAAATCAGAAATCTTCCTCCTGGTGCTGACCTGTCCTCTTGGACTGGTAAGTGTGCCTGATTGCAAGTTGTTGATTGCTGTTACTTCATAGCCACCATTCATTCCATTGGGACTTGTGTGCAGGGCTCCTTCAAAAGCCCCTTGAAATACGTGAATATTGAAAAGCAGCAGTGCTTGTAGGATTGTTCCCAATGTTTTTTACCAGTTAATGATTCTTTCTCAAATTAGCATTCTGTTCTGTAGTATAAAATTAATTTATAGCAAGACGAAGGTAAGCCAGGAAAGTAGACCATCAAAATCTATATCTAGAATTAAATACAGAGAAAGTTTATCATATTTACTTATATTCTTGAAAATAGATATTAATGTGGTCTCAGTGACTTAAACATTTTCAGGCATGCAGTTGCTCTCTGGAAAACGTTTAATGTAATGTCCTGAACTACTTAAGGTGTTTGGTTATTGCAGCATTAGCCATGTTCAGATGCATATGTACACATTAATGATGAGGTAAGAGATTACATTTTTAAAATTCAGTTTTTAGGCATCATTATGGAAATATCTTGGCATGGATTCAGCCTAAATGTTCCTCTGATGTAACAGCATTTCTCTATGCGAACTGGAGAGGGGCTCACATGTTAATGAAAATCCCAAAAAGAAAACACACACACACACACACACAATGAATTTTATCCAGACATAATTGTTCATCAGTAGAATGGAACTTTCCTGGCTGAGCCCTTACACTACGACCCACTGATCTCCATAAAATGCTGATCACAAAAGCCCACTTCTGATTACCCAGGGAGCTCCCTGTTCCAAATTTTTCACCCAAAACTATAGCATGTTACTTTTTAGGAAAAGGAGAATGGGAAAGACAGTTCCTAAGTCATAAAACATAGGAGCTGACCTTGTCTATTTGGGTAATTTTCATCAACGCAACTGGATTAAAATTTAGAATTGCCTAATTCCAAGATTTGAACCACATTAATGCATAGGCACTTTTATGAGAACTGGCACCCCCATGTGAGGTTCTACTGACAACCGTTGTAATTTACATGGATATTCTGGCCCTAAAAGGGGGGGCTACTATGTGTAATGGGGCCTACTGAAATAGAGATTATATAGCATTTTCTACCTTGATTGTAAAGTGCAACATAAAACCTTAAAAAAATGGATAATCTGCAGGTCTACCAAAGAAAACTTCCGTGAAACCTGACAGCTTACAAAGTCACCTACAGTTCTTGATCCCATAGAAGAAATTGTTTTATGCACCTTTTCTTAGAATCTTAATGCAGACAAAACCAGTATGATATATATAATCTGTACATCACTATAATCTATCTCTTTATCATATCTTTTGTGGTTTTTATAGAAATATCTCCAGTTTCTGTCATTTTAATCAAACACCTTTGCTGTCTTCTAAGTATATTGACATTATGTGACCTCCATGGACTCTTCAAACTTATCAGCTTTTAAACACGGCCACAGTTGTGCCTTGCACAGAGTAGCACTTAGTTCTTGCCCATGTGTTTCTAATTGAATTCCCATTTAGGAATATCAGCAGCATTTTAGAAAAGTGACTTTGTTCAGCCAAACCGTTTATGACAGCCCATGCACACATTTTTATCTCTTTACATAAAACTCCATCAGTGATTCTTACTCTCAACCACACCTGGATTCACAGATGGTTTTGATCCTTGAGTTTGTGGATTCAGATTTTCCAAGTGTTTTTAGAAAGCAAAAAATGAGTGAATACCATTCTGTTCATTCCAAACTACTTGCAAATGTACTTGTGGCTATGTGAAATGCGGCCCCATGAGGAGAAAAAACAACCAAGCTTCCAAAGAGCTTTAAAAGCTTTTTTGAAAAAAAAATACAATAAACATACTTATCAAACATTTGGTTTAGTGATAAAGACCATGTTAGAAAATCTGTCCACTGAAGTTTTCCAAAAGACTGAAAACATTAATATACAACAAAAACTTTCAACACATTGATCACCAAACTTTAAAGCTATAGCTGACCATTTTGTTTTGCAATACAATTTTACAGTGTAATCAACTAATTTTACAATGATGCTCACATAATTCATTCCATGCAAAGTAATGGGAGCTAAGAGGAATTCTCAGTACTGAGAGTATGAGGGTAGGGCTAAAGCACATCAAAGATGGTTTAATAGCATTATGAATAATAGCAAATCTTTTCCACAGAGTTGCCTTTTTAAATGTCTTTCATCCAATCTTTAACCAGAGGCAGTACTTAAGATTCTTGGAGTTAAAAAGCTAGCTGGCACTTAGTTAACACAAAGAATGAATGGATAAATGCCTGGTGAAACTGTGAGCAGCATTTGAATGACATTTCAAATAGTTATAAAAATGTATCCAAAAAAAAGAACTTTGATTTCACAGTTCTAAGGAGTTGGAGGGTTTCCCAATCAAGTCACTTGATCTGGAGTTAGAATTTATGTATAATCCCAACAATTCTTCTTCCCAGTACATCAGAGCTATGTGAACTACAATGCTGACAGACAAAAAAAATGCAGGCAAACATTTGACCAAGATGGAGGTCACGGTATATCAACATTTATTCTGAGGCTATTGGATCACATTCCAGCAGTGTCTGGTGAGGTACTGCCCAGCTGGGGTCACTTGCCACCTTTGTAGGTCGTGTGATGTTCTCACCCTTGCACATAATCTCTAAGAGGTAGCAGTGAAAACAGGGGGGTGGAAGCACACTGTTTCTGGATTGACAGAAATGAACCCTTGATAGAAATGAGCACAACTGCTATCAAGCCAGTAAAATGTCATCAAAGTGCCCACTGTCTCTCCACTTCTGTTTTACAATTCAACCTTCCCCTAAATGCCCTGTGGTGGTTGCTGGTTCTTTTCACTTGCAAACTGCTTCAGTATGCCCCCTTATACTTCTATAACCATTTGCCATATTCTAAACATATAGAATAGATGGGTTAAGGAACAACAGGATCAACAACAAAAAACTCAGAATGCAATATTTTTATAACATTCTAATAAATTCTAATAATACTTAGAATTTATACTGCACATTTCAGGAGCATAAAGCATTCACACATATCTTCTTAGCAATCATAACAACAGTCCTTTAAGATAAAGCAATATTATTTCACCCATAATAACTATGGCAGGAAAAGGCTGAGGCTGAAAAAAATAGTGACTTGCCTAAAACTACCTAAGAGTTGCAGCAAGATTTGAACTGGGCACTTACCAGCCCATAACTGCTGCATAATTAGCCATACTTTTGATGCTGCATGCCTGTCATGAATCACCAAAACCCATTTACTGGCCATTGTTTTGTTTAAAATAATTTGGCTATGATGAGCCAATGCCATTTCTATGGCCATTTAGGTAATTATCACCTTTTTATACTGGCTTATACTTTTCTTGCCATTGTTACTTTAAAAGGCCTTTCATTCTGGCAGGCTTGAGTACTGTTTAGTTACATCATTAAAGCAATCAGCACTACAGGGAATTCTTATAATGTGTATATTATAAGGATAATTTTTATTACCTTGTGGTTTCTTTAGGGGTGTGGTTGTTACATTATAAACAAGCAATGACAGCCCTAAGGGGGAACACATAAAAGTAGCTCCTTTCAATGAGTGCTTAGATTGAAACTGACAAGGTAATTGACAAGAATGTTTTTAATAGGCAGGATTTATATCAGTCACTCTGGGGCTCCACAAATTAAGCCATCGGCAGCATGTTTACAAGTGCGTGCATGTTCTAAATAGCATGTTTTTAGTGTAGGCAACCCATGACCATTCCACCCAGCACATTACCTGGTTCAATGGCCATTGTACGCTACTGGGGCTTTCCCCTCAGGCTACAGAACATAAGGCAAAATGTTTTCAATGTTTAACTGTTCTTCCTTCCCTCACACAATTTAGTATTCATTTGAATTGTTATTCTACAGCATTTATTAAGGAAACAAGATCCTTATCAGTTAAAGGATCAACCTCTTATATATCAGCTCTCTTCCAAAAAAAATTGAAAGGAAACAAAAAAGTAAACGTTCAGAATTTCTCAAATAAAACAACCAAATGACAAAAACTTTTCTAATAAATCCATAGATCGGCTTCTATGACTCCCTTTCACTAATTGAAGAGTTGTGCTCTGGAGGAAGACTCTCACTTCCTGGATCCAACCTAAATCATCTAGCAGTTACTTAAGATGTTTTCTGAAAACAAACATGTTTTCAACTGCTGAAGTCAGGGCAGTTGCCTGGTCTGCTTTCTTTCATCCTTGGCAGGCCAGGCAGCTTGCCCCCATCTGTCAACCTGTGACCTAACAACAGTGATCCATGCAACGGTCACCTCCAGATTGGACTACTGTAACTTGCTCTATGCAAGCCTTCCCCTGGGTCTGACCCAGAAATTACATCGGGTACAGAATGCTGCTGTGCATGTCTTGATACAGGGCACAAGTTACTCCAATCTTGCAGCAGCTGCACTGGCTTCCCATGGAGTTCCAGATCAGGTTCAAGATTTTGGTTTCAACCTACAAAGCCCTAAATGGACTGGGACCAGCATACCTGAGGGACAGTCTCTCCCCGTATGTACCCCGGAGAATGCTTAGATCAGCGGGTACACATCTTCTGGTGGTCCCTGGCCCCAGGGAGGCCTGGCTGGCCTCAACCAGGGCCAGGCGTTTTTCAGTCCTGGCCTCAACCTGGTGGAACTCTCTCTTGGAGGACATCTGGGCCTGCCAAGACCTTACATCCTTTCAGTGAGCCTGCAAGACAGAGATGTTCTGCCAGGCATATGGCGGGGGCCAGCCTTAGATTCATTTAGCAATGCCTCCCTACCGGTCTCTCATTGTAGGGACAGCTATATAGCCATCTGCCCCCTATATGTGAAGCCACAATTCTGACAAGTTCAACTGCATCCCCCACCCCCAGGTGTATAGTCATGGGAAAATGGAAGGGGTTCCATCTTGGATATGGAATGTAGGTGTACTGAAATTCTGATTTTAGTGTATTTAACTGTTTTACTGTTTTATTGGTTGTATTACTCATATTGTTGTAACCTGCCCTGAGCCCACTTGCAGGGAGGGTGGGCTATAAATCAAATAATAATAATAACAACAGCAGCAGCAGCAGCAGCAACAACAACATGCATCACTCGTCACACCCGAAAAGTGATGTTGACAGGCTATATTTACCACAAAAAAATGGTGGAAGAGGATTGTTACATCAGGTAGTGGAAGAAAAAAAGAGAGGCCTGAATGATTACATCAGTAGAAGTACAGAAAAATTACTTCAGGCTGTGAAAACAGAGAACATATTAAAAATAACTGAAACAAAGGCTGAATACAAGAAGAAACAGTTTGAGAAGAGATTAAATGGCTGGAAGAACAAACCTTTACATGGGAAACATCTAAAAAATATTGAAGGAAAAAGTGACAACAGCCTAACTTGGGCATGGTTGAAGATGGGTACAATCAAGAAAGAAACTGAAGGTCTGATCTTCACAGCACAAGAACAAGCATTGCAAATGAATGTTATGAAAGCCAAAATTCAGAAAATCAGTGAAAATCCAAAATGTCGACTTTGCCAGGAAAAAGATGAAACTGTGTCCCACCTTATCTCTGAATGCAGCAAAATTGGACAGACAGACTACAAAGCTAGACATGACAGGGTTGCTAAGCTGATTCATTGGTCATTGAGTAAAAAGTATAATCTGCCGGTATCAAAGAATTCATGGGAACATCAAGTGGAAAAGGTGTTAGAAAATGATCAAGTCAAGATCTTGTGAGATTTTAGAATACAAACTGATTGACACCTTGAACACAATATACCAGACATAACAGTTGTGGGAAATCGAAAAGTTTGGATAATAGACATTGCAATTCCAGGGGATGCCAGAGTCAAAGAAAAAGAACAAGAAAAAATGATTAAATATAGAAATCTGGCAATAGAAACAACCCAACTATGGAAGAAGAATGCAACAGTAATCCCCATTGTCATCGGAGCACTGGGAACTATTTCAAAGAATTTTGCAACTTATATGGAAAAACTGCAGCTTTCTGACATAACACCTACAGAATTGCAAAAGACGGTGTTACTTGGAACGGCACACATATTGCACCGATACCTGGCTGATACTTAGGTCTCTAGAGGAAACTTGTATCAGCTCAGCAAGGCCAATCAGTGATAACGTGATCTTTATTTATTATTGATTGTGTTGTGTGTAATTTTAATAATAATAATAATAATAATAAGGATCTAGGATCTATATGTAATTATCCTTCTGTAGTTTTTTTACCTGATTACATATGTACGTACAGAGCTTTTTTTCAGCAGGAATGCAGTGGAACGGAGTTCTGGAACCTCTTGAAAATGGTCACATGGCTGGTGGCCCTGCCCCCTGATCACTAGACAGAGGCGAGTTGAGATTGCCTTCCGCGCCGCCGAGTGGCGCGGAGGGCAATCTAAACTCCCCTCTGTCTGGAGATCAGGGGGCAGGGCCACCAGCCATGTGACCATTTTCTCGAGGGCAACCCACTGAGTTCCACCACCTCTTTTCCCAGAAAAAAAGCCCTGTGTACGTATGTGCCATCATGTTGCAACTGACTTATGGTGACCCTAGCAAGGGGCTTTCAAAGCAGTGATAAGCAGAGATGGTTTGCCATTGCCTTCCTCTGCAGTCTTCCTTGGTGGTTGCCCATCCAAGTACTGACCATGCTTAACTTCCAAGATCTGATGAGATTGCTTAACTCTCAGCAAGCTCCAGTGGATGGAAAATTTCCATTTTCATAATGTTTCAGAGGTTAGACAGCCAGTTCCCTTGTATTAGAATTGTCTGTAACTCCCACAGTTTTGTGGGACATTTTTTTAAAGGAAGAGGCTGTCTGCTTTCAAAGGAACAGAATAAGATATTATACCAATATAAGACTCCATAGCTGAGCAAGAATAAAATGCCTGGTCTTGGCTGGGTAGTACTGCTAAAAGGAGGAAAGCCACGGAGTACCAAACCAGGAGGATAAGACACAAAACTCCTGCGGTAAGAATTTAAGGTATTTAAAGTACACGGTTGAAATTGCTAATTTGCACAGTGTACTTTAAATACCTTAAATTCTTACTGCAGGAATTTTGTGTCTTTATTCTCCTGGTCTTGGCTGGGAACAAAGCTGATTGTCTTCCCCTCCCTCCTTTTCATGTTTACTGATCATGTCAGAAATTAGATATTTACTGACAAGTAGTGTCTACAGTGGCCTGTCACACATCCAGCAAGCTCTTCGTACCCGAAAGGAAATATTCACCTGTGTACACTTCACCTTCAGAACTTGAAGCCTTTATCAATCCCACGCCCCCTGTATTATGTACAATGTTTGAGGATTTATTGTTAGCAAAGAAACAAAAATGCCACTGAGCATACAGTAAGGAAATAGAAAGATGTCATCAAGACTCAGGTAACAGGATGGACTGAAAGATATGTATGTCTAGATTTTTCTTCAATCCATATTATTATTTCACAGTGTATTCCTATGTAGAGTTACACCTATTTACTTCAATGAACTTAGATGGGTATAACTTTGTTTAGAATTGCACTGGCATTCCTTTATGGTACTGGGTTGAGATCTGGGTTGCACTCAGCAAGTCATTCATGCATGTGGATTGGCCTCACATAAAATATGGTATTTTTAACCAAGCCATTACACCCTTTATTTAGTTATGTGTATCTCTACAAAGGCATTTGAAAAAATCAACTGATCTTCCACACAAGGCAGTCTTTATATAGCTGCAGTTCAGGGTGCCAACCATAGAGTTAATCTTAGCATCCACACAGCAGTTTCTTGGTGTGAGCTGAGACTGTCTTCCCTTTATAGAATTAATCCCAATCACATTTGGCAAGTAAAAGGTAAAATCTGGGGAAGACCCTTTAAAAAGAGCAATGGTAACCTAAAATCACTACAAGGATCACTACAATAGGTCACTACAAGAAAATGGATATAGAAAGCAACAAAAACTTAGTTCAGAATACTGAACATCAGAAATGTAGACAATCAGACCTCAAGCAATGTAACCGGAGATATTCTGGCAAGATAGAGCAGAACACACATTTCCTTTACAGATCATTAGACAACAGGAGAAATAATTGAGGAGGAGCAATCAGAGTCCACAACAGTGCAGTAGATTACTGGACACCAACAATAGTAGGGCAGCCAGTTATAGAGGGGAGGGGGGAGTTAACCATATACCACACTGGCTCACCACTCTCTACCACTTCTGCATGCATGGATAATACTTAGTTTTGTCCTTGACCTCATTAAAAGCCTTAGCAAATATAATAGTCTTGCTTCTAAAAATTTCTTTAAAAAAAGTATTGGATGGGTCATTATACAAATATAAAAAACATACACAGTTAACTTTCCATCATATTATAATACCCCCCTTCCCCCCCTTTTCCATTGACTTCCGACAGTTTTCCATTCCCTTTATTACCTCTTAGATAAAATCTTAACCAAATTAAACTCTATATAAAATAATAATACCTATCTAATGATAAATACCATTATCTAACATTCCATATCTTTTAGTACTATCTATCAATAGTATCCAATAACCTACAATATAATATGCCCCCTATATTAATAGCTATATACTACATTCTAAGAATGGGTCATAGTAATATATTTTATACCATTGCATATCTTTAGATAGCACTATTACACATATCTATCATATCTATAATGTTCAAAATTATTAATATCCTTTATATTGTTATTCAATTCATGACGTTATAACCTAGTAAATTATAACATATTGTACCTACATATATCAATAAAATGGTATATTATCACAAACTAGATTTTTTACCTCTAATAAAATATTGTAATTACTATCTCTATATTAATTCAAAGTAACAGAACACTATCCTCCCCTCAGAAAGTATCCAAAGACCACACCTTCCCTTTAATGTTCCACTTTTTTCTATATAGTTCTTAAATTTCTCCCAACTTATTATATACTCTTCCATATCTTCCTCTCGAAGTTTCCTCATAAGTTTATCCATTTCAGCCAAGCTCAATGTTTTTAAAATCCACTATCCACCGATAGTGTCTCTTTTGTCTTCCACAGCTGTGCATAAATTATCCTAGCCGCCGTAATCATATAAAATACCATTATCCTGTCCATTTCATCAAAGTCTTCTAGGTTTATACATAACAATAACAATTCTGGGTTTCTAACAACTTTTTTCTTCAATATATTTGACATAGTGTCTACTATTTCCCCCCAGAAATGCTTAGCTTTTTCACACGTCCACCACATATGATAAAAGGAACCCTCATGCTTTCCACATTTCCAACATTTATCTGACATCTGACTATTTCCATTGGCTAGCTTTTTTGGCGTGAGATACCATCTATAAATCATTTTATACACATTTTCTCTTATCGTGGTACATGTTGATAGCTTTATAGTATTTTTCCACAATTTCTCCCAAGCTTCCATCAATATATCCTTATTACAGTTTATTGCCCACTTTACCATTTGAACTTTTACTGTCTCATCTTCTGTAAACCATTTCAACAAAATTTTATACACTTTAGATATCAATTCCCCCTTGCAGTAGACATTGTTCCAATTCTGAATTTTCCACTCTAAACTCTACTTTCCTCCGATCAGTGTCATACAAATCTTTTATCTGCATATATTGAAACCACCCATATCGAAATGGCAATTCATCATTATTTTTAATATTGTATAAATTCTGATCCACTCTAAGAATGTTCTGATATGTTATCCACTCCGCTCCTTCATAGTCAGTTCTTGGATTCACAAACTCTGCAGGTACAATCCATATTGGTGTTCTTTCATTCAAATAACACTTGTATTTAGTCCATACTGCAAATAGACTCCACCTCACAAAATGATGCAAAAACATCGCATCAGCCTTACTCTTTCCATACCATAAATATGCATGCCATCCAAAGGTTTTATTGTACCCTTCCAATGTCAATAATTTATGATTTTCTAACACCATCCAATCCCTCACCCAAACTAAGCATATGGCTTCATGATATAGTTTCAAATTTGGTAGTTGGAGTCCTCCTCTTTCCTTTGCATCATATAACACCCTCATCTTCACTCTAGGCTTTTTTCCTGGCCACACAAAGGTTAAAATTTTTCTTTGCCATTTTTCAAATTGCTTATTATCTATCACAATTGGAATTGTCTGCATTAAAAACATTATTCTTGGTAACACATTCATCTTAATTGCAGCAATACGACCCAACCATGATAAGTTTAACTTATTCCACACCATCATGTCTCTGTCTATTTGCTGCCAAAGCTTTTCATAGTTGTTTTTAAATAAATCATTATTTTTTGCAGTCAACTCAATACCTAGATACCTTATTTTATGAACCACTTCACAATCCGTTATCCTCATTAACTCTTGTTGTTCTTGCTTAGACATATTCTTACAAAGCAGTTTAGATTTCTTTCTATTTATATAAAATCCTGCGAAGTCTCCAAACTCTTTTATCTTCTCCATTAACCTTGGCATATTTTGAAGAGGGTCCTCCACTATCACCATCACATCGTCTGCAAAAGCCCTCTCCTTGTATGTATATCCTTTAATCTTCAAACCTTTAATTTCATCGTCTTCTCGTATTTGTCTAAGTAAAATTTCCAACACCATCACGAATAACAGTGGAGAAAGTGGACATCCTTGTCTTGTTCCCTTTCTTATGTCCAGCTTTTTTGTTATTTCTCGGTTGACAACTATGGCTGCAGATTGATTCTTATATATCGCCTTAACTGCTTGAGTAAACATCTTACCCATCTGTACTTTTTCCATCATTGCAAACATAAAATCCCAGTTCAAATTGTCAAACGCTTTTTCAGCATCCACAAAGAAGAAACCAACTTGTTTTCCTGGATTTTTATCATAATATTCTATCGCATTCAATACCGTCCTCAGGTTGTCTTTTATCTGCCTATCTGGTAGAAAGCCTGCCTGCTCCTCCCCTACAAACTCCACCAGCCAGGCCTTTAGCCTTTCAGCCAATATTTTCGCAAAAATCTTGTAGTCATTGTTTGTTAAAGATATTGGTCTATAATTTTTTACATTGGTTGAATCTTGTGTTTCTTTTGGTATTAATGTAATATTAGCTTCATTCCACGTTTCCGGCAGATCATCACCTTTTAAAATTGCGTTCATCACTTTTTGCAGCACTTTTTGCATCAAATCTTCTGCCATTACTTTATAAAATTTAGCTGTAAGGCCATCTGGTCCTGGCGCCTTTACATCTTTGTAGCTTGTATCGCTTCCACAATTTCTAACGTTGTTATTTCAGCATTTAATTTGTCTCTCAATTTCTTGGGCACCGTTGGTAAAGTCAACTTTTGAAAATAATCCTTATCAATAATTCTTATCAATAATTCTTATCAATTAGTTTCTTCTGATACAATTTTTCATAATATTTTAAAAAAGCCCTCTCTATTGAATTTTGATCAAACAGTTCTTTCCCGTCTTCCACAATCTTACTAATTATTTGTTTCTCTCTTTTCTTCTTTAACTGCCATGGTTTGTTAGCTCCTTCAAATGATTTTTGTTTCAGCCTTTTCAACTCCCATTCCACCTCCTTATTTTCCATTGCTCTTATTTGTTCCTGCAATATTTTAATTTCCTGTTGTATTTTCTTTTTACCCGGTCTTTTCTTTAATTGCTGCTCTTTAAATTTGATTTTTTCTTGAATTTCTTTCAACCTCGACTCTTTGTTTTTCTTATCTTTGACATTTAAGTCCATAAGATCTCCCCGAATCACAGCTTTATACGCATCCCATACTTTATAAATTGCCACTCCTTGATCCACATTGTACAGTATAAAGCCTTTAGTCTCCTTCTTAAGAACATCCACATTAACATGACTACTTAACAAATCCTCATTTATTCTCTATCTCCTTTTCCCCCCTCTCGTTCCAAATTTCCAGAACACAGGATTATGGTCTGAGCTAATTTTTGGCAAGATATCCGTTTCTTTTGTACATACAATAAGCTCTTTTGATACCCAAATCATGTCAATTCTTGAAAAAGATTGATGTCTTGCTGAAAAAAAAGTATATTGCTTAGCACTCGGATTCTGTTTCCTCCATACATCCTCTAAACCTTCCTGTCTTTGAAATTCAAAAAAGGATTTTGGGAGCTTACTTCCTTTGTTTCTTATCAAATTCATTGTTTTATCAACTTGTGGATCTACCACTCCATTAAAATCCCCCGTCACAATCACTTGATCATATGTCATCTGTCCAAGTAGATCCTTAATTTCATCAAAAAAATGTTCTTTCACCCTGTTTGGCGCATATATTCCCACAATCAGGGCTTTTTTGGCTATAGAATGTCTGTCTATAGAAATTCTAAAAATTTCTATAGACAATGCCCCCTCACCTCCTCAGGGAACAGGCACGGTTTCTGGTCAATTCCACTGGGCTACCCACAACCATTAGGCATCAAGTTAAGGACTGCAGTTGCTGTACAAGGTCATAATGGGAAGAGAAGGTGCTTTAGATATGTCAGTCCTAGACCATGAAGAACTTTCAAGGATTGGATACAATCTTGGAGTGGATGCAACCAGCTTTTCTATTGAGGGTAACTGCATGCACAACAGCCATGTGGAATGAGCACTGCAATAAGGCAGTGAATTGGGTAAGAGTGAATGGAAAACCTGCCTGGATCTAACTCCTTGAATTAAGCATGAAAATCAACTGCCAGCAATTGTAGCTATTTTAAAATATGCAACATGTGGCAAAATATGTACTAAAATAGTTGCCTAAATAGAGAAGACTGTGTAAATGGGTATTTCTAGCCCACAGAGCTCCTGTATTTTAGAAAACATTGAAACAGTTTCAATTTGTGTATTTCACAAGTTTGGCAACAGATTTGTAGACTGCCATTCCAAAATATTTATAATTTAAATGACCATCATATCAAGAACAGAAAATCCTAGGTGCTGAGTTTGATTCTGAAAATGTATGAATAATTTATTATTTTATTTGTCTCATCTTCAGTCTTGAAATGTTGAATAAGAACTACAGAAAATTATTATTTTCCAATTAAAAACTAGGACTTGAAGGGTAGTGTGCATTCTGAAGTCTTGAATGATCAAATGGATACTGAGGCTCAAATATTTAATATCTAAAAGTGTTAAAAATGCTCTCTTTTACAAATTTTATCTCAAGTTTTCTTCTTATACTTTTTCACTCAACAGGTAAAAAGTAAACGTTGGAAAAATGAAAAGAGTATGTTAGAAACAAAGTACAATTTTGAGCAAAACTAACAGTACAATCCTAAGAAGAGTTACTCCAGTCTAAGGCCATTGAAGTCAGTGGGCTTAGACTGGAGTAACTTTTCATAGGATTACACTTCAAGTGTTTTCAGAAGATGGGAAAAAATAATAGCATATATTAGCCACATTTTGCTTAGTTAGCATGGTCTATGTGCATCTCACTGTGCATCAACAGTCAGCTGTCAGCTGAAATGATGGAGTCTGACAGATGAGAATCTTAAAAGTTCACCTCCTTTCAAATGGGCTAAATACACAAGAGCTGCTTAATTTGTTCTCTTCTGAAACCAACAAAAAGCCCCTTGTAAGTATGCAAGGTTTCATTCTACTTTTGCATGTTTAGTATGCACAGAGAATCTTAAATGCTTTTCAACCAGTAATACTCTTACTTCTATGTCTGCAAAAGATTTCATTTAGCAGACTTCAGGCTAAAGTGAGATACAAATGGGATCCCTTTAAAAGAAAACTTGAAACTCACATTATATGATCCATATGCAGTAACAAATGGCTTATATATTCTCGTGCAATTTTTAATTGCTCAAACTTAAAAAATACATTCTGCCATTATAACATAAAGCACTTTTTGTAGGAGATTTTGGGAAAAAAGTAAAAATATACAAAATGTAAATGATCATAAAAGTGCACCTATATTCTTTTTCATAACTTTCTAATAAATTGGAATGTTCATTACAACTGTTCATTGCTAAGCATCTAGATCAAATTCTTGTTTATTCAATTTGTGTTTATTGCATTTTCAGTTGAATTGTTCCATACCATGCCAACTATTTTATACTATATAATTAAGCAACAGCATGCCAAAAATTCATTGACAGGACTACAATTATATATCCCTATTTATTTCTTTAGGATGTTTATCCATGAAGGGCTGCTGTCCTCAAGAGACAGTTATGGCTGTTTTGAAATGAAATATCATTTACATGTGAAATAAAGATCAGAAGTCTGCTAAACTGATGTCATCATTAGGCATTCTGGCTTTGATCCAGTAAGGCCTTGGTGAGTAGCTCCGATCTAGGAAACAGACACTGTTCTTTGGGTACCTCGAAGATAATTCTACAATAGCTGTTATTGCAAACAACTAGATGGATTATCATAGCAGCTTTAGACATCAAGAATATCTAATTCTCAAGGCAAACTTGGTACTCGAAACAACTGCCTGTAGAGAGAACCACCTATCAGGCTACCATACAATATTTGTGAACAGAATGTAAATTTCTCCTCAGCAGAAGAATACTGGAACAAAATAGACCATAAGCAAAGCAGCTCCTTTGTGCTTAATTTCCATAGTTGTATCAGATTTGTACAGAGAACTGTGCTTTTGTTTCTAGGGCCGTTCAAATATTTCCAGCCAGCAAGTAGTAAGTAAGAGGCTCCTGTGTTGGTTTTTGAGCCATCTCAAGTGCCTGTTGAAACTAATATGAGTCTTTCATTTCTAGCAGCCACTTGAGTATGCTCGCTGTCAGCAACAATGAGCCATGTAAACATGACTGGATTGAGAAACATATGCCAGTCACAAATAACACCCCCACTTCCAGGTCAAAATTCTGTGCTGCCTGGTTTGTTAAGGCAGAGTAATGGATATTTCAAAGGTACTCTGTGGGATGGGGATTTGTTTATCCTTCTGACGTGTGTGGGGCAGGCACCTGATAGTTCTTCTGTAGTTCATATTCATAGTTCATAGTAGACTTGTGTATTATTAATTCCAAAAGGATCTTTTTCATTAATGGGTTGTTTTCACTTCTTTCATTATTGTTTTGTTTCCATAATTCTAGTCATTATTATTTCAGCAGCACTCCCCCTTCCTTCTTTTTTCTCCTCAGGCCTTTACCTTCATGGGCGTCCATCCAAATTGGACAAAACTCAGGAGAGTTGTACTCCCCTAGGATACCCACATTTCAAAATTTCAAATAGAATAAAGCCCCCCCTCCTTTTTGAGGCAATGAATGGCACCCATATTTAATATATGAGATAACTGGTAGGAAAGATTCCCAACAGTAACAAAGACAGTACTGCAGCCACTTAGTGTCAAGAAGAGTAGCATGAGGAAGAGGCAGACTGTCAAGGCAAGGGCATTTGGTGGAGCAAGGAAGGTAAGGCTTCTGGGCAGGCAGGCAACTTGGTAGCCGTACAGCTAAACTCCCTGAGGGTGACAATAGTTTGGTTATCTGTACCTGCACTGAGAAATTAACTACCTCTTAAGGCCTTCTTCCTCCAAGATCTTGCTTTCACCATCTGAAGGGCTGAGGACACAATTCAGGGCACCAGGATTATGGAGATCTGTACTTACAGTGGTCTATATCATTCATTCTTTGTTTAGTCTTAGCATCAGGAAGAGGTAATATGGTTTCAGAGCTTTTAGAGCTCATTGAATGCTCTTAATCATAAACTGAAGATAAACTGAATTATAAACTGAGAGCCAGTTTGGTGTTTATTTATTTATCTAAAACGCTTGCTGGCCATCTTTCTACCTTGCAGGATCTTAAGGTGGCTTACAATATAAATAAAAACAATAATAGATAAAAACAAAATAAAAACTAAGACTGCCAGTAACATAAAAACAAAGTTAATTAAAAGCAGTCCTAAACAGAAACATATTCAGCTGCCTCCTGAAGATTGATTGAGAAGGGGTTAAGTGCACAAGAAGTTGTTGCTGAGATAAAATGGAGGAAAGGAAATTTATGTGATTCATGTTGGGTCCCCAGTGGGGAGAAAGGTGGGGTATAAATAAAAAATAAAAATAAATTTTGATACATTAAAATTAATGAATATCTTAATATTATTAACATATGTTCATCCAAATATCCATTCTTTCTGATATCGTTAGAAGCTGAAGTTATTATAGGCTTCTCTAGCAATTACTCTAAAGTAAGAAAGACATACTTTGGAATATTTCCTATAAACCACAGATATTTCCAACACACTGTGGCTTATTAAATATATTTCTTTATCCTAATGATAACAAGTACTAATTCTGTTTGAGAAAGTCTCTTTAAATTCTTTTTAATTATAGAGAAAGATGTTTTTGATTATGGGACATTTCAGTGATAATTCTCTGTTTATATTTAAGTCACTAATGAGGATCATAACTCCTTTAAGTCAAGGACAAGTTACTTTATGTAATATTTGTATGGGTCAGTAGAGAGGTCAGGTGTCCCTGTGAGGGAGGATGCATGTTTCCAATTGGCCTTGAATAACAGACATGCAGCCTAAGCCTGGGGATGATGTGTGGTTGACTTACACAGCAGGAAAGCTTATAACTGATTATTTCTGCTTCTGATGATGTACTAGCATAATAGGGAGAAATGTAAGTTAGCAGATAATCTTAAAGAAACCAAGCAATGAAGTGTGCACTATTCTGGTGGTGATGTTTGTTTTATCCAGCTGTGATGTTAAATAAAACTCATACAAACCAACACAAATATTCAAATTAATTAAATCTTCCTTTGGTGTATCAGTAAATAACCATAGGGCATTTTCCTCTCTCATGCTTTTCAGTTCTACTTTACCCTGACTTCAAACCATTTGAATTCCAGATACATTAAATGAGAAGAATCCTTGCAAAATTCAGTCAGAATGAGTGTCCCAGGAATACATCAAATAGGTTATTTTCAAAGGTTTTAGAAAAGCTTGGATGAGAAAGAAATGAAAGGGTCTGACCCCAACTTTAGCATCAGTTGGAGTCAGATAAAATGGGATACAGATCCAGTAGTAATTCCAGTGGTTTCTTTGAAACCCCTGATGCCCAAATTTCCCACTTGTCATAACTGTCTGTTTCCTCTACACTATTAATAATGAGCTAGAACACAATAAATCTACATTAATTTATTTCAGCCTAAGTGACCCACAGAAGATTTGACCAAAGTGAAACATATTGTAAATGTGTATATTTCAGCAATTATTAAATTATACATTTATACAGAAATTATATTTGCAAACTTCATCTAAGGTTGTTTTCTATTGTCTTTTATGTTTTTTAAAAAATTCTGCTGTTTAACTAATGCCTTTGCATTTCTGAAGAGATACTTAGCCAATGCAATCTCTTTAGCACATTAACCTCTTATTGATCTTAGACTTGACCTGACCTATTCTTAGAAGATCAGCTTCCCTGTGAATGAGAAGAGCTATAACTGATTCTGTTATCAAGCGATTGCTATGCTAAAAACCAACTTTCTAACGAAAATTTTAAAAATAATCACACAATTACTTTTTACAGATTTGATTGTTCCCTCTTTTCTTCTATAGTAAAAGCACATGCTGCCTCTTCAGCGCTTTTGTGCTGAATAAATTGCTGCATAGTATAGAAGGCAGGGGAGCCTTTAACTAATTGCTATAATAATAGCAACAACAACATTATAATAGCAACAACAACTTAACACCCCCACTCAGAGTGGTTTACAAAGTATGCTATTATCATGCCCACAACGATCACCCTGTGAGGTGGATGGGGCTGAGAGAGCTCTGGAAAAGCTATGACTGACCCAAGGTCACCCAGCTGGCTTCAAGTGAAGGAGTGGAGAATCAAACCCAGTTCTCCAGATCAGAGTCTTGCCACACTTAATCTTAACCAAACTGGGCCCCACATTTGGTGGGGACTGACTGCCCATGACCCCACCCCCTTAATGGAAGAGGCGGTGGCAGCAGGCTGCTCACGTCCACCCCATCTGTGGCTTGGGTAGCCAGCAGCAGTGGCAGCTCACATGTGGCCCATCCAAGGCTTAGGCAGTGGTTCCCATTTGCCTCACGTGGGGTGAAGGCCACCCTCTGCTTGGACCCTGATGACAGGACATAGGCCTGGCAGGGGATCCAGCAGGGTGTGGCAGTGATTCTGGGTCCCATCTTGGAGTTTTAATCAGGGCCCCTGAATCACTAAGACCATCCCTGGTAGAAGGTGGGCAGTCTTCACATTCTGATGTCCAATAAATTTGAAGAGCTTAAAATTCCCACTCTGTTCCTATGAGGTAAATAGATAAAAAATGATGGCATGTATCCTATCACTCTATTCAATAGAGTTTAAAGTTTTCATTCACCCTAAGTAGCTTTCCTCCATCTTAAGTGGCTCTTCTGAAGGAGGTGGTGCCTTCTTAAGGGAAGGTTGCTGGGCTTTTAACCCTGACATCTGTAATTCATGGCACTGGGGAAAAAAAACTCAATTTCAGCAAGCTTCAACCTTTGGTCAACCTAGCATGCAGTAATCCAGTTCAAGGTTTGTTTCATTTCCTTCTTTTTGGCATATAACTTTGTCAGGATTGCATCCTTCCGCTCCTTCCATGAAAAGAAGCCCCTAAAGTATGATGTAGGTAGCCATGTTGGTCTGCAGTAGAACAGTGGGATTTGAGTCCAGAGGCACTTTAGAGACTAACTAACTTTCAGGCTATAAGCTTTTGAGACTCAAAGCTCCCTTCTCCAGAATACTTCAGATAATTCCTTGGATTTTGCCTCCTTAGAGTTTCAGGTATCTGAAGAAGGGAACTTTGACTCTTGAAAGCTTATGCTTTGAAAATCTTATTGGTCTCTAAGGTGCCACTGGTCTCAAATCTTACTGGTTTAAGAGTATAGAATCTCTGCTGTGTATGTATATCCTGAATTACCCAAAAACTAGTGTGTAGTCTGTTAGTTCTTTATTTTTCTAGCTCAAGTTTTGTGGCTCTGACAAGGCACAGATTCTAATGCATAAAATGAATACATCAGATAATTCCGTGGATTTTGCCTCCTTACAGCCGCTTCACAGGGTATGTTTTATTATGTCAAATGCCAGTGTGCTCACAGTGCAATGTGAAGACACTCTTTATTCTGGTTATATTTTTTTTTACCCATTGGCATCTCCCCAATGTACCAATGCACACTTTGAGCAAAATATAACCCTTGTAAAGCATAACCTTTTCACCACTTATGGGTTAGAAAGTTGTACATGTGGCTGAGTTTGCATTGAACATTCTTCCCTTCACAGCACTGCCATCATATGCTATATAAGGGTACATGATATTGAGCAACAATAGCATCAATGCTTCTGTTATTGTTCTTAATTAGTCAATGTGAGAGCTATGCAGTTTGTCACCTAATTTCAAAATTCAGATAGGATTCTCCAGTGGAGTGAAAAAAGGCTTCAGAGTTATTTGAACTCAATATGAATGCAGTTTTAAGGGTTTAGAAACCTATAAACTCCCTGGTTGCTTCACTGCCTTTATGTACTTTTTGATTAAAGAACTTCAAATAAGAATTGGGCATTTGTTATGCTGGTTCCAGTAAAGGATTCTTTAATTAACATAACATTAGACATTTAGATCTTTCGATATATGCAAGCCACAAACTCATGCTTACATCTAAAAAGTGCCCCCTAATCGCCTGTAAGGTAATAGCTACAGAGTGTCAAGAGTGTTTTGCCATTTGCCCAAATGGTTCCTAAATTGCTTCAAGGCACTGGTGTGGTTTGAAGTTTCAAAAAGCAAAGAGAATAATTTTAAATGAATAAGAGAAGCAAGACATAAGTTCTGAGCCTCAAAATGTGCACACAGCCCAGTGCTGTTTCTCTCGCATAAATATGAATGACGATCTCATTCAGAAAGGTTCACTAAAAGCAGAACCAAACATACAAACCATCATTTTGCAATTTTTCCTTCTTTCTTTCTCAAAAACTGGTTCATAATTAATTGCAGGTTTTTATGTAGGTTTGTTCTTTCTTTAAATATGAAGGGAATTCTCCACATAAACTAATGAACTAAACTGAATCCAAATAGAGACCAGCTGGCTGAATTACTAAGTAATTTTATACACATGATTGACTTTATGATCATTTTGCTGAAGTAACTAGCCTTTATTCTCACAATCAGTACCAACAATAATTCAGGGGTGAGGGGAGATGGATAACTGAAATCAGGAGAATAAGGAGAGGAAAGGTTTGTTTGATGTGGTAGGGTATACTTTTTTGGTATAATTGACCAAGAATTACAGGTTTTTCTGAGCTCTGAAGCAATACATAGTGAATTGCTGCCTCAGAGACATAATAACCAACCAATGCCTAAATAATCATTACTGATAGTCCATTAACAGCATCTTGCTGTGTGGCTTTTTAACCATACTGACCTTTTTTTTAAAGGATTGTAACCTTTCCAAGAGTTTCTTTAGCCCATTATACCAAAATCGTAACTGATTTGAATTTTTCCCTTTTGCTATAATTTAACAGTTTCTTTGTAAATGCACAATGTGTTTTAGGGGAGAAAATTAAATTCAGATTTTTAAAAGATGATTTTTTAAATCCATGGAAACTTTGCTTACTGTGGGCAGGCTAAAAAAGCAGGAAGAAGGGTAAGGGAGAAGTTTAAATGTAGCATTTTGGAAGGAATTGTTTGCAATGGTCAGTATTTTCACATATAAATACTCTTTGAGTCAAAAACAAAATAATACCGTTAAAGGCTTTCAGATACTACAAAATACACATCCTTGAAGGCCATTGCTATGAAACATCACAGTTGTATAATGTAAGGAGTATCATGTTGTAAAAGAGGTTAATGATGTATTGCCATAATGTAGAAAGCTAAGAAAGATGCACAGTGATAGCTTTACATCAGAGTATTGTATAATTACAAATCAGCAAAAGTGGTGGTTGTTTCTACGTACTTTTTCAGTTGAGTCTGCTTATCTCCTACTAAAGTTCTGGTGGATCTCTGGAACAGAGTGCTAACCAAAGTAGTGGTCATACCATTGTTCCGAGCTGCCTTCTTCTGCTGAAGAAAATGTTATCAGCTTTCTGGTAAAATAGAACAAAGATGCAGTAAAAATTAATGGGAAAAGTTACATTGAATCTGATCAAAGAAGAGGAAGAACTCGTTTTAGATCCTTTTTCAGTGTGATGACATATCCATATTTTAATGCCACTTTGCTCCATGATGTACTTTAGAGCTTTTTTGAGTAGATCAAAGGTCTGCTTCATCTGGAAGAGAAACTGTAAAGATGATCTCACGGGAACCCACTGTGACAACTCTGCAATACGCTTTGTGGAGAAAAAAATACTTCTATTGTTTCTATTTATTTTGTTTTTCTTCAGTTGCAGTACTGTGTTTTGAAGAGAACCAGACTAGGGTCTTTAAATCCTTTTTGCTGTTACCCATTGAAAAATTACCATCTATAATTTTTTTTTAACCTCTGCTGAGAAAAAACTTTAACTTAAATTCCCAGCTCAAGTCTTCTTGACCCTAAGCTGGCAAATCCAAAAGGTGCCTGTGGTAAATATAAATAAATAATTATGTATGAATGACAGGCAATTTGCTGACCTTTAGTGTTAGTACTTGAAGCTTACCTCATGGGAGGTGAACCCTGTAGGAATATCTGTACTATTGTGGTTATTTAACATGTAGGCAGTTACACTCTTCACATTCCCAAGGAATTTCTTTCTTTTTTTTAATGCCTAGCAAAACATGTTTGGTTTTGATATCCATCTTTTCACTTAGTCTCTGATAGGGCATAATTAGTTAGGTTTGGTCATAGCTTGAGTCTGTTCATGTCTATTTGAGACTGTTTAGAATCTACTTCGTAGCTTTACTGGCAAATGGTTTCTCTCAGACAGGCCTGCAACTTCATTTAATACAATAATTAGTTAACTACAGAGTTATGTCATCTTCTGTAAGTAGAAAAGCATTTCTGCATGCAGCTTGCAATCTCTACGCCTTCCACTCTAGACCCTGATATAATAATAACAACAATAACAGTGTGGTCATATGGGACTCTTCTAGATAGGCAGAGCTGTCCTGTTAAGGCACTTAGCCCTGCCCCCTTCCCACGTGACCCTGAGAGGCCGGGGGAATGCTGCTGCTTCTCCTCCATGGTGGCAAATGCGGCCCCTGGCCTCAAGCCTTTGGCTGCCAGCTGGGTGGGGGCTGAATTACATGAGGACGCTCATGTGAAGGGAGTCGCCATGTTAGCCAGGAAGCCAAGTTTTAAAACACAGATCAGAAAGCTTTGTCAATTTCCCCTCTCTACAAAGATAGCACCTCAAAGGGTTTGTTTATTTCGCCTCCTGGAAGGGGAAGTGAAACTGACAGAGCCTGTGGGAGGTGAAGAGGAAATTAACAAACCTGAGGAGCAATTTTTGCTGGCTCTGTAAGAGGGAAAATTGACAAAGCCTTCATATCTGTCTTTTAAAACTCGGCTTCCCAGCTAACATTGTGACTCCTTTCACGTGAGCATCCTTGTGTAATTCATCTCTTGTAGTTTAGCTCTCAGAGAGGTAAAAAAAGTTAGTGTTGCTATTATCCCAATAATAGTCTGAGATCTGAACTGGTTGAGACTGAGATTAAAAGAGATCTTAAGGTTGTAATGGAAAGCTCAATGAAAATGTCAACTCAGTGTGCAGAAGCAGTGACAAAAGCAAACTCCATGGTAGGAATTAATAGGAAAGGGATTGAAAATAAAACAGCCAATACTGTAATGGCCATGAAATGCTATGGACTACTGTGTGCAGTTCTAGTTGCCATATCTCAAGACAGATATTGCAGAGCTGGAAAATGTATAAAGGATAGAAACCAAGATGATTAGGGGGTTGCAGGGATACAGTTCCTACTTAGGACTAAAACAAACAAACAAAAGATGAAAAGAGCAAGAGTCCAGTAAGTCTAACAAAAGACCTATAAGACTAACAAAATTTGTGGTAGGTTATGAGCTTTCATGAGCCACAGCTCACTTCTTCAGATAACAGCAAGAATGTGAGTCCATCTGTCCTTATATCTTGGAGAATGGAGTGGTTACAAAAAATGCTGGATAACCTGTGATCCAATCTTCCCAGCAATTTGAAAATGCTCATAGAAGCACCACCAGAGCCCAATTAAATGCCATGCAGGAGAAGGTTGGAGTTAACCTTTCTATCTATATAGTTTTATAGACTGAAAATGATCCCTCCCATAGACACACGCGTGCTGGTATTAGCCCTTACTGGGGAAGGAGTGGAGGCCATTTTTGGTTGCTTTATCCCCTTAGATTAGTAACCAGACAGGGTAGTAGAAGTTTTGATTAATGAAATGCTGAGAGTTAAACTGTTCTGCCCTTACCGTACAAACCTCTGATAAGAATAGGATCTGAGTGAGTATCTGATTTTTATTTTTTTATTTATTTGATTGATTGGATTCATAGCCCACTCTCCTGGCAAGGGGCTCAGAGCAGATATAAAACATATAAAAACTGTCATAATTTAAAGTCTGACAGATACAATTATAATAAAACAGTTTGAAAAATTAAGATGTAGCTCTCAATATTGCAGGCCAAAAAGCATTCAGACTCATTGGGCACAGGTGGCAAGCTATTTAAACAGACAGTAGATTTAGGAGAGGAGCTCAAACGCCTCCCCCCTCCCCATGATCTCTCCTCGATGACAGATCTCCTAGCATCATAGAGCCAAGCTACAAGTGACGCCTGACACAGGTTGGACACTTGTCAGCCTCCCTCAAGTTTTAATGGGAAATGTAGGCATCCTGGTCTTGCAGCTGTAATGGAGAGGCAAGCTGTAAAACCAGGACACCTACATTTCCCATCAAAACTTGAGGGAAGCTGACAAGTGTCCAACCTGTGTAAGGCATCACTTGTAGCTTGGCTCTCAGATGCTTGGATCCTTAGGGCCAAGCTACAAGTGACGAATGACACTTGAATGGCAAGTGGATCAAGTGGAGCGCAAGTGGAGGGCAAGTGAACAGGGAGAAATACACTTGCCGTTTAAGTGTCATTTAGCTTGGCCCTTAGAGGAGCCAATTCATGATATGCCAGTGGCACATGATTTGAGGGTTTGAATGGATAGGATCTGAGTGGCCTTATGCCTACATTTATTTCTGTAAATAGAAATTGTTGACTTCTTTATAATGCCAAAAATGATTTTTAAGAAACAGGTATACTATGTATATTGAATTTTTATATGAATTTTTAACAAAGATGACAATTTGTGGGTCACTCAATGGATAATAAATACTGAATAAAATTTTACAACAAAGAAAATGATGGAACACAGATTTTCTTAGAGTTAAAAGATATGAAAATTGTTCTGAGTACTTTACTGCCATCATGTAAACAGCAGAGAATGTCAGAATCCAATATGGTTTTATTTTAAAAGTTTGTTTATATACCATAAAATGGGGTATACTAGCACTCTTGAAGTTCTGAAATTCAGAGATCAGTTTATATAAAGATTCTTCCAGCAGACACTTCTTGTTTTATGTATTGATTGGATTTTTCCTTCTTTTCAAATGTACAGACAATCCTTAGGAGTATTTACTTGGAGATAAGTCCCATTGAGATATGCAGGACTTACTCCTAATCAGTCTGCATAAGACTGTATTCTACTTGAAAAAAAGTCATAGTCATTTTCCTAGTTAATGTATATGAAATGGTAGGGTACTGCCTAAGTATTTTATAATGACATAGCTCAAAACATAAAAGGATGAGTGAACAAAAGTGAATGCGTGAAATGGCTCTTAAGGGGTAATGGTACGTCTGATTTCAGCAGTTGCTCCAGTTAGCATGTTCTATTTCAGGTGAATACAGTTTGACTCATATTACTCACATGACACTTTTCCATAGCCTGATGAAGCCCAGGGCTTCTCCACAGAGGTGAGCATGTCTCAGGAAATCTTTAAAATGTTTTGTATGGGATCCAAACAGCCTATTGTATATAAAGAGTAGGCGAGTGATAACAGTGGAGAAGAATAACAACCAAAATATAATTCTAAAGATATGTAGTCATGGGTGATTTTTAAAAATTGTAAAATGAACATAATATGCTATAATGATGAGACTTTGCTGAACTGAAGGGAGAAAAATAAAAAATATTAATAATAATATTAATGATAACATTTGATTTATATACCATTCTTCAGGACAACTTAACACCCACTCAGAGTGGTTTACAAAGTACGCCATTATTATCCCCACAACAATCATCCTGTGAGGTGGGTGGGGTTGAGAGAACTCTGAAAGAGCTAAGACGGACCCAAAATCACCCAGCTGGCTTCAAGTGGAGGAGTGGAGAATCAAACCCAGTTCTCCAGATTAGACTCCCGACACTCTTAACCACTACACCAAACTGGCTGTTCTAGTATTGTTATTATCTTAAGATTATCTTAAGATATTGCATAAGTGCTTAATATTTTCTTAAGGCTTAAGGCTTAACTGTTTTTAACAAAGTCAAGCTAAATTGTAATGATTACTAACAAATAGGGTTGCCAGCTCAGAGCTGGGAAATTCCTGGAGATTTGGGACTGCAGCCTGCAAAGAACAGAGTTAGGGGAGGAAAAGGACCTAAGTGGGATACAATCCCTTCAAAAACAGCCATTTTCACCAGAGGAATTAATCTTCATTGTCTGATCAATTTTAATTTTAGGAGCTCCCCAGGCTCCACATTGAGGTTCAACCAACAAAAACAAGGAGGAACCCACTCAAAATATGACCAAAATGGGTGAATACACACGAATAGGGTACAATAGCAAATGAACAAATACACAACACAGTCAAATAAATATATTGGAGTACAAAACTCTCAACACAATCCACAAACTCAAGAAGTTAAATCAAAGAATCATGCACCACAAATCATTCAAAGTTCAGTACAACTATGCAAGTCACACACAAATTACAGTGTAACAAAAAAGAAGACATCCAACAGGTAAGCTCCCAATGAAAGGATAGAACAGTCCAAAAACAATAGTAAACATCTCAAATTTCTTCCAGGTGGAACTGGAGAAGGTGGGATGCCGATAGCAGAGCCCACGACACCCTACAGATTCGCTGTTTCGTATCAACAACCTCTTCAGAGGCGAGTTACTTCCACCACACAATAAATATGAATAAATAGTATTCAATGCCATCCACTGCAGTCAATTTGTAAATTTATGCATGAGGACACTGAATGTAACTATTCTTGACTATTTACAAATTGACTGCAGTAGATGGATTGTTTTTGGACTGTTCTATCCTTTCATTGGGAGCTTACCTTTTGGATGTCTTTCTTTTTGTTACACTGTGATTTGTGTGTGACTTGCATAGTTGTACTGCACTTTTAATGATTTGTGGTGCATGATTCTTTGATTTAACTTCTTGAGTTTGTGGATTGTGTTGAGAGTTTTGTACTCCAATATATTTATTTGACTGTGTTGTGTATTTGTTCATTTGCTATTGTACCCTACTCGTGTGTATTCACCCATTTTTGTCCACATTGAGGTTGGCAACCCTACTAACAAAATAGACTCACATATGTCTATTTTATATGTAAATGCTTACTGATGTTATCTGCCCCGAATCCTCTTGTGGGGAGGGCAGGCTATACATTTAATAAAATAAATAAAATGTCCTATTGAAGCTTTCACAAGTCACAACAGAAAACACAGTTTAATAAATAATTTTCTATTTAAGTCCTCCCTGTAAGATACAACATGAAATATATAAATATAGTGTAGATCAAA
Organism: Eublepharis macularius; assembly: GCF_028583425.1. Lineage (NCBI taxonomy): Eukaryota > Metazoa > Chordata > Lepidosauria > Squamata > Eublepharidae > Eublepharis > Eublepharis macularius. The sequence goes on from NC_072791.1 coordinate 59,871,630, forward strand.
AACGAATACTAGAAAGTTTAAAGTTACAAAAACAGGTGCTGGAATCAAATGGTAAACATGGCTGTACAAATGATAATTGATCCTATATTAACTTAGAAGTAGATTTGTGGCTGGCTAATACTTATTCTGTTAGCCACAGATTCTTAAATAACTTCTGATGCTTTGCTTTACAGATTTTGGCTCAGGCTATTGATATTTGCAAAGCAAAGGACCTTTCCAGTGCTCAAGCATCAACAATGTCTATAGAACACAGCATCCTAGCAGTACAATACAGGAGGAAACAACCCAGACACCTTTCCAAAGAAAGGAAACCACTAGGGTAATCCTCCCCAGCAGAGGGCTTTGCAAGTCATCTGATTGTGTTCGCAGATCCAGTCAGCACCCATTACTGAGAGAAATTTGCAACAACTGTGCAAAGCACAACACGTGCCTTTTCATCTTGGTAGAGAAAGTAATGCTCTATTCATAGGACCAATGATTGCACACCAGCAAACTAAGCATGCATGGAACCCAGATGATGCTTGGTTAGAATTTTCAGTGTAGCTGGTTTACCAATTCATTCCAAGTTAGATGCTAGATCTAAGATTAACACAATCTCTAGGATATTGCAGAATGCCTGTGAAGCAAAGTACATAGAATGAGGACAAAAGTCACACAATGATGTATGTGCAAGAATCAAACCGAGAAGTGCTATCATGGCTCACTGCAACAGCGGTTCAACCACATGCAACCTCACATTCTGTATTACAGGGCTCTCAAAAAGGCAGTCAGGTGAGAACACTTCTCAGTCCCTACAGTAAAAGATGTGTGGAGGAACCTGGATGAAAAGAGCAGCTATTAGCAAGTGACCCTAGATAAAGATTTGCAGAGTTCTGGTTCTTCAACACTCTCTGGGGAGCCATCACTTCAACTGACTGCTTTTTGGCATTAAGTCTTTCAGCACAAACATCTTCAATATTTTGGGGATATCCTACAAGTTAATATAATTGCAGATGACATGATTATTGCAGAGTCCACAAAGTTTAGTGCTTCAGCAGACCCTTGAGAGAGCAAGAGCAAGTTCAAGTATGCTGGGCCATGTTTGTTCTAGAAAGGGAGATCAATACTATATGCATCTCTAGCACTGTCTAAAGTAGAACAAAATTATTCACAAATAGAAAAGGAACTTCTGGCAGTTGTGTGTGTAATGTTCAAGTTCCAGCAGCATGTATTCAGTAGCCAAGTAAGAGTCCAATCTGACTATAGTTGCCAGCCCCCTGTGGGGGTGGAGGATTCCCACTCCCCACCCATGGCCCCCACTACTGCTCAGTTGACTGTCAGGAGAAGAAATGAGGGGGCATACCATCTCACAGTATGCTCTTCTGGGAGATGCCATAGCATCATAGGCAACACAATGACATCACTTCCTTTATGACTGGAAGTTGCTGGGTAAAGCCCTGATATTTGGGGAAAAACTGTAGAGATTTTGCCTAAATACCAGAGTGGTTCTGGCATGATAATGTTATTACTGGTAATAACATCATTATGTCACCGGAGCACATGTATGCTTCCGCATGCAAAGTTAAGAAACCACCCATTGGCCAGTTTCCAAGGGTGACCTGGCAATCTTAAATCAGATCATAAGTCATTAGAAGCTGTTTTTGCCAGGAGAACTAAGAAGGCCGCAGCAAGACTGCACAGAATGTTATTTCAGCTGCAGAAGTACGTATTGGAGATATCTCTTTAGTTGTAGCAAAGTTAGGAAAGTGTGGAATCATGGGTGGTGAAACACTCTCCAAGTCACAATATTGCAACAGATAAAACTTACTTTATTGAACCTGATTCACATTCACTTGCATTCTTGTAATAACAAGAGAAATAGAATCCTAATTAAATAACACTATTCCCTATTACAAGTGGCCAGCTAATCCAGCTGAACATGAGTGAGAGTATGGGAGTTTCTTCTGACACACTTACACAAGAGAGATTTGCAGAGAGCAAAAAGACACACAAAATGAAGAAGTCAGATAGAAGCTTCTAGATCAGACAAAGAGAGATAGTATTCAAATACACAGTGATTCTAGTAAAAGCAGAAAATAGCACATACACACACACATCGTGGCTAGGCATGCTGAGTCACCTCTGTTCCAGCAATATGACATTCAGCTACAATAGAAAAAGGTCAACATGTTCATAGCCGACACGCTGTCATGGACATCATCCCTGCTGATATGGAACCCTTGAAAGAGGAAAGGGTGATTTATGGCCTCTGAAGCACAACTCCACTCAGTGATCACATGCTCGAACAGTTGCAGGATTACACAGTAGCAGACACAAAACTACTAGTCCCAAAGACCTTATATATCAGTAGCTGGGCATACAGGCACAAACAGGTGATGTCTGAGCTCCATTCCTACTGGCCATTCTGGGACAACATCAACATTGAAAATGACCTATTGGTGATAGATCCCTAACAGTGAAACAATAAGCACTTACCCCAGTCTAAGCCCATTGATTTCAATGGTCTTTGACTGAAGTAACTCTACTTAGGATTTCACTGCAAATCATCTTTCCATAAGATGCTAGAGAAAGAATGCTGAGGCAGCTGCATGTACCACACCAAGGAATCAACAGGTCCAAAGTGCATGCCAGAGTACTGGTGTAGTGACAACTTTCAGCTGTGCCAAAAACTCCAGCTATGCCAAAAGATAAGGCTGTTCCCGATTACAGTCACTAAATAAAGGTGGTCAAAAGACCATCGGGAAGGAAAATTCTACAATACTATAGTGCAACAGTTTATAAACTTTTTCAAGTGATTTTAACAATAATACATAATTACATCATATTACATATCATATCATTTTTCAACATTTTTCAGCAATCTTATTCATAATACATAGAAACAAGAGTCCTCTGCAAGAGGACCTGAGGGTGTGACAGCAATGCAGCAGGAAAAGTCTTTAAAGACTCAAAATAACGTGTCTTCTTTAGCTTTTTTCTTTTTTCAAATTTTTCAAATGCCAAGATGGAAAAGTACGTGGCTGGTCCAAAGATGAAAGTTGGAAAGCCCAGCGGTGCCCGGAACTAAGACCGGCAGATTTTCCTATAGTTCTTCGTCCATAAGGACTTCCTCAGGGGCATCCAGCTATTTCTATATTTCAAAAAATAAATGCCATACAATATAAGCCACTCCTGGCTTTACGTGTATTTCTTTACAATGATAATAGCAAACATTATGTTTGGTGGTGGATACTTCTGATGGGGGGCATTCTTCTCTAAATCGGCTAGTGGGGGCCCAGCTCAGCCCCAACCACATGCCTGGCAGAACAGCTCTATCTTACAGGCCCAACAGAAAGATAACAGAGACTGCCGGGCCCTGGTCTCATTAGACAGAGCATTCTACCAGGTTGGAGACAGGACCGAAAAGGCCCTGGCTCTAGTCGAGGCCAGGGGGGCCTCCTTGGGGCCAGGGACCATTAATAGACATTTGTCACCAGACTGAAGCATTCTCTGGGGCACATATAGGGAGAGGCAGTCCCGCAGATATGCTGGTCCCAGTCCACATAGAGCTTTATAGGTTATTACCAAAACCTTGAATTTGATTTGGTACTATACTGGCAGCCAATGCAATTTAAGCTACAGGGGCATAACTACCTGGTAGTTGTAGACTACTTTTCCAATTTCCCATATATTCTTCACTTGACAGGCAAGACTGCCATGATTGCAACAGCAAAACTGAAGGCAATATTTGTACACCATGGCATACCGTAAGAAACAGTTTGTGACCATGTGCCATTTTCCAGTCAGATTGTTACCCTAATGGGGGGGTCTCCTTGTGAATTGGAGGAATTAGTATTCAAGGAGACACAGCAAGAGGGGGTAACTATGAGATCTCCACCAATGTATACTAGAATTGTTCGCTTACAAAACTCTGAATGAACCAAGTGGGTGTTCAACAGGAATGGTTTTTATTAAAGGAGCAGTATAGGAGCAATTGCACAGAATACACACAGCACAAGCCCACAAGGCTAATTAGGAAATCAGGAAGGAAGAGGGAGAGAGATTCAGGATAGGGTGATATTTACCAGTCTAGGAGAGAGAGAGAGAGAGAGAGAGAGAGTATCCAAAGAGGCAGCAGCACGAGCAGCCAGTGCTTCATGGCAAGAAGGAGGCTCAGAGCCTTGCTACAAGTGACATTTTACACGTGAAGGATAAAGGATCATTTTCGCAAGTCTTTCTGGGAACTGAAGTTCCTCTCCCCCACCCCTTTTCCTTTTGTTCCTTCCCCTCGCTGCCTGAAGAGACAGAGAAAGCCTGCGGCAACAGCAACTTTTCCAAATCGCTCCTCCAGTCACAAGCCTGCTCTCAATGATCTTTGGGGCAGGCAGCTGCAACTTTCTCAGCTTTCTCCGGAGCATTCCCCCCCCCCTCTCCCAGCAAGATGATTTGCAAAAGCTGATGTTGCCGTAGGCTCTCTCTGTCTCTTCAGGCAGCGAGGGGAAGGAACAGAAGGAAAAGAGGTGGGGGAGAGGAACTTCAGTTCCCAGAAAGACTTGCGAAAATGATCCTTTATCCTTCACGTGTAAAATGTCACTTGTAGCAAGGCTCTCAGACACACATCTGAGGGTGTGCATATGAATCCAAGGAACACACAGTGCATGGCTTGGGGCAGCCTAGTTATAGTGCAAAACGAATCCTGGGGTAGAATTACATCTTCTGACCCTGAAACAATAACTTGATGGCTTGGCTGGAGGTGAAAAAATAAATTGGGAAAGGCTTGGTTGTACCTATCTTGGAGAAACCATAGATGAGAAGGGTGCTTGATGTCCTGCAACTGCCAGATGGGAAGGGCTTATCACGTCCCTGAATAGCCCTAATTGGAACAGTGGGTGAGGGAAGGTATGGAAGGGTGTTGATGAGATCAAGCAGGAACTCCTGGAAGACCTCTTTGTTTCACTTAAGTGTTTCTCAGGGGTATAAAGGGGCAGTTAGTGAATGTGACACACCTTCTGGTAATTTTCCAACTCCAGCTGCGGTTGGCATCTGTTCTCCTCAGCCAGGTAGTGTGCTGTACATATGAGGAAAAATTAGTTTATGATACTGTATATTCATAAACTGCCCTTTCAGTAAGGAGAAAGGGGTATGACCGCTAACAAGGTTGTGGAATTTGACACAAACCTTGACACTCGTGAGTCTGGGGTATCCTCAATTAAACGGACAGGTAGAGCACATTATTTAAACTATCATGCACATGATCCAGAAAGCACTACAAGATGACACAAACACTCTTCCTGTGCAGCTAAATCTGAAGAATACAACCCTTACCATGGTGGATATTGCTCCAGCCCAGATGCTAATGGGAAAGTTGTTGAGGAACACCTTCCCACCTGTCCTAATGCCCAGAGTACCACTAGAGGCACACTACAGATTGCAAAAACAGCAAAAGGGTCAGAAAGTTCAGTAAGAAACCCAGTACCAATGTCTTCTTTTCATGATGGGGACAGGAGCAGGGGTTAAAAGCAGGCCATATAAATATGAAAAATATAATACATCTGGCTAATGTAAATCTGTGGCAACAGAGCTACAAAAATTGAAAATGATAGTGTGCGTATATTTATTTACTTCATTTATATCCCAACTTTCTCCACAATGGACACTTAGGCAGTGTTGCTTACATAATTCTCCTCTCCGCCATTTAATACTCACAACAACCATGTAAGATGAGAGGGTCACTCAGCAACGAGGGTCACCCAGCAAACTTCCATGGCAGAGTGGGAAATCAAGCCTGGTTCTCCCAGATTCTAGTCTAACACTTTAACCACTAGACCATGCTGGTTCTCATATATATGAGTCAGCACTTCCTGGTTTTAAATTTTAAGGTTCTCTGAAAGCTTCAATATTCACTTCTCCCGAAGTATCTTGCAACAACTTTATTTTCCTCTCCATTTTATCATAACAACAGCCTTGTGAGGTAGGTTAGGCAGAAAGGTCTCCCAGTCTGCTCCATGGATAAGTGGGGATTCATACTTGGGTCTCCCAGGTCCTACTCTGACTGTCATCATCAGTGTAAGTCTTTGGGTTAATTATGGATAATTTCTTGCACTGTTTCAATTCCTAACTACTCTTAGGATAAATAAAAATGCTCAGGACTTCAGAAGAACTAAATGGCAACAAAGTTAAATGTAATCTTTGTAAACAGTATGTTTGAAAGGCACAAGTTGAAATGACTTCAAGGTTTGAGTGAGATATTTCTGCTTGACTAGCTGACAGACCTTTCTTTTCACTATTTTTGGAAACATGTACTAATACTCCATGTGATTATTGTCTTCTCTGTGCATGAAATACTACCTTAAAAATTATTTGGAGCTGGCCCACAATTATAAAATGAAGGCTACTTGAGCACAGTAAGCAATGCATTCTCATAATGATTGATGACAGATGTCCAATCAGGCTCTTGTTACTGGGATCTAAGTTGGGGTGGGGCCAACAGAGTGGTGTGCCAAAGGCCATATGCAAAACTGGAAAGCTGAACAATATGGATTTGCAACTTTTTGAAAACTCCAGAGTGCTGGGGAAGGTCATCTTTAGTAATTGCAATCCGAGATTGAATGTGGCCTCAACAGATTACTGTAAAACTGGTTTTATTTAGATCAGAACAAAGTATCCTGCACTTTTCAGCTTTTTTACATATTTTGGGTCCCGTAAATCTCCTTTACAGTCCTGAGGCCATGGCCATATGTCTCTCACATTGGCCAGCCTGAACCTTTTCCATCTGCTGCAGAAAACTTTTCAACACATCTGGTGCAGGCTTTTTGCCTCAGCTGCTACAAACGCCTGTATGTAGTAAGTCTGAATCCCTTGCTACAGGCTTTGCAGCAAAATGCCTGTAAAGAATCTTAGAGTTGTTACCACAGACATTTCACATTAGCTAACCATTTCCACCTCATTAAGGACCAAGATCTTCTTTCTGTTAAAATCAATGGCATAGTTCATGCCAGTTTAAATGAAAACCGGAAGAGGCTGTTCATAGGTGTACTTGGTCAATTCTGGTTTCTCCCATGGGAAAAAGGAACTGTAGTGATAATCAGATCTGAACCAGTAAAATGCTTGGTTCAACTTTTGTTCAAGGACCTCCAGTTGTGCCAGTTCAGTTCTGGTTCAGTTTACAATTTGACAACCTAGGAACTATGAAACTGCAGCGAATATTGTTTTCTGGAGCTTCCATTTGGCATTCCAATATTCTGTAATATCTATGCTGTACAAAGAACTTTCCGTTTTAATGCTTTTATTGGACTGCCCAATACTTTTTCAGATGGGTTTCCTCGTGCAGTTTATCTGAGGTAAAATAGTTTAAAAGATTCTCAGAAACAATCAAAGCAGAAGGCACTATTCAATATAGACATCTTAGATCTTCAGTCAGTAGTTCTCTATCTCATAGAGGTATCTGATCTTTCCTCATCACTCATCTATTAAATGTCATCTGTTTTCATGGGAGAGAAGGAAAACTTAAGTGTCTTAATACCTCCCCTCTTTGCAATACTTCCTGTCTGCAAGTGACTACAAGAAAAAAATTGTCTTTGCCAAGAGGTGTGTGTGTGTTATGTGCCGTCAAGTCGCCTACGACCTATGGCGACCCTATGAAGGAAAGAGCTCCAAAAGAGTCAGTTTGATGTAGTGGTTAAGAGCATGGGACTCTAATCTGGAGAGCCAGATTTCATTTCCCACTCCTCCACTTGAAGCCAGCTGGGTGATCTTGGGCTAGTCACAGCTCTCTGGAGCTCTCTCAGCCCCACCCACTTCACAGTGTGTTTGTTGTGGGAATAATAATAACATACTTTGTAAACCGCTCTGAGTGGGCATTAAGTTGTCCTGAAGAGTGGTATATAAATTGATTGTTGTTGTTGTTGTTATTATTTAAATTTCCTATCATTAACAGACTTGCTCAGATCCTGCAAGCTGGAAGGCACAGCCTCTTTTATTGAGTGAAGCCATCTCATTTTAGATCTTCTTCCTTTTCTACTGCTTTCCACTTTTCCTAGCATTGTTGAATTTTCCAAAGAAAATTCAGCCATGCCTCCAGGCAGCTTTAGCTGCTCACAGAGGGGGCCGTGCATTGCCCTCCTGGAAGAAGGGAGAGCAACGCAGCCTTCCCGGGCATCCAGGGTTTTTCCTGGGTGGGTGGAGTCAACAGCCTTTTTAGGCGGCTCCGCTCACCCAGTTTCAGTCGCGCACAATGCTTGGCCCACCCTCCTCACCCTGTCTTGGTGCAGGATTAGCCGGTTGCTGTATTCAGAGCCAGGTAGGAATTTTTTCCCCTTATCCCCAATTGGACTTAGGATGGGAGTTTTTTCGCCTACCTTGCACCTGGGCTTGAGTGGTGTAAATTGGCAGGTGGTGGTGGTGCTTGTTAGTGATGTCACTGGCAGGATAGAGTTTAGTTAGAAGCAGCGGGCCAGTGAGCACCCTTGGCGCTTCCCTATTGGTAGGGAAGAGGGGTCTGCTAGGAGCGGCTGGTACTGCTTGTGACAGCTGCCAGCGCACGTGGGCAGACTGCCTGGGGGAATCCCACGTGCAAGTCCTCCCCTCACTGCTGTACAGCTGAGGTTTAGGAGCTTGAAAGGGGGGAACCAATTTGCCTGGCCGGCCGGGTCTCCTAGCCATCCACATGGAGGGCTTGTACCCAGGGCTTCGGGGCTCGCCCAGGCAGAGGTCTAAGTAGGACCCCGTGGCTTGGCCTGTACCGCTTTACCCTTGCCGCAGTTATGGTTAATGTTGTCATTGAGGTTAATTTAATAAAGTGGCCCTTAGATCCAACACCTGTGTCTGTCTCTTCATTCCAACTAGGACGGCAAGGTATAGCCTTGGAAAAGGGGTTGAATCCAGCAGAGGCTTTCCATAGTGGAAGAGATGGTTAGAACAATTTTCACCAATTTTACCTCCTCCTCCTCTTCCTCCTGGCCTCCGTTTCTCCGTTCATGCTGTTCCCAGGGGATCCCCTGTCTTCCAGGAGCAGCATTTTGGGGTCATTTGTGGCTTTAGCATGAGAGGGAGAAGGTGAAAGTGTCTTGCTCCACTGGTAAGTTTGCCTAGCCATCATGTTCATCTCAGAGTTCCCAGCATGCCTAGCAAACGAAGCAGCTTGTAAGCTTGTAAGCTGCTTCCCATATTACAATGTTATGAATTAGGAGTTTTGTTGATCTTTCTACCCTCTCTCTAGCATAGAGACACAACTCAAAGTATTGTCTGAGATGTTTTCCTTTTTGCTTTTTAGGTTACAGCTATTCTTCAAATCCATACCACTCCCTCCTCTACCATCTGCAAGCCTTTTATCACCAACAAAATCTGTTGGTGCAGACTGTATCCCAAAATGTCTAGAGGATGTGAAAATACAGCACAATCAAATAATGGGACTGTGGATCTCTAAAAGTTTAGAGAGCTCAAGAATTTCAGTTTGGAGGAATTTATTATGATATTTCCCAAATGACAAGATGGAGAAAACCATGCACATTCACAAGAAGGCAACTGCCTGGTACAGGTAATAAGTGCCAGATGTTGCTATCAGTTCTTATCAACCATATCTTGGAACTAAAAATACACTGTCCTTACTTGTACCACTCTTAGAAATTACAGAGACATATTGTAGGATTATCTTGTCAGGAACATGTCAAAATTTTTTAAAACCACTGTGATGTATGGCTATGTTTTGAAATGAACATGATAGCCAATTAGTAATCTTATGTCAGAAATGGAAAATTGGTTAAAACTGGGTATTGAATAGTAATAAAAGATATTTTCCACACAAAAAATTGTTTAAAATAAGCATTTGTTTGGATTGGCCGATCAAATACATATATAAACCATTGGACTTTAAAAGTAGTGTTCATGGATAATCTCTATCGATCTTTCCATGCATTAGTCAAGTGGGACTCTATTTTACTATGTAATAAAGCTGGAACAATACTGTTCATCTATCCTCAGCTGTGCCTAAGAAGAAGAGATCTATATCAGTGAGGATCGGGATGGCCTCAAACTAAGTACTAAGGGATCTCTTTCACTCACTCAGCCCTTATAGAATAACTAAGAGATGCCTTTGTTTTAAAATCAAGGGTTCATCTGATTGCCTTAGCTACTAGCAAAATACAGTTGTTTCCTCAGTTAGCTGGTCCAAAGGCAGCCTGACTTGTTATTTAAAACAAATAGAAGTTTTCTATCATACAACAGGAAGGTGATCAATTCATATAGATTGTCTTGGCAGTGCTGCTATTTACACGTTCTCTCCTCTGCCCAGGCCTCTTTTTTAGAAGGACTGGTCTGATTGACCTGATTCAGCTTCCTGCTCACCCAACTGAGGCCAAGCCTTCTTTCCCATTCCAGAAAAGAACAGCCCCAATCTCACTCTTGCCACTTTCCAACAGTTGTAGTCCTAAGCCTAATATACATTTCATATTTGGATGATGCAGTAGGGTTAGGTAAAAAGGTAAAGGCAGTCCCCTGTGCAAGCACCGAGTCATTACTGACCCATGGGGGGATGTCGCATCACGATGTTTTCTTGGCAGACTTTTAACGGGGTGGTTTGCCATTCCCCAGTCATCTACACTTTACCCCCAGGAAACTGGGCACTCATTTTACCGACCTCGGAAGGATGGAAGGCTGAATCAACCCTGAGCCAGCTACCTGAACCTGGCTTCCGCCGCGATCGAACTCAGGTCATGAGCAGAGCTTGGACTGCAGTACTGCAGCTTACCACTCTGTGCCACGGGGCTCTTAGAGGGTTAACCAATCAGTAGGGTTAACCATGCTTTATTCTGGTTTTCTTCCTGTTGTCTAAGTAGCCTAGATGATTGTCCTGGACACTGCTAAGTGTTTCCATACATTCTCCTTGGAATGGTAAGTAATGAAGATCTATGTAGTAACATTTACAATAGAGAAACTATGACAATTGACAACATCTGAACATTATAACCTTATCTGTTTTACTTTGTTGCTAAATTATGTAAACATAAATGCAACTTGTAAAAGTAATAGCCAGTTGAAGATATATTAATTTCTACAATAATTTAGGTACTTCTCCCATGAAATTTTATCAGCCATCCTGGAATTTTAAATATCTAAAAGATCTTTTCCTAGTTTTTATACTCTGGACGATTTTAAAGATAGTTAAACCGAATTATTTTAATTGTTTCTTTTTAAAATCTTGCTTTGTTGTTGTCATTTATTTTTTATTCATTTTATTATTATATTGTGATGTATTTGCGATAATTATATGGAGAGAAGATGGAAAAATATTTCAAATGCATAAATGAGCTTAACGTAATGCCATATATCCAGCCATTGATGGACTTCCCAGACTGAGACTTATTCATCCCCCACCCCACTACAGCCCACTAAGCCCTCCCCCCAAAAGTTGTTCCTGATTCTCAGGAATAGCGAGGGACAAAGTACGGTCTGCAGTTGAGAGGAATTGGGGGAAATTGTTGCTGCATCTTCTGTAAATGTAAATGCCATTCCATCAGAAGACATGTGCAGCTGGATACATGCCAATGTGTTGGATCACACAAATCAGGAGCATGAAACACTCTCACTCTCCATCATAAACTTTCCTGCTGGCAGAAGAGGGGCAACTTAACAAAAGTCATCCTTGTCAAATGATTCTGAGTCATCAGACATATGCCGATCCCTGCTGTGGAGGGAGGAAGGAAGGGGAAATCTGTTTCTAATTAGACATGGGCATGAATCTAAATATGAAACAATTTTAGTCATGAAATTGGCCGTTTCGTGTATCACGAAGCACTGTTTCATGGGGCCGTGGTTTTCAAGGTTTTCAAGAAATTCACAACTTTTTTTGCCTGTTTCGCTTGCTTCGTGAACGTTTCGTGATTGCAAAAAGGCTGGTGCTGATCCATTGATTCCCTTAGCAACAATGGGCCCAGACCTTTTGTTGCCACTGGAAACCCCAATCACAGCCCACTTACCCTTGATTGGCAGCTCTCCTAGCCATCTGGAGGGCTTCCATTCTGCCCTATACAGCCAGGAGCTGGGGGTCAATCTCCTAGGCAACCACAGAGGTGGGCCTTCTGTAGCCATGGGTACCCCAATCTCACCCTCCAAACCCTGTTAGGAAGGTCTGTCAGCCAACTACAGACCTCCTGTTCTCCTCTATGTGGGCATTTTCTATAAAATGCCCCCCTCTCTGCCTCGTGTCTCAGTCCTGGGAGTCAGAAGGAGAGGGAGGACCAGCTGTTCTTGCTGTGATAGTTGGATTGTGCTTTGGCTGCTGCTGCTCAGCGCTGCTTTAAAAGAGACTGAAAAAGAAGCCTCTTTTCAAGCTCTTGACCTTGCTATGGGAAGGTTGAGTGAGGGTGCCTTTCCCTCCCCCCCCCCCCCAGCTTAGTCTCAGCCTGGCTCTGGGCCCTGGGGCCTAGGCCTCCCCCTTTTTTTATTTGCTTGTCTTTGTGTCTTCTAAATGCTTTCTCTTTTGAGGAGGGCTCACTCTCGCTGTTTCCTTGCTTCCTTTGGTTTTATTTCAGGGCCTCTCCCCCAAGGCCAGTCCCAGGGCCACTGCCTGCTGGCTCTGGTGCCGAGCTTTGTGTGTGTTCCTCTCTGAGGTCCCAACTCTTTTCTGCTGTTTGCTTTCTCTTTTCTGCTTGCAAGTTGCCATGCACACTTGCTTGGTATAGCTCACTCCTCTTGTTTTGTGCACCCAAAGCACCTTTTATTTTGAGCATTCTTATTTTGAGTTTAGGGGCTCTCCCCCCAAGGCCAGTCCCGGGGCCACTGTCTGCTGGCTCTGGGGCCCAGCTTTGCGTGGGTTGCTCTCCGAGGTCCCAACTCTTTTCTGTTCTGCTTGCCTCTCTCTCTTGTTTGCTGTGCATACCTGCTTAGTGTCGCTCACTCCTTTTGTGCACCCACTGTGTGCATCTCATTTTTATTTTGTGTGCGGCATTATGAGGCATGGAATGAAGGGCAAGGGTGGTCATGGAGGGGGAGTGCACAGTTTGTCCTGGTTGCCCATTGGAACCCAGCAATATTGGGGGAGGTCTTGGAGGCACTAGAGACTGCAACTGCAGTAGATCTCCCTGAGGGGGCAGTGGAGGAGGCAGAACAGGTCTCACTGCTTGCGGGAGTCTAACTGGATCTCCTCAAAATTTTTGAGGAAGACGATGAGGGGGAATCTCAGGAGTAATGGTGGGGTTTTGAAGAGACATCCAGCTTCTCTGAATCCCAAACTCTTGGGACTGTCCCTGCCTGTAATCCACCCCTCACTCAGTCTTCCAAGTCCTGCACCACACCGCAACTGGTAATCCTTTGTCCTCCTCCTGACTCACCAACTCCAGGTTGCTGTTTAGGTTGGGCACTGTGGAAGCACTTCCAGCCCCTTCCCAATGACCCCTGTGCAGTGCTGTACCATTCCTGTGATGCCCTGGTGCATAGGGGCTGTGACCCTAAGCACCTGTTGTCAACCGCTCTCCGCTTGCATCTGCAGAGGCACCACCTAAGCCTGCTGCCTCCAGAGCAACATGAGTCATCTGGCAGGTGAAAGAGGAGGGATCCTGATCAGAAAGAAGGGAGAAGATCACGGGAGTCCTCCCCGAGCAAGAAGCCTTGCCTCAAGGGTGATGCAGGTGGGAGTGGAACATCCAGGCAGGTCACCTTACAGGAGGTTGTCCCCTCAGGGGTGGGGGCAGTTTCTCTAAAAAGAGACAGGGGGAGGGCTCAGGAGGCAGGCACTCATGTGGTGGTGGAGATGATTGCCCTGGAAGGACTTCCTTTGTCTATCGTGGATGGTGTGAGCTTTCGGAGGCTGTGGCGTCATTTTGCCCCCTGGTTTGTAATGCCGTCATGGCAGACCATTGGCCGGCGAATCATTCCCGCCCTCTACAAGTGTGTGAGACATGGTTGCTCAGGAGCTGTTGCGTGCTGCAGATCGGACCGTGCACTTCATGGCAGATATGTGGAGCAGGCTGCCATCACGGCTACCTTGCCCTCACTGCCCATTGGTGGCAACTAGAGGACCTCCGCTGTCCCAGGGAAACACCTGGGCCCCGAGGTGAGGTGCTGCCCTTGCAGCCGGGGTACAGACTGGTCATACTCCAGGCACGGGGGATGGATGATGATCACATGGGGTAGAACATCGCTGCCACGATCAAGGCTGGGCTGAGGGAGTGGGTGCCCAGGGGTGATTTTGTCCATGGCATCATGGTCACTGATGTGGGAAGCATCATGCTAGCATCCCTGAGAGCGGCATCCCTTGATGGCCTTGTCTTCCTGGTACATAAGCTGCACCTGGTCATGGTGGATGCTCTTGGGCTAGGTAGGGAAGTCAAGGCCACCTGGGACCAGACAATGTTGTCCATCCATGACCTGTTAGACAGCTGTCAGTGTCTGGCTTTGCACTTCTCCTGTAGTGTGAAGTCTTCTTGTGAGCTGCTCCAGAAGCATGGGGAGGGGTGCAATCCCAAGCACTACCTCTACCAGGACATGCCCACCCACTGGAACTCCACCTATGACATGATTTGTCGTCTGGTGGAGCAAAAAAACCCCAGTCCAGGACAACATGTTGTCTGTGGTTATTATGCGGGAGGGAGAGGTCAGCATCAGCTATGTGGACTGGTTGGCCCTCTCCCAGATGGTCCATGTCCTTTACCCCTTTAAGGATGCCACTGAGCTCCTATGCTTGTACCAGTCCAGCCTGGAACAGGTCATCCCCCTGATCTATGGGCTGGACTGTGTGCTGGTCAACAAGCTGGAGAATGAGGACTATCTGACCCCCTGGGTCAGGGACTTGGTCAGGAGGTTGCAGGCGGTCATTGCCGCCCGCTTGCATCCTCTCTGCCAAGAGCAGCCATACAGACTGGCCTGCATATGTGACCCCCAGATAAAGGGCAGCATCACCATGTGGGATGGCCAGCTGCAGGACTGGAAGAAGGTCCTGAACAGAGCAGTGCACAGATATCAGGCACACAAAGTGGGATGGAGGATTGAGGGTGCGGCAGGGGGCTGGAGGAGGAGCAGGAGCAGAAGACTGTAAATGAGCTGGCTGTCCCCAGCCATGAGAGCCCTCCCAACAGGTCATATGTGGTGGGCTAAGCGGTTGACGCCAGCAGGGTTGGTGCATCTGTCAGGGTGGAGGAATCAGTGGGGGCCATGGTGTGAGAGTACCTTGCCGAGCCCACTGAGCCCCCTCACACCAACTCCCTGGAGTACTGGGCACAAAAATCTGCCATCTGGCTGGACCTCTCCATTGTGGCTACTAACATCCTCTCCCGCCCTCCCAACAGTGCCCAGAGCGAGCAGGTATTCTCCCACTTAGGAGACCTCCATCCCTGCCATGCATGTCTGTACCTGGACCTGGAGGATATGTTGTCCTTTATTAAGGACAACCTCCCCCTGTTTGAGTACCTCTCCCTGGACCTGGACTTGTCTGGGCCCTGAGCTGACCCGGATCAATGTGTGTCCACCCGCCTACCGCCAGACTCCAGGGAAAAGCTTCCTCCTGCGCTCCTTTGCAAGGTCTTGGTTGCTCACTCTTCTTTTTGTTTTATTTACTCTTTCACTCTTGTTTTCTGCCATTTTCCTGCATAGGAAGGTATCTGACTGTTACTACTGATTCATTGGGGAGCTCTGGATCAAAGCTGAGTGAGCACTTCTGCCGTGGGGATCACAGGACAACCATTTTGATTCCGTTCCTCCTTACTCTTGCTTTGAGCACCGTCACGCAAAAACTCACGCGAGAAAACGCGATATTTCACGTTTTCCGCACAACGATGTGCGGCGACGCGCAACGTTTCGGGGTGGGGAGGGCCATCTGGAATCGGCCATGGTGGTATTGGCAGATGCCTCCCTGCAGGTCAGGAAGGAAAAACTACATCCCCCAGATAGATATAACAGGGCAGCATAACCAAATTAATGCCCACCCCTTGTGCTGAGGTGCAGAGGTCGCCAACCAAAACCACTTGCCAGATGTGGTGGCAGTTCCCATGAGGGGGGATTCTGGATGCCCGGGGGAACCGTCTCCCTCACGCCGGGATATGCCCCATAGTCAGGCAGTGGACCTGAGACTGGGGAGGGAGGGGACAGAGCTCCTAAACACCATTCAGAAACCTTCATGTGCACGGATCAGACAGATGTCTCCCCCATTCGGTGAAGGTTATTCTTAACTCCCTGGGGTGGGAGCCTCCCCCATCCCTGGGTGTGAAAGTTAAGGAACAGTGGCCAACAAAACCCATCTGCCGGACATGGTGGAACTGACAGAACCCCTGCCCCAGGGCTTGGAGGGGAAGAAACAGTTCCCCAGACAGAGTGAATCATGTAGTACCTGTCTAAGCAGCACACATGCTCCTGCAAAGGAGCAGCGGCTTCTGAGAGAACCCACCTGCCATACATGGCAGCACTCCCCTTGTGGGGGAGGAAACTCTAAATACCCTGGGACATGCATGGGTGAGTGGGATGGATGAATGAATGGACACCTCCCTCTTGCATGGAGGACACTCTAAATGCTCAGGGGGGTCTTTTCCCCTTACCCTAGGACATGCATGGACGGGTGGGATGGATAGACGGACACCTCCCTCTTTGGGGAAGGATGAGTACACAACTGATCTCCTCTGCTCCTACAAGTCTACCCTGGGACAGACCATTCCCTCAATCCATGGGCTGGACGGATGCCTAGCCCTGGAGGATGAGGACACCACTGATCTCCTCTGCTCCCTGGGACAGGTCATCCCCTTGATCCACTGGCTGGACAGATGCCTACCCTGCTTTGAGCTACAGCAGTACCTGCCCCAGCAGCACACATGCCCCTGCAAAGGAGCAGCAGCTTCCAAGAGAACCCACCCACCGTATGTGGCGGCGCTCCCCTTCATGAGCTACCCTTCTTTGGACTACAGCAATACCTGCCACAGCACATAATCAAGAGTTCATGACTCCCTCCACAGAGAGGAAGGTCTCCATTACAGATCTGCACACTGTGAGACCTCAGGAAAGGAACCCATTTAGCTTTGCACCAGAGCCAGGCGGTGGATCCAAGAATGGGAGAGGCCAAAGCCACTACACAGACTCTTTGCCAGGGCGTGTTTTAGTTTTTTTTCCATTTCGTGCCCAATGTCTATTTCTAATACTTTTTTTTTCTTGTTTGTATTTTTAAAATCTATGCACAAAATTAGGAATCTTTGAAACAGAACTTTAAAAAAAAAGATTTTATTTTAAAAAAGAAAATATGTGAAAATAGAAAATAGAAAGTGCATAATAGAAGATTATATAATTACAAGATTGGAAATTGAGTTAAGACTTATAGAATCTATATAAACAGTATGGAATCTTTGAAAAAGAACTTCATTACATTAAACATACATCATGTTATGCATATATACATACACCTACGTGAGTTTAAAAGACAGTATATGTTGCCTTTCCCCACCTTTCTATCTGAGATCCATTAACTGAACTCAGATGCTTTGAGCCCTGTATTATGGCGCCTTCCTGAGAATCTCTTCTTAAACACACTTGTTATCACACCAAAGTCAATAATATTGTTATGTAAAACTAAGGCTATGACTAAGTACTTGTAAAGTTAAGATCTAAAAGAGTCATTGTAATTCGACTTCTATTCCACTTGAAAACTCATTTATACAAGTGTAAATCCTACAGATTTCAATGGCTCATTTCCAAATAACTGTTCATAGCCCAAGTCCCTTTAGCATCCACTACTAAAGAAAGAAAAAGACAAGGATTTTTTTCTCTAATTAGTGATCTTTTCCTATTGTGTGGACAGCTGTAAAAGTGCCACATGAAGTGCATAAGCTGGATAATTAATCATTCTTTCTATGCAAGCTGGTAGTTGCCACAGGATATGGTCTTAAGTGTTGCTAACCCAAGTTAGGTCAAACATTTACTTCATTCATTGCTAAAATGATAAATACATAAAGGGGAGGCACATCCATATCCATATATTTGTTTTACACTTCTGAGTCTTAAATTTTATATACTTTTCTGCATATTTTATAATGTGAGTATTCAGTGTGTAATTAACTAATTGATATTGTCTTTCCATACAGTGCTCACTCAACTGAACTTTGCAGAGCTTGGTTGCAGGTGATAGGAATATCGATTTGTTAAAATAATGTTCAGCAAGTATATTTAAACCAATGCCATTCATTAAAAGGTACTATACACACAGAGACTTTTCATCCATAAGAATCTGACTTAGCTCCTGGCACTGTTGGTGATGAATGGTGTGAAATGAATATCAGATTAAGATGTGAAACTGCAGAGTTGTGAAAAGATTCCCATGGCACCCTGACTGCACTGACTTTCTTCACACACTGGGGAACGACTAGCTTAAAGTCTGCCATGACATCAATTAAAATTACTGCCACATTATGAAAACAAAATTAGTTGCACTTCTGTCAATTTTATAGCTTTACTTTGATAGAAGAATTCATTTTCATTATGAATGGATGAGGGTCTTGGAGAATTCAGTAGTTGCTGTGAAATAGTTGTTGCTGTACTTTAACAGATGGGAAAGGGGTATTTTAATGATTCACATCTCTATTGAGAAGCAAGTTACCTTCTATCAGATGTATACCACATTTCATGGATATCAAAGGCAACATTCCTGTTGATGTTAACATGTTGGAAATTTACGTGTATTTTTCATCATTTTTATTTTGGTAAAGAGAACGAGATATGGCAAGGAATTGATGTTTTATTTTTATTGCCTTAATTTGTTTACCAATTTTTACCTCTGGTGTTAATGTCAGATATGGTGAGTAATTATAAAATAAGATCCTTTAACAATGAGCATGATAGAACTTAATGCAAATGCTATGCACGAGGAATGTGTACAAAAGATTAATTGGGACTTGATTTTTTCATTTGTTTTCATAAATGCATGGAGAAAGAACATCACCATTGTATTGTATGGAACAAAGCATTCTAGTTTGATGAACCTTGGTGAAATGCAGCTTACAGCTGTTGGGAATGGAGTCCATTAAGAGTGGTTTGGGACCCTATTTATGACGTTTTGATCTCTCCACAATATGGCATAAAATGGCACAAGAATTGGAAATGAACCCAAGAATTCTTAAACATGGGAACACTTAAAAACATTCTTGCCACTATGCTCACTATGAGCTGTTTAATTGTACTTTTAACACATGTCCAGTCCTATTTGTTTAGGATATCGAAAGGACAGTATAAGGGGGCTGTAAAACTTATCCAAAGGCAGCTCTGAAAACAAGTTCTTTTCTTTCTATGTGGACAGACCTATGATGGTGTAATTCAATGCTCTGTTCTCTAGCAAACATTAGAAGACCCATTTTGTATGCATGTAGCATACAGGCTGAATTGTTTAAGTAGATGAAAATGAGATTCTGAGAATGAGGTGGCCATAAACTGTGCTACAATTCTTGATAACGTGTCATCACTGTTGAAAACACTCAGTCAAGAGGATCTGAGAGAACTTCTGGAGATGGGTTTAGGCATTACAGTCCCTTGTCCTTTCTCCTGTCTACCCTTGAGAGACCCTTGTGATTAGTGTGAACTATTTTTTATGAAAGAATACTGTCAGCCAACCCATGAGGGGAAACTTGGCTTTCTGCAATCCATACATTGAAGAAAATAGATTAGGTTGGCCGGAAGAAGATCTTATTCAATCTGAAGGATAAGGTCATATTGGGACACAATATTGTTTTAAGCCATAGTTTTCATTATGTATTACCTTTTTTTTAGCATAGTCTTCTCTTTCTCACTACAGGGTTTATACAGAGAAGTAGCCCATCTTCAATGATGAGGTTCTATAATCTCTCAGGTGTGGACACAAACTGAGAGATGGCATTCACCCCTTTTCTCTGTCTGCTGAAGGTAATAGGAAAGCCTTTCTAGCTGATAGTTTCAGGTGGGTAGCTGTGTTGGTCTGTAGTAGAAGAGCAATATTCAGGCCCTGTAGCACCTTAAAGACCAACTAGCTTTCAAGAGTCAAAACTCCCTTTGTCAAATGATGGAGCCTGGTTTCTCCACAAAGCCTTTGTGTCTACAAGGATCCTTTGGACTCCTACACAGTTACATTTTTCTAAGCCTACTGAAGTCAACTTAAGGAAGTCATTGCCAGTGCCACAAGACTATTAATTTAAGCATTTATAGGCAGGCAGAAATCCAGCAGGCTCCTAAATGAACAACATGTGCACAGTCAATAAAATAATCATATGCATTAGCAGATAGCAATGACTGTGTTCCAGCCTTCCTGTTGGAGGGTGCATATCTTTAATATACACAAAATCTGAAATGTTCAAGAAAATTTGTCATGATATCATAAGTATTGACTAATCAGAAATTTAAGAACCATTAAAAAGATTTAAAGCAGCATTTTTTTCTTTTTATAGAAAGAGTAATTTTTGAGAGGCTTCTAGCATCTTTCTCATATAGGGATTAAATCTTAAATGAAATGCTTTTAAATAGCAGGCAAGAGTATCAAGTGTGTGTGAGCACTGGGGAAACTCATCTCTCAACATGGGACCTGAATCTTCTGCTTTTGAATAAGACAATCAGTTCTCTGGCTCATGAGTCTGAAGTATTATGCTGCCTACTGTCCGTGCTATTATATGTAACTTCACATTATAGTGATGACATGTATTAATGATGGCCTTGCCACCTGATAATGTGGCACCTTTAATGAGCCTTTGTGCACTCATTAACTTTGTCTATGAAAACTCTGAAGTAGGAACAATGGCCTGAGTAACTTGGCAACACATGGCACAAATTCTGCAATTGCTAATTAATACGTAACACCACTTTTTCATGATTAACAGTTTAGATAGCACTGTGCAGTTTTTTTAAAAAACAACATCAACAACAATGCTACTTGAAATATATTATAACTGTCAATGAAGTTTTAAAAAAGAATGTTGATAGTGATGGACAAACTTAGTTCCAAGGGTTAACAAAGCCTTTCCTGTGTGCACTCTATTAATGTTAGCATGGTAATCTTACACAGCTAGTGTTTTCCTAATGTCCTGGGGAGCTGATCATTGTAAATTACCTGTGACAACTCATTAATCCTCTTTTTCCTCACAAATGCATAATTAATGGTAACATTGACAATAATACACAAATTAGCTAAGTGACGCTTTATGGTGTTGGTTTTGATTAACATCAGGAACCCCAAAATGACATTAATGTAATGCAGATCCCAAAAGGCAATGCGCACTCTGACCCTGGACACACATTTTGTTAGCACCATCACAAAGATTAATCCTCCTCTGGATGAAGACTGGACAAAACTCTGGCCACTGGAATTGCATGCTGGGCTGTTGTTGGAAAACAAACCACCTCCACTGCATTTGCTTAAGAAGGAAATCTTAATGCATAGAAAACAACAGCTTCGTGTCATTTGCTATTGTCTTGTTAAGACAAAGATAAATGGGCTACTCTCATGACTTAGATCAACTGCTTCTCTGCTAACTTCTATTATTTGCTTATTTATGGACAATTATTTCATTTAAAAAGATACCCAGGCACATGAAGTGAATCCCATTATGAACAATGAGTTTCCCCCAATTATACGTCTGTTGTACAAATCCATGTGGATTTAAACAAAAATACTGGATAAAATTATATTTGAATGCACCATTAGTTATCAATATCTAACTTTTAGCAGGAGAAAACAGGAAGTGGGTCTTTTATTCTTAGGTCCATCTAATGGTTATCTGTTAGACAGTGATCTCAAAATATCTTCAGAAGTATAGTATCAGTGAAAATCTGTGCTACAAATAAATCAAGAAAAATATTCATAGTATTGTGCTAAATACTGCTATGACCTCATCTTCTCTCATCTTTATGCTTTCCATAAAATTTCCTTCACGAGAATGTAAAAGGATACACACTTGCTTAAACTGAGGAGAGAACATTATTGTAAAAACGTACAGAATAGGATCTATATAAAAGAGTATGGGAGCAATCCTAAACAGGTCTAGTTAGAAGTAAGTTCTGTTTTATTCAGTGGGACTTACTCCCACAACAGTGTTCTTATGATTGCAGCCTACGTTGCAAATATAACCACTGACATCTATGTACTTGAATGAATCAATTTCATATTTTTTAAAAGACTGACAATATAGCTCAACAAAAGTATTCAACAGATTACTTATTCTCTTACCAACAATGTGTAAAAACTTCATTCTTCTCCACTCTATAAACAGAATATGAAGGACTTGATCAATAGAACAGACAAGAATAAACAGAGAGAAAGTATTTTTATACAAAGTTTTCCAAAAAGCAGATAAGGAAATAATTATACACGATACATTTTAAATGAAATAAATAATATAGATGCTATGACAAAATGAGTAAATTGAACACTAACATAAAAAATTAACATGACAACTTTAATAGGTACATGCCTGTATTTTTTAAAAAGTCAAATAAATCAGAAATTGTAGAATTCTTTACCACTTCTCTCTTAGGGCAAAAATGATAACGATCACGGATTTTTGTATGCAGGTTGCATGTACTGCAAGTAATTTTTTTAATAGCTATTTTAATCATGGCATGTGCTTCACTTTTTCTAGTTCACAAGCTCATTTTAAAGTATTGTGGAATTTAAAGGGCTACAGGGAGTTGCACAGAGGTCATACTTTCAGTCAAACTAATCCAGTATTAAATCTACATTACTTCAATAAATGGTTTTTATTATTTTAGTAGAATAAATCGTCACACTTGAAAAACATTTCAGTTTAATTCATACCTCCAAACTGGCAAGGATTCGCAAACACTAAAGCTGAATAGCACTTTGTTTGTAGGATATACAAATATTTTCTCCCAAATAAAGAGGAATATCTTTATATAACTACTGTGGGTCATTTGAAATGTCATTTCTACTTTTTCTGAACTTCAAAAAGGGAAGTAGGCTGGACTGTACTTTTCAAGTGACTTTGTTGAGTATTGCCCTTAAGGCAGGGAATCAATTGTTTTATTTATTTATTTATTTATAGTCTACCTTTCTCACCAAGACTCAAGGTAGATTACATAGTGTGAGATTGGTACAGTCAATATCAAGGACATTTCAATAAACAATGCCACAGGTTAAATAAATGCAAGTTTACAAAGATATAACATTAGGAAAATTCCAGTACATTTGATGGTATCAGCTCAGCTCCTTTTTCCTTGCTGAACTAATGTGCCAAGCAGCTGCTACAAAAGCCTCCTTACTATATACATCTCAAATTAGACGTCTTGGCTATAACTCTTCCAAACTATCTTAATTTCCTCCTTGACTCTAAGACTGATTAATAATACTCCCTTAGCTTGCCCATGTCATTTAAGTTTTTTCATGCCATGCCAGGATCCAAGAAAACAATTTATGAATGATACTTTTATAGATGTAATTTGTTTCAATATTTTAAGTGGCATACATTTAGTCTGGCAACTGTGATCATAGCAAAGCTAAGTGATTTCATAAAACCAGATCTTATTTTGTTTTCATTTTTTAATGTATAAGCAAAACAAACAAACAAAAGCATAGAAAATTAATCCTGACAGCCTCTTATGCAATGCCACTGTAACTGTTTTATAAGAAATTGTGCTTTTTACAAGAAGAACTTTAGTCAAGGTCATCATTATTGTACCTTTCTATGTAAAAACTTTAAATATGACAAGAACTGAACCATATTTTATGATAAGGCATTTGCTACCACAGTCAGAATTAAGAGGCAGACAAAAGGCTTGAGTACTAATGGCAACAACATAAACAGCTAACACAGCAAAGAGGACCTAACTAGTGGTACAGGTGAAGCCAATGGTCACATTGGAACCTCTTTCTTGAACCTGTCAGGGCGAGACCCACTGCCCCAGATGTAAGCCATCCATGAGGCATGGCTGGGGTTCAGCCGGCCAGGTGAATGGGTCCCCCTTAAAGCTCCAAACACCCCAAGCCGTGGAGCCTGAGGGATGAACTTGTCCAGGAGGTCCCATCAGGCAGTCTGCCCTTGCAGCTGGCAGCCATGAAGCAACCAGCTACTCCTGACAGACCCCAATTCCCCACCAATGGGGATATGCCAAGGGTGCTCGCAGTTCTGATTTCCCCCAACTCTAACCTGCCAGAGACCAAATTATGTTACAGCTCCACCTGATCCAATTACCACAACACTGCATGCAGAGCAAGGAAGGCCAAAAACCACTCCTCACCATAGCCAATTTGGTGAAAGGGGGGGATCCTACCTGGCCCCTTAACGGCGACTGGCTAGCTCTGCCCTGCTACAGGTGCGATAGGTGGGCTGAGCATGAGGTGCAGATTGAGAGTGCTGAGGGGCACAGCCAATTTATAAGGCATCTGGCTCTGCCCCCCTCGCAATGCCTACGTACCTGGGAAGGAAGGGCTGCCCCTTCTCCTTCCAGAGGGGGTTGCTGCATTCCTTATGACTTGATTAATATAATAACTTCATTAATATAATATGCCCAAAGCAACAATGCAATGGCTCTTTATGATTTCTTTACCAGTTCATCATAATGGTGCCCTCAATAGAAGAATGTCTGTACACACTGGATAGACAAGGCATTTAGTCACTGATTTTGGTGCTGGGTACTTGAATGAGCTTAATCGATTGTGACTTTCATAATATTTGTGTTTTCATGTTTGTGTTGAATCTGCATAGCCTCTTATAATATGCCTCACGTCCCTTAATGGGGAGAAAGATGGAATAGAAATGCAATAACTAAATCAATAATAAAAGTGAAATAAATATATTTTTGTTATTTTCTTTTAAAACCATCAATCAACAAATCCTATTCAAATCCTTTACTCTTTCTTTTTCTAAGAACCACATCATGTATTTCATCACTGGGCAATGCA
The DNA here is from genome assembly GCF_028583425.1 of Eublepharis macularius. Lineage (NCBI taxonomy): Eukaryota > Metazoa > Chordata > Lepidosauria > Squamata > Eublepharidae > Eublepharis > Eublepharis macularius. Next base: position 59,896,447 of record NC_072791.1, read on the forward strand.
ACATGTTAGTTTATATGATGTCTTCAAAACATTTTTTAAAGAAAGTTTCAGGTTAACCTTTCTTTTCAAATTAATTCTGTAAGTTTTGAATTTGGGGAGAAGCAAGGGGAAAATTGACCGAACCTACAAAGCTGTACATTAATAAAAATAAGTTCAATGCTGTGTGAAAGAACACTGAAAGTTGAACATAGTTCCATAACTAGAAAATTCTCTTTAAATCAGTTTGCACAAACCAACTGAATTTCAGTGATAAATTCTGGATTATGCCTCTTCTTTTACAAGCAAGGTACTTGTTGAAACTATGCTTCAGTAGGGCTTCTGATGAATGTTTTGCTGGGAACTCAAGTGAGATTGAAAAGTAATGCTATGTTATGATGCTAGTGACACATACTACCCCCCCAATAAATCTATTCACTCTGTTTAAATTGAATGCAGTGTTGTGGAAAGTGTAATTGACTAACTTTATGAGAAACCTGATTGGGGAGTAAGAGAGACAAACTACTGGTTTGTCTCTCTTGGAGGGCAGGACTGCTGATGATCTTCTACTATTTTAACATCTATTTTTTATTAGATGAGCAACAATGAGAATTTGACATCTTGCAAATGGCACCTAAACAGTAAACACTTAACAGAAAGCTGGAAGTTTTATCTTTTACATCACAAATCTAAAATGACCGAGTTTGGAATAATTTTGTGTGGGGGAGACATCCTACTAAGTTAATACTTTAGAGGGGACTTTATTCCTTAGCCTGCCGGTCTTTTTCACTGAACAGAGCACTTTATTTAAATAGGACTTGATGGCTTGCTTACTGTTTTGCTGTTGAGGGTGAGCTCTAAGGGCTATTTGAAAAATTATTATTTAAAAGGTTATGTGATTTCCTATTTAACCTCTTATTTAATTTAAGACTTGGGAACTGACTTGTTTGCTTTCATTCTACTTGGAAAAGCGAGCTGTATGTTTTCCCATTCTCACATGGTATCCACAGTAAACCTGTTAGGATTGGATGTGAATTAATATATGGAGGCTAAAAGAGACTGCAATCTAAAGTTTTGTTTTGAAAGATCTTAACCAAACACAGGCTCTTGTAAACAAGTCCTAATGGTTGCTTTAGGACCTTCAAAACCTGAAAATGCTCAAGAACCCTTTTACAAGCAAAGGGTTACATAAAATATGTAGTTTTATCTTCACATAAATGCATCTCAGATGTGGTAAATTGCTAAGGGATGTAATTGCCAGAATTATTTCCACTGCAATTCCAATGTAACCACCACCATCCAGCAAAGTGCTTAATTGCAATATTTGTTAAATCATTACAAAATCTACAATGGTCTATATAGGAGCACTGACAAATCATTATTGTGACTTACAGTGGTTTGATTTTTTTTAATGCTGTGTTATTGGAGAATATGTAGAATATTTTCCGTGTGTTTCTGCAATCTCTTTTTCTCTCTCTCTCTCTCGCTCTCTCACAGGTGCATACTTTAATAACTTCTTAGTATTTGTTAATACCACTTTACACTTAAGTTAAAATAACTTTTTCTTAAATAAAGTACACAAGAACAGAAGCAGTTTCTTTCAGTTTTGGACCCAATATGGTTGGTTTAAGTAGTTCAATCGGAATCTGCCACAGGAATTATGTACAAGAAATTTAAATTTCACCTGTAGAGCAATCCCTCTCTATGCACTAGAATTAAAAAGAAAAAAACTCTATCCCAAAGGATCATGTTCCAGAAGTTTATGGGTATGTCATATGACAGGAAAATTTAGGACTGAACGTTGAGTACTTGGAGATAAAATATAACAAAAATTCCCGTCATCTATTGAAGTGTACATATAAAAATACATAAATATAAGTATATCATATATCTTTTAGCTTCCCTGTAAGAGAAACAATATTACAGAACAAATCTGACAACGTTTTGGAGCAATCATAAAATTCCATGCAAGGAAACAAAAAAGGATGGACGCTTACAGACAAAAATCCTCCACCCTGTCACAAATTGCAACTTAGCTACTGTAGGATACATATAAATCCTGTCACAACTAATAATATTCTACTTTCATCAATTCACTATTAACATCTAAAACTATGCAATGTTTACTGTAATGAAGTAATGCAATATATAGACAGCATATGGTTTCATGCTTTGTTTATATTGTTCGAGAAGAAATGTAAGGCTCACTTGGACGAAAGAGCACTGTTAGTGCTTCTAGGCGCAATGGATGGATTATATAATAGCATTTTAGATGTTTGTTAATGATAGTCTCAAGAAAGCATACACACACGCCACACACACACACACAAACAAAAACACAGAAACAATATAAAATGACAATAACACAGTAGGTAGAAAGATTAACATGCCACTAGGGGACAGTAGAAAGTCACAAAATGTGATTCTGTTGTAGAAAACAGAACAAAAGACCTTTCTTTGTCAAGAAAAAATAATAATGAACTAAAAATTGCAAATATGCATTGTTAAATCAAATTTCCCCACAACTGAAGAGTTTTCAATTTTGTGTAAACAAATCTGTAAAATGTTTGCAGGGCTCCTCTTAGATATTTTAGCAAAGCACTTTAAAAACATGCATAGGCTATTGTCTTTACAAAGGAAAAAATTAAGTGTAAAATCTTTTATTCTCAGATTATTTCATGAAATTGAAGTTTTACAGCCTAAAAAGTCTTCAGAGGTTTATGTTACTTCAGGTTCACCAGTGGCAGAATAAAGACCAATCATGTATATGATTTACTTATAATGAGAACATATAGAATGTATTTATTTACATCAGCAACATAAACCAAACGATGTCAGGTTTCAAAGAGGAGGTGTACAAAAGTGATTATAAATCTACACTGATTATTATGCAGGCTTGGAATCTGAGTTTAAGGGATAACCTGTTCAGTAAATAATTTTTAGTTTTTGTTTACTCTTGCAACGTCTCATGTTTCACCAGTGGGAACTGAGGTTTAATGATCAGCAGCAAGCCACCCAGCCAGGCAATCTAAAATGGTTTTCCATGTCCCAACACTATCCACCTACCAGCTGGTTTGTTTAACACAGCAGCTGTGATCCAGAGCACTAAGTGCTCTGGGGGCTCCTATTGTCTGCTGTGGTAAAGTTCTACACATGCTGACAATTGACAGTCCAGCTTATATGCACAAGGCAGTATTGTTAGGTTGCATCCAATGAATGGAATCATGTTCCAATTCAACTATTCCCATGCTTCTCATTGAAATGTGGATAGCTTTCTCAGGATCAGAGTTTAAGGACAAGCAGTACATAGATTTCACTGAAATCAGCATGATTTATTTTTATATATAAGACTGAGAGTCCTGGAGATGTAGTACCCCAAATCTGTCTGGAAGTTCTTCAGTTCAAAACCCACTGACATAATGGCAGCCAAAAAAAGGGAATTTACCATAAAAGGATATTACTTACTTCATTTGTTGTTTTCTGTTTTGTTTTGTTTCTTCAATCAACTCAATTAATTATTGAAGATATCTTGTTTTAGTTTCATTTCCATTTGTTTTCATGGGAATCATTTCTGCTCGTACCATTTCTCCCCGTCCACTGCAGACGGAATTCCCATGGTCAGCTGAAGGCAACTCCTGCAACATGCAAGGAAATGTTTGCCTGTGTCTGCCTTTCACAGTACCATTTATCATCAAGAATGGGGCAACTACAACATTCTTATTTATTATTTCATAGAATATAGGACTGTCTGTATGTTATGGTATGCAAGTAAACCATTTGCCTGTGCATCAAGCAACTAGAGAATAAAGAATAGCAACTAGGGCATGCTGCAAATTTTGACAGGAACAGATTTACTTGGATCAGTTACCACAATCAAATGTGAGGTAAGTTACTGACTCCATTACCTTGGAGGAAATCTCATCAAAGTTTAAGTTGAGCACCTTGGAGCTTCTGCAGTAGTCATTCATTCTATTGGTCAGGTTGTTGCACCTCCAGTTTCCACTTGCTAGCCTCTGAACAACTTGCTGCAGTCACCAATTTTTAATTACAAAGTTAATTGCTGCTATCATCCTATTTCTACTGTTAGGTATATTCTTGGCATCATGGTGCAACCAAGCTAGCCCAATCAAACTTTTAAAAAGAGGCTTGCCAATATCAGTAAATAGAAGGGATGCAGATTAATGATCACAAAGGAATATGAAGCAACTTAAACACTCAGTTCAAATGCTTTGGGGCTGATATATGTGGGTGAGTGCACCAAAAAGGACTGCACTTGATGACCTAATTGTGCTTATATGTCTTTTTACCTACCATGATACCAAAAATTTCACCTAATGATAGAAATATCTAATGGTCTAATACCACTGATTTCATTTTTTTTTTGTTTCATTTTTTCCCCAAAAATGGTTACCACAGCAAATCCTTTGAACAGAGTTTGATAACTAGTGCTGCATTTCCAATAGTATAATGGCATGAAATTAATGCATCTGACATTATTTGAACTCATAAGAACAGCTCACAAAATGATCAACTTCCTCCTTATAACTCTACTGATTGGAAAATCGCCCTGTCAATTACATAACTACTGTTTATCACCTCACCTTCCTGACTTCTGAGCCAGATAATAATAGACAGATAGGAAGACAGAATAATAGACACATTGGAAGATATCCAAATAGTGCCAACTGTCAAAATTCTTTTGAATCTGTACTTATTACAATAGGTTGCATCCAGCCAGCTCCTCCTTCCAACCTCACCCAATACCTCTCTTTAATATAGTTCCAGAGGAGTTAGCCGTGTTAGTCTGTGGCAGCAAAATCAAAAAGAGTCCAGTAGCACCTTTAAGACTAAACAATTTTATTGTAGCATAAGCTTTCAAGAATCAAGTTCTCTTTGTCAGATGCATGATATCATGCATCTGACGAAGAAAACTTGATTCTCGAAAGCTTATGCTACAATAAAATTGGTTAGTCTTAAAGGTGCTACTGGACTCTTTTTAATATAGTTCCAGTAACACATGGTTTTGTCCATGCAAGTCCTGTGAAACCCAGCACAGGTTCTTTTAATTGTCTCGGGAGACTCATTTTCCTTTTGCAACCCTAGCTGGAATGAAGAGACAGACACAGGTTTGGAACTAAAGGGCCATTTATTAATACAACATTAAACATAACCACGGCAAGGGCCAACTAAGTGGTACAGGTCAAGTCACAAGGTTAGCCCTGGACCTCCGCCTTGACCTGTTTGGGTGAGCCTCAAAGCCCCAGGGGTAAGCCATCCCTGGAATGGCTGCAACCCGGCCAGCCAGGCAAATGGATCCCCCCATCAAGCTTCTAACGGCCCAGCCGTATAGCATGAGGGAACAACTTGCCCTTGTGGATCCCAGCAGAAGTCATCCCGTGCTATGGTAGCTGTCTCAAGCATACTGCACTGCCGGCAGACCCTGATTTCTCACCCTTGGGGAATTGCCACTGGGTGCTTACCGGCCTGCTCCCTATTTCCCCATATTCTCCTGCCACCACAAGGGTCAAGCCTCTGCTTAGGCCCTCATGCCCCACAGGTGGCTTAAAACCAATCGAAGCCCTTGCCGCAGGTTGTTGAGAAAAATCTCATTGCCCTCTGTCAACAGGTCTACACCGTTGCCTTGGTAGAGGTGGGCAAATTCGGCCCTGATTCTGGGGTGTGGTAAATAAATCCCCATGCCTTCCCCCAAGGGTTTCTTGATGGCTCTATTGGCCTTACGCTGGGTCCTTTCGATCACCCAAGGGTCTAAGGCCTCCTGCCATACCCATCTTTGTAGCATTTCCGATCAAAATATAATCACACCTGGCCATCGGCTGCTTATAACCCAGAGGTCTTCAGCTACCTGCAGTGACAGGGCCTTTCCCTGAACTAACTCCAAGTCATTACCACCAAGATGGATGACCAAAATGTGTGTAGGAGGACCTGTCCTTCCCCAAAACAAAAGTGGCAGTAGGCCCAGCCATTTAAGGCCACACCATCCCTGCCACTCGACAGTGGCCACAGCACTCAAGCTCAGCTGGGATCCAATCGGTATCCTCATGGCTTGGTAAGCCGCCCAGAGCACCATGCTGTGGCCACAAATTAGGATCCTCCTCTTCCCTTGGCCCAACATGGCACCTAAGGAAAGAGCAATTAGTATGGCCATTTAAAACTGAGGCAAGGGACATATATAGGTTCAAAATGCACCTTACATCCACCTGCCTACACTTTGTAGTGCCCAGTGAGAATACCCCATGGTTGCTGCTGTAGAGGCAGCCCCAATCCTAAAGGAACGGGTGCCGAATTTGTCCCCCAACAAACCAATTTTCTTAAGAGCCCTCTCTGTAACTGACCAAAACTGATACTTAGTTAAAGGGCTCTAATCCTCAGGGTGGAACAACACACCCCGGCATTCCCCACGGAGCTCCACATACTCTCTGAGGGCCTTAACAGGGCAAAGCTCCCGATCAACACAGGGGCCTAGGAGAAAAGTAGTTCCTCGCTGCCGTTGGTCGATCTTGGACTGCCAAATCCTAATAGATACCTTATCCCCTATAAATTTAATATCCTGGGCCACCAAGGCCCTGCTGGTTGCATGCCTTCAGGATTGGGATACCAACTCACGGACCCGAAGGGCCCTGAAAAATACTGTTAGGGAAGCAGCATGAAAAAGCTTCCGTTCATAGCTAGAGGAACAAGATTCCCTCCAAGCAGACCACAACCCTTTCAAAACGAATAGGGAGATGGTTGCCTGGGATCACCTGGTGCCCTGGTCTCCTGGGACCAGCCTTCCAAATTTTACGAACCCTAAAACACATGGTCTTCAGACAACCCCCATTGCAGCCAATACTTTGGCCACTGGTCAGCACACCAGTGGCCTCAAAAATATACTCCAAAGCCAGTAGAGCTGGAGATGTCAGAAGTGACCTGAAGTTCAGCTTCAAGCAGCAGGTCCTCCCTCCAAAAAGTTACCCCATTGAATGAACCTAAAAAATCATGCCAGACCTCCAGGTCTTCGCACATGCCCTTACCTATCCTTAAACGATGATGGGGCAACCGCAAGGTCCCCATAGCATCACACAGCCATCGGAGGAAGGCTCTACCTGGGGTGATCGCCTTACAGGCAAAATTTAAATGGCCTACTAATTGCTGCAACTCAAGGTGGGACACTTTAGTCTTACTCCTACAGTCAGCTAACCTAGCCCATAAATCCTCCACCTTTTCAAGGGGCAACCGCAAGGTTTTCTGAACCATATCAAATTCTATACCTAGAAAAGTTAACACCATGGAAGGACCTTTTTTTTTCATGTGCCAAAGGAACACTCAGCTCCTCAGCCAATGCAATGAATCCCCTCAGGAGCCTAGCACATGGCCCTGTCCTGGCTAGGCCCACCAGCAAAAAATCATGTAAAGAATGATCGGTATCTGGGCAAGCACAACGATGACACAGCTCCCATTCCAAGAAGGAACTGAAGTGCTCAAATGCTGCACAAGAGATGGAGCACCCCATGGGAAGGGCCACAATGAAAGGCATCTGAGGGCACTGAAAGGGGATAAGAAACCCAAACTTAAAACCAGAAATTAAATATGCAGCATCCTGGCACCTAGGGTAATCCTGCAGCAACCGTTCAAGTACTCTCAGCATTACTGGGCTGGGACCTTTTCCAGCCGCTTGCTGTCCACCTCTGCCCCCAAAGCGTTTACTGCCTCCTCCATGCTTAGCCTTGGGACAAGCTATGTAAGGGTGAGCTCCAGCACAGGAAGGGCACTCATGCTCATTTTGCATGACTTCCTGTTGCACACCCCCTTGGATGTGAAGACCCAACAAAGCAGCCGGAATTGAACCTGCAGCCCCGCAGGAATGCGGGTACCAGAAGCTTGTGATGACCGTACAATCAGGTGGCCGCTATCAGATCTATCCCCCCGATTGGGTTTAGCTGGGGACATCACCTGCAGCTATAGCTGCTGGTGAATTTGGTCCCATGGTAGGCTAGGATTAAGGGCTGCGCGCATGCGAAATTCTTCATCATACTGCAGCCAAGCTGCCCCCTCAAAGTCAGTGTATCCCATGTATATAATATTCATGTTCTGAAAAAGGGGAAGGGCTCTCCAAGGTTGCACTCTAGTTAAAACCCCGGCATAAATAAGGAACCTGGGAAGCCAATGCGACCAAGTGAGATCCACCCGCCTACGTCTAATCTTTTCTTTGTCCCTCTCATCCAGGTCATCTTTATCCTTCTTCTCCAGCTCCCTGAAGAGAAGGGTAAAAACATACAGGAGATATCAAATGAAGGTCATGAATCATCGTATTATTCTTTGAGCTCATCGACTGTTCCGAGGGTTGTTCTAAGGATTGTTATAATGGGCAGATACCTTGAGTTAGGCAATCAAATCTGTTTGAGAGTTTAAATGGAGCAAAGAAGTCCTCCAGCCTGGTCTGTTTACTCGCAGGTGTTATACACTCCTCCTTGAAAGGATAGACTCTTTTCATTCCCATATTAGCTCCAAACATTTGTCCTTTCTTTTCTTATCTTATCTTGTTCTTTTCAAGGTCTTCTCCAGAGCAGAATAAACCCACAATGGAATGGCCCAGACATTATTCCTTACATTACATTAGGTCAGCTGTTACAGCTAATTGCATACTCAGTTCTGTCTCTTTAAGCACGCGGAGTATCAAGGCGAGCCTAGCCAAGCCAAGGGAAAGTAAATGCTTCTAAATGACAAGCCAAGGAAAAAATAAGTGCTTCTAAATGACAGTTTGGTTACTTCACTCACCAAGATGAGTTTCCTCTCTCCTACTTGGGTAAATAAACGGTGTTGAACAGGATTTTTTATCTTTAAAACCACAGATATTCTCTGTAGCAATTAACCTTACTGTAGCCAGTCACTCCTCTTAGCACAGGCCTCTGAGATAACTCCCAAAGTCCAGAGTAAAAGATAAAATATTTAAAACAGCTGACAGCAAAAAGCTGTTGCCACCAGCAGTATATAGCCTGAACTGTATGCCAGAAAAGTTCAATTAAAACTTAAAAAGAAATAAAATGGAGTTAAAAACCACGGAGCTCCAGATTACACATCTGTTCCAGTCGCCATTTTTGATCCATTTCCACATTACTGAGAAACGCTGTTCTAGAAATCTTTTTAGTGGGCTGGCAGGCCCTGACCGCTGCCCCTGATGACCCAGAGCCTCTGGCTGCTTCAAGCGCAACCAGACAATTCAAAATCTCTTGCCTACTAGGCCCATTGTCATCTTTTTAAAAAAAATATTTTAAAAGTTTTTCATAACAATATAATAACATCAAAACAACTACTCTGGACAGTATTAATATATAGTCATAAACCATTTAAGTAATAACTTTAACAATGGTAGGTATACAGTTGTCTAAAAGAAAAAGGTTACATTAGTCAATTTAATAAATTGCTATAATTTTTAGAGCATCTGGAACTGACTTCAAACATTTATTATGATGTTCAGTAAACTCTAAAAAAGGCCACCATCTCTCATAAAAGTTGGACTGGAAGTTTTGATTTTCAGCGGTTGAGATGCGATCTGTGATCTTTTCCATTGTGAAAAATTCCTGCATTTTATTGAACTATGGTTGAATTGAGAGAAAGACTTTAGATTTCCAAGATTTGGATATGATAGCTTTGGCTGCACTTATCATTAATGAGATCAAATCTTTCCAAATTTTTGGGATGCCAGGATTGTTCCATAAATTGAGGAATATTCATTCCGGGCTAGGAAGGATATTATAGCCTGTTATTTTTTTTATTAGTTCAAAAATCATAACCCAATATTGGGAAATTAATGGGCAGTTCCACCAGTAATGCAGAAAGGAGCCTATTTGACTACATCCGCGCCAGCATCTTCATCTGAGGAGGAAAGCGCAGGGGGAGGTTTTCTTGGAGCAGGCCTCATAGCAGGCTGCTTCCTCTTAGAGGGACCACCTCCTTTCTTGGGTGGAATAGTGAGCTGGCTATATTCCTCAATATATATGTAGATATAGATACTACTCAATGTATATATAGATATGTATCTATGTATTTATTTGTCGATATGTATTTATTACACACTAGCTGCCCAAGCCAGTAGAAGACTGAATGCAACCACACCATTTAACAAAACTACTGCAGCAACCACCTCTCCTGGTCGGCTTGCCACCAAAGTTCCAGCAAGCCACATCAGGTGGTGCACTCAGCCAACCCCACAAGGCAACCTAAAATGGCCATCACTCAGAGATGGCCTTCAAAATGGCAACCCCAAAAACCGGCCAGGCTGACCAGACGAGGGGAGGGTGGAGGGGGATGAAAGCCCCAAGGGAGATAAAGAAAATTAGCCCCTCCAAAGGTGGGCTTGTGGCAGCCAACCTCCACAGCCCAGCCTGGGCCTGTGGCATTTGGCATCCACAACCCCAGCTATGCCTATAGAACCCCTTGTGGCCTGGTCTGGGCCTGCAGGGCCTTTCACACACGGCGCAAGCTGCACATCACCATGGGCCCATGGCCAGGAGGCCTCTGGCCCTGAGTGACCCTGGACTCCCTCACTGCATTGACCACACCCAGACCGTGCTGGCAGCCTGAAAAAAGTGGCCTCAGCCACCCTCCCCACTCCCAGAGAACAGGCCGCTACCACAGCTGCTGCCAAAACCATCACTGCTGCGGAGTGTTCCGTTGGCGGTGGCAGCCTGCAACGGGCGACCAGCATTTGCAGCCGCCCTCCCCGATTTAAGGGAGGATGAAACTGCTGCAGAGAACACTGCTGCAGAGAACACTGCCAGACAGACCGCTGAAAGCGCCGCTCCCACACACACCACTGTCGACACTATCCCCTTTGCTGTTCGAGGACGCAGAGAAAGGAGCTCTTGCCTAACTCGAGCAAGCAAAGTGACTTCAGGCCGGGGAAGTGGAGCCATCTACTGAGGCTCTTGGCTCTGCCCCTGGCAAAGCCCCGTATGCCCGTGAGTCTGTCCCTCTCTCCAGGCAGGGCTGTAAAAGCCAGCTCCCGGCTCAAACAGCTATGCTGCTGCCAGGAGAACCAAATTTTACTATAAGAAAAGATTAATGGATCCAACCTGGTAAATTCCTAGAACCAATTTGCTACCTTATGTTTCATATTTTCTCCCCTTTTCCATACCTTAAGGACCCTCAGTGACCTTTCTTCCTGTTTATATGTTTATGAGTATATGTTTTGTTTAAATATTTTGTTTTGTTTGTTTTAATGTTTAGACTGCCACTATGAGGACCCTAAACTGGGTGGCAAGGCAGCATAAAAATGTTTAAAATAAATAATAAATTTATCTAATACACCACATAACCTAAATAGCAGTTACGTGACTACTCAATCAGCCTTTCTTCCTGCCACAATCTCCTATGGCCTCATCCTCCATGCCCATGCCTGAGCCTCTTCCTCAGTTTCACCACTCCAGCTTGCATAATAACTACCATCACATTCCTTCACTTCCCTTCCAGTCTGAGCTGATGTTTATGTTGGGCTCTAAAATGGAAATCAAGTGGGTGCTGTACTAACCTCTTAGCTTTGCTTTGGGAAGAAGGAAGGCCCAAAGCCAGAGAAGCCTGAGAGAGGATGGGCTTTGACAGGTCCCAAGCCAAGAGATGGAGAAATGGATAAAGCCTGGGGGTCTAGGATAGCCAGGAACTGGTTATCCTTTATCATGAGAAGAAAATTGCAACTAAAGTGTAGAATAACAACAACAACAACATTTGATTTATAAACCACCCTTCAGGATGACTTAACACCCACTCAGAGCAGTTTACAAAGTATGTCATTATTATCCTCACAACAAAACACCCTGTGAAGTGGGTGGGGCTGAGAGAGCTAGAAGCTGTGACTGACCCAAGGTCACCCAGCTGGCTTCAAGTGGAGGAGTGAGGAATCAAACCTAGTTCTCCAGATTAGAGTCCCGTGCTCTTAACCACTACACCAAACTAGCTCTCTTCATATTTATTATTTAAACTATTTACACCTAGGGCTGCCAAGTCCCCAGGTTGGCGCAGGGCTTCTCTGCTCCCAACCTCTGTCCCCCACCACCACTCACCTAGCTAGCAGGGGAGAAGGCCCAGGGAATGGGCCCAGGAGGCAAAAAAAACCCTCCTGGACCAGTACACAGCAGGCACACTCCCAGTGGGTGCAATGACGTCACTTCTGGAAATGACGTCGTTCTCTGCTGAGAATTGCTCTCTGACCTTTGTGGATTGGAATTCCACAAGTCCCAAACTACTTACTCAACTTCTTCAGAGAAACTATCTTCATGCAAGCAAACAAAATTAAAACACCACCATTTAAGCATAATGTGCATCTATGGAGTGTCCAGATCATTACAAAATTTCCGGAGTCAAGTGAAAGCAGTGTCACGAGATATTGAACCAACTATAAGAACAAAAAGTATATAGAGAGAATTTTAAAATACCTACCCTTTAGTAAAACCCCTGGCCACTACCGTATCTCTTTGGATTATGTCGAGAGAATATAGTCCGGCATATGCTAAATAGAGGAGCAGCCTGGATTTACTAAAAGATTTTAGATATGCAAGTTAACAATTAAGCACTTCCAGTAGTCATGAAAGATCTTAGAAACAGATCATGAGTACATTTCTAGAAAGAGAATAGTAGCAGGTTTTCAGGCCAAAAATCCTGGGCCTACAATCTGTTGTACAGAAGTGGACATTCATAATTCTACTCATGAAATTTTAAAAATTTATTTGTAAGCCACTTTGAGTACATGACAAAGCACTAGAAAATATTTTAAACAAAATATAAATTTATTTATTACATGTTTATTAATATCCTTCTTCAAAGCCTAATGCTTCCCTTCTCTTCCATTTTATCCTCCTAGCAACCCTGTGAGATAGATTAGGTTGAGATAGGCTCACTAGTCCAAAGTCACCCAATGAGTTTCATGGCAAACAGGGATTATTCTGGGTCTATTTTAACATTCTAGCCACTCTTCTCACTGGCTACATCATGAGAAATAATACTTGCTGTTTTACTGAAATATCTAAAGTGCTCAGGAGAAGGAGGTGTTCCAACATAGACTACAATGCCAAATCAACTATTGCGGTATAATTGAGTTGGGAATATATTACCAATAAGAATCATTTTTTTTATTAATACTTCCCTGGCATGCTTTGGGATGACTCTCATGAAAACATACATTTAGAAAAAAAGATATATTAGATTGAAAATCCACATGAAATTTCCAGATAAGATTCAACATCAGAACTCAGCAAGAATCTATTATTCTGCCATGGACCCTTCATATAAAACCCATATAGATTTTAATGGCAATATAATATTTAATATATGTATTCCTCAATAGATCCAGAGGAGTTAGCCGTGCTAGTCTGTAGTAGTCTGACGAAGAGAACTGTGATTCTCGAAAGCTTATGCTACAGTAAAGTTGGTTAGTCTTAAAGGTGCTACTGGACTCTTTTCTGTATTTCTCAATGGGAGTAATTCCAATAGTGCTTAGAAAAGGAAAATGCTACACTACACTTAAAAAATCCAGTTTTGCTAGTTCAAAGCATTCTTTCATTCAATCTTAGAAGGACCTTATCATACAAATCTATTACTTGTATTTTCCTTTTCTAATAAATACAATAATCTAGGCTCAATAACAGAATTGTCATACACAGCTCTCCAGTGAAATGTATGCACTCTAACTGCTAGTAATATAACACATATTTTGGAGACAGTTTTTGAGTTTGCCAGCAAAGACTTTTTTTAGCAGATTGATTTTACATTTAATATTATTTAGATTCACTTGTAATTCACTTGTACGGATGGATTATTTTAAAACAAATTCACAAATATACGTCTAATATAAAATCTCTTAACAATTGAGTCACAAAGCATGGAACCCCTTCAAAAGGATATAACAAACATTCTTAACAGAACACTCTGGAACAGTCAATCACCGACCTATAATATATATGCAGTATGAACCGAAGTACTCTCAAATAAACCCTGAAAGTTCAGTGGTATTAGTATAAAAGCACACATAGTAGTCTTAGGCATACTGACTTGGGAGGAGGTCATTGATTCTACACTACACTTAACTTACATCTAAGTAGACATGCCTAGAATAGGGTTTTCTACCTATGCACTTTTTCATAAAAGGATATATTCTAGTTATACTATTTCATTTGCATTGTAAAAATATAATCAGAAAAAAATATGATGAAAGTAAGAGCCAAGGGAGGGAAAAAATACCCCACTGTTGTCTATGTTTATCTATAACAGCATGCTCAATTATGTTGTTTAATATGGGGGGGGGGATCCTTTGACACACACTTCAAATGAATCTCCAAGCTGAAATGTTTTACTGACTTGATACATACCAAACCTCTTATTCTGGGGGATCTGCATACCTGTCTTCAAGAAAACCTCTAAAATTTGGTTTTATTAGAGTGTCTGGAACTCTGTCATACAGAACTGCACAAGATTCTTTCATGGAAAACATAAGAATTGAGGGGCCTTAAGTTTATACTATATGTGAGCCTTTTGAGGTGCATGTAAAGTACCTGATTTTGTGTTTGAACATGATGACTATGATGTGAGATAATTTGAAGCTGTTATTTTTCACGTGGATTGCTATAATTAGTAATGAGCTGAACTTTGAAAATGAGTAGATTGGTCAATGGGTTTTGGAATTCCCTTTCTGTGGACTCTAAAACCCAATGACCTATCTATCACAATTATGACCTAGAGTCAGACCCTCCAGACTTTGGACCTGATCAGAAAAAAAAGAGCCAGATCATACAGGTAGGATCATTGTTTACGGACAAGTCAAACTAGGGAAATGTATTTGAAATATGCTCCCTGCTGAACTATTTTCTTATTCATGGATTACCTTTGCATGTTCAGTGCATATTTTATAGAACATATTGTTAAGTTGTGTGTTGTTGAGTGTTTAACTTAGACCAGGGAGATATGGGTTTGAATTGTCACCAGATATGAAACTTATTCCATTGGGCCAGTCACGTGCTTTTAGCTTAACATATCTCAAGGTGGTGGGAGTGTGGGGCGGGGGGGGGACCTGTCCTTGTGTGCCAACCTAAATTTTCTAAGGGTGAAATTTAAATGAGAAACAAATGGAGGAAGGAAATGAATCCATTGTACATGAATCAGTTCCAAATTGGTGAATGTATGTGTTGTATATATGTGTCTGTCACTAAATATGAAAGAGAATAGAGAATTTAAAATTTTCATGACATTATGTTTGTGAATGGATAAAATATTAACCACAACTTTGGAATTCATAAAATATATGACAACAAGAAAGGAGTATTAGTGGATCTCCATGCCTACTCTGGGACCAGTCCTTTGTTAACTTAGCTTCCACTAAAAAGTAAGTATATTTATTCCAACTCCAACTCAATTGTGTGTAAAGTTATTTAAAATCTGAAGGTCACTATTAGACATGGGCATGAACCACAAAAAACCCAAACCATGGGGTTCATGGTTTGTGGCATTTTCACGAACCAGGAACCCCACGAACTGGGGCAAGTTCACAAACCAGTATGTGGTTTGTGGGGTTAAAATGCTTCTTTCAGGCCACTTCGCAGCAGCAGGGAAAGGGGCATTTGATAGTTTAAAGGGCCCTTTCCTGCCGCTTACAAGTGGCAGGTCCCTTTAAACTCTCAGCTGGCAGGTGGCAGTGGGGGACCCCCCCTGCCAGCTGATAGTTTAAAGGGCCCTTTCCTGCCACTTGCAAGCAGTGGGGCCATTTAAATGGCCCAAAGCTCACAAACCCCAGCCCCATGCCCCACCCCACCCCAGCCCACACACACCCCAGCTCCAGCCCCCCACCCTACCCCACCCAGCCCCCACTTACCTTGGCTCTGCTGCTGGGGTGGTGGAGGCTACTGCCCAGCAGCATCAGTTCCAGCCTTCTCCGCCACCCTGTGGGCCTGCAGCTTCCTCCCCCTCCTCCAGCAAGGGGTGGGAAGGGCGTTTTTGGTCCCCTTCGCAGCTGCACAGGCCCGCAGGGTGGCAGAGGAGGCCTAAAAGGGTCTTCCTGCCCCTCAAATGGCCCCTGCAGCCTCCACCACCCCAGCAGCAGAGCCAAGGTAAATGGGGGGCTGGGGCTGGGGTGGGGTTTGTGGGATTTGGGCCCTTTAAAGGGCCCTGCCACTTGCAAGTGGCAGGAAAGGGCCCTTTAAACTATCAGCTGGCAGGCAGCACGGGGGGGGGGGATCCCCACTACCACCTGCCAGCTGATAGTTTAAAGGGACCTGACGGTTGGAAGTGGCAGGAAAAGTTTAGATGGCTATTTCCCCACCGCTCCAAGCAGCGGGGAAATTTTTTTTGGTTCGTATTCAGGTTCATGCCCATCTCTAGTCACTATTAGCTTAGGTGTACACTTCCTTAGGACTAGCATTTATTTATGTCTATATTTATTAAATTTATTTTACTGTCCTCGAACCATGTTTTTAGTTTTTAAATATGATTCAAGTTACCTCTGTGGTGCAATTTAAATAGCTGATAAGGAATTAATAGCATTCTCTACTTATAATATTAAAAATGAATTAGCCAGTTTAAATATCTTGCATCACTGAAAGATATGTGGGATGGGGATGGGTCGTCCCCTGGGATGACCTATTGTGTCGGGCTGTGGGTCCGTTTTGGAACCATTGGCAGCGTATTTAGATTTTTTCTCCAGCCAGCAGTAAAAAGAATTCCATCCTACGTTAAGGACACCACAGACTTCATTAAATTAATTGAGGGTAGTTCCGTAGCAAAAGAGGATATTCTCCTTACCTTAGATGTGAATTCTCTTTACACATCTATTCCCCATCAAGATGCCAGAGATATAATTGAACATACTCTATTAAACAGATGATCGGTGTGGCGGCTCGTCGCTGGGTTAAAAACTCCCCCCCCCTGCTCTAAGTGTGTGTGAATGTCCCCTCCCTGAGGGGAGGCGGCTCGTCGCCAGGTTAAAAACTCCCCCCCGCTCTGTGTGTGCGTGTGTGTGAACGTCCCCTCCCTGAGGGGAGGCGGCTTTTCCAGGCCTGGCGGTCGCCGCCACCACCGACCTTCCCACATAGCTGGGAACAGCGGGGCGCCCCTCCGCTTTGGCCTCCCCCATCCAATACCTCCCCTCTCTTCTCCCAAATGGTGATGCGTTGCTGGCTGCTCCGTGGTTGGAAGGAAGCCCTGCTGATCAAGGAAAGCTGGGCTTCCATTTGCGTTTCCAGGGCAACAGAAGCACAAGCATGCACAGACTACTCATGGGAAAGCAAGAGCAGACCCATGAGCTAGCAGATGTTTCCACAGGAAGACTGAAGTCTGTGAATATGATGATATGAGCAGGGCACAATCTCAGGCAGTTTGGTGTAGATGCAGCCTGGCAGGAGGTGGCTTTATGTATGGTTCTGTGCATGCAGGGCAGTGTAATTTCTAAACACGAGAACATAGAGAAGAATGCAAGAAAAAAGCATAACACTAAATTGTTAAATTAAGGGATAGAAGAGACAGCATGAAATTATACTATGCAACCAAGAGATCTGTTTGTGCCTGTGTGTGCAGTTGCAGCTGACTTGTGGTGCCTAGAGGTGGGCATGATCCAAAAAAATTACGCTCTCCTGAAAAATTAATAGAGGTTTCCTACTGTATATGTCCAAACTAACACACAGAGCCATGAATGAGGTTTTCCCACAAAATACAGTGTTTTAAAAGCAGGTTAAAAACGGAGAGTGACAGACAGAAAAACAGCCATTCCTCCTACAAAGCCCCGTTTTTTAAAAAAGCAAAAAACATTTGGAGTGCCCGTGGTGGCTACAGAACACCCCCTCCCTCCCCTCTCTTCTCCCAAATGGTGATGCGTTGCTGGCTGCTCCGTGGTTGGAAGGAAGCCCTGCTGATCAAGGAAAGCTGGGCTTCCATTTGCATTTCCAGGGCGACAGAAGGAGGGCAAACACAGCTCAGGCATTCCCCTGGCTCCGTTGCCCCAGGAATAGATTACTGGTGCCTGAGTGTCTGCAATCCCGAACAGAAACCGATCAATCCGATCAAGCCCCAAACAAGCAAATCTCTGACAGCTGGATCGGTTGCCATGGACAGCACCGATTAGCTGAGTCCCAATGGCGCGAACACCATTATCGGGGGTTTTTCAAATTGTAATGCTGATCATGCCCATCTCTATTGCTGAGACTGAAAGGGAAAGAGGCCTTGGAGTCATGGTGGATAGCTCCACTAGAGAAAGGCTCATTGAATTGGAGAAGGTGCACTGTTAGCAGATCAGATCTATGGAGACAAACTCTGGGATTAACGAGTGCCATGTTAGTTTGGACATATACAGTAGGAAACCTCTATTAATTTTTCAGGAGAGCGTATATAGAGGCAGCCAGAGTAGAGTAGAAGGCAGGCAAAGCTGACATATAGGAGATGTGAAACAAGAAAACTGGGACTGGCACAAGATAGAAAAGAACAGAGTAAGAGGAGGTGGGTCTGGATTACCAATTATCAGATTTTTTTTAAAAAAAATATTTTCTTCACATATCTAATATATCAATGGAAATGTCTTTATGGGCAAGCAATTATACAGCATCTCCACTTTTTAAAAAATAACATTAATTTTCTTAGCAAAATTATTCATGTTGCCTAAAATTTTATTTATTGTAAGGGGTGCCAAGGCATTCTTTACTATGCACTTGCATTTGAATTCTACCAATTATTACCATGAGAATTTCATACAAGAGGACCAATTATACAAGATGATATATATTTAGATAAGAAGATAGGAGTCCTCACCAACGTGACATGGTAAAAACCATGGGAGGTTGTCCTGGAAGGAAATAGCTTGAGCATAATTCCTACTGTGCTTTTGCAAAACATTTTGAAAAGCATAATTAATATTTATCAAGGTAAAAAGGGCAGAATTCTCCAAGTTATTTAGAAAATAAGGATATTTTACTTAGAATACTTGTTTATATTAATTTGTTTTGGAAGCAAGATTGTAAATAATCACTTGCCAGGCATCAGTTGTGAGAATGGTCTTCCTTCTTGATATCAGGCTTTACAAAGAAGTCTTTTTTTAGAGGCAATGACTAACATAATATGTATGGGCAGATGGAGTAGTAAAGATTTTTGTGGACTACTAAATTTTTGGATTTTCAAGGCTGCTATAGGGAAAACAATGTTTAACCAATTTTCCTTTTTTGCAATATTCTCTTACTTTTGTATATAAAATAAAAGAAAGGACACACCATGGAACAAAAAAGCTCCCCCCACCCACATACATCTCCTATTTTCATACCTCTTTTTCTGTTTATTCCAACCTAGTTTGGAGATTATGATTTTCCTATTTCCCTCTATAATTAAGCCAATAAACATAGAGCATCTTCTTTGAAAATTGTCTGCACTTTGGGTTTTTCTTATTACAAAATGGACAGTGCACTTCATTCAAACACCAAGATTGCCCAGTTTGTATTTGATGCTAACTTGTTTTCGTCAAGCAGCATGGAAAACAATGGATGGATTTGATTCAGCATCTGATTGATATTTCCAGGGTGTGAAAACCTCCACTACCAGATTAGGCTGATATTGCATATTCAAACACATACAATGATATATTTGTCATTGCTATTGACCTTTATCTCTCCAGTTTCCTGACAACCTTCTACAGTTATTGACATTACAAATACCAGCAACAACGTGCAGGGCAAAGTATAACCTTTCATTTACCTTCATGTCCCTCAAATGACTTGCATAGGTAGTTTCAACAAAAGCTGCAAACAATGATACTGTTGATTTTTCCCCCCTTAACTTGCTAAAATGTTTTCCATTTTCCTCTTGTTCTCTGAAAATCATGCCAATAACTCACTACAAAGAAAACGATTTCAAATGAATACAGGTAATTAGAAGTGTCAAGAAATCAGCAGAGAGTAGGGTGTCTGCCATCATTTCTCAGGAAAGACTGCCAGATTCCTTTTCAAAAAGATCTTTGTCATTTTTTTAATAGAAGGTAATTAATGTAGACTACAGTAAAGTGTACAGGATCCCAGTCACTTGTCTTTCTTTCCTTATAAAGGAGACCATAAAGATGTTTTGATTTCTAGAAACAATCTTCTGAGGTTATTCAAAAATGACTTTTAATTACTATAATAGTCTTTTTTTTGTCTTTTCATTCTTCTAAAAGCAAGAAAAAATTAGAAAGGGCACATTTATAAGAGTGACAAAAGTAAGTTTTCTTTCCTTCTTTCTTTTATTGTTAGCAAAGTGCCATGCTAAGTAGTTTGGTATAGAATTGAGACATGATGATGTGGCACAACGGAGAAGCCTGATCCGGGGAAAAGAAGCAGTCATTGTGGAGCATATCAACTGGTAGCTTGGGGAAAAAATGCATTCTAAAAAATGATTTTAAAAACCACAACACTTCAGTTCCTGTAATTACATACTTTCACCATTATTTGCAAATCTGATTGCATCTATTTTATCCATGATGGTAACAGAACTGATTATTTCAATAACCACACCTCTGAAAAATAAACAAACATATTTTCAACCTTGTATGAGATTACTTCTGTATCTTGGGGAAATTACATGCTGCCTTTCAGAGATGCATAAAAAACTGCCTAGGACTTCCCTTCTCATACCTGGCCAGAGTTTCAAAGTGCAGCTCAGTGGAAGACTCACTGGACCACCAAGCCAAGAAGGTCTTTGTTAACCTCAGTTAACCTCTATCCTGCCTCATCTTGCACTGTAATGGGTTTACCTCAAGCACTAGCACCATTTTTTTAAAGCTCGGGTTTCTTGAAAGATATAAATTGGTTCTCAACATTAAAATGAAATTCTGTACATGCCCAGAATGTGCTGTTTGCTTTTTAGTCTGTTCTTTGTTCTAGTTAAGGATATTAATTGCAGCTTCAAGAGAACAACAGTCTCTAGTGGGGATTTTAAAAGCTCTTAAACATGTAGTTTAAAACATATAGTTTTAGTTGGGGAAACGAAATTGTCCCTTCGCTTGTCTCACCAAACTCTGGAAAGCTTCTAAAACTTCACAGTATACAATTATATATCATATCATCATAATCATCATTGTTGTCATCATCATCATTGTTGTGTGATGTTACAGCCCACCAGATGTTTAGGGGGGAATTTTTTGGTCCTTCACTTAGATTTTATCCAAGAATAGAGGAATCAGTGAGGTATCACCTTAGGGTGTGATCTCTTCCAAGTAATGCGGCTGTTTACAACTGTCCGGTTGTTATCCTGTCTATGCCACTATCGCCTCGATGTTTAGTTAGTTCTTTTGAAATTACTCCTAGTGCTCCTATCAGTACTGGAATAACTGTTGTTATGTTTCTCCCAGAGATGCCGAACTTCAAATCTTAGATCTTGATATCCAGGTTTTGAGTCCAGTGGCACTTTAGAGACCAACAAGATGTTCAGGGTGTAAGCTTTTGAGAGTCAGAGCTGCCTTCTTCAGACACTTTTGGGAAGTTGATAGATTTCTACTCCATGCAGCTCAATACAGCCTTCCATGAGGATAGTTTTAGGTGGGTAGCCATGTTGGTCTGCAGTAGAAAAGTAGGATTTGAGTCCAATGGCACCTTAGAGACCAACAAGATTTTCAGGATGTAAGTTTTCGGAAGTCTGAGCTCCCTTTTTCAGCCACAAAGATATTTTATTTTCTTGATATTTTATTATCTTTTCAATTTCGTTTTCTTCAATTTGACTGTCACCTGGGATTGCCACATCAATAAGGTTGACCTACTTATTTTAACAAGTGTATTAGGAGTATTATGTTCTAACTTCTTATCCACTTCTTATGCCACAAGAACTTAACTTTCTCATTTTCAACAACTTTGTCAGGCTCATGTTCCCACCAATATTTCACAGGCAGTAGTTTGTATTTTTTGCATACATTCCAGTGCAGCATTGCAAGTACTTTATTATGGTGCTTTTAATAGTCAATTTGTATGATCTTAATGCACTCACTGATGAGATTGGTCAGCTGTTTCATCCGCTTTGTTATATAATCTACATTTGCCATTTGTGGTCTTTTCAATTTTAGCTTTCATATACTTTGTTCTTAATGCTTATTCTTGTATGGCTGTTGTTGTTGTTGTTATCCTTACAGCATATCATTTTCATTGAACATTTAAGGTCATGCTGAGCCCCCTCTTTGAAGTATCAATTATACTTCATTATACTGAATTTCAGAGATTCCTTTGTTAAAATATTTTAATGCGATGAGATAGAAATGCTTTATTCACAAAACAATTTCCCACTAAAACTGCATTAAATATTTTTCTTGATAAAAATATAGGCAATTAAGGCCTGATTAACATGTGACATTGATAGTCAAGAAGAACATGCATGTCCTTTAATTTGGGCTGTCAGTTACTTTTGTGCTTATCTACAGCATGCCAGAGATCCATAGCTGATATATCCATATTACATGCATAGCAGTATAATTTCAGTGAGATACTGGTCATGTGCAAGACCACAGTTTGGTGTAGTGGTTAAGATTCTAATCTGGAGAACTGGTTTGATTCCCCACTCCTCCACTTGAAGCTGGCTAAGTGACCTTGGGTCAGTCACAGCTTCTACGAGCTCTCTCAGCCCCACCCACTTCACAGGGTGTTTGTTGTGGGAATAATAATGACATTCTTTGTAAACCGCTCTGAGTGGATGTCCTGAAGAGCGGTATATAAATCGAATGTTGTTGTTGTTGTTGTTGTTAAGACCACATGAGTAATTCCTTTTTTTTTGCTCAACCATGTCACATTTAAATAAAGCCAAACACTACATTGTAAATTGTATTGCAATGTAACATATTACTGTAGGTTCATGCTAGCAAATAAACATAAGCTGCTATTAATTACATGTACAAATGTAAATTCAGACACAAGCTAAATTACAAGAGGCATCCCTAATAGATATATCTTTCTGCAATTTATTTAATTTAATTTAATGGTAAATTTAGGTGCATTTATTAAAAGCATGCTTATGGTAATTTTAGGTGCTAATTCACAGCTTTAAATTTTCCCCCCTTTCTTTTAAGAGATGGAAGGGAGAGATAGGGACCAGCCAGAGCTCATGCCTGTTTGTATACCCAACTCCCTTGTTCCATATCAGTGGAGAATGCATTATGGGTTATCAGGGAATTAAAAAACCCATTCTTGATGAGCTCATAGGTTGTTTTTCACTTGTAGTTCACTTGTTTCCAGGTTGATCTGGGGTACTAACAACAGGTTCAATTGCTGAGTTGTGTCAAGCCTAGTACAACTTAAGTTTCTTATTGCATAAGTTTTCAATTGGTGGGTCATGACATACAAATGGGTTATACCACATCCTAATATGGGCTAAAGGGACACTAGATTTGTACTTTTTAATTACTGTTTGGAAAATTTGTTGAGTTACATAATTATTACTCATAGAGTAACACTACCCTCTTGGATATACATCTTAATGAAGTGAGGATATTTGAGTGTGTTGAAGCTGAGAGCAATACTGTCAGGAGCATGGGCTTGGTCAAGAGTCTAAACTCCTGGAAGAGTCACTCAAGGTAGAATGGTCAAAGCTGAGACAGCAGACTAAGATGCATCCACTCCCTTCAGGAATCAATGGTCACATCAGCAGAAGAGAATTGACTGTTCCAGTGGTGATGAGAGTGAAGGAACTCTTGAAGGTTAGCTACTGGGCAGCAGTGGCTAGTGGAAGGTGACACTGGTGGAGGATCTTTCATAGACAATGGCAGTGTCACTTCAGCTAACCCTGGTTAGTACTGAGCAGAAAAAGGCAATGATTAACCACTTCTGATAACCTCTTATTTTGAAAACCCTATGACGAGACAGTCCAAAATGAAAGATGATATAGTGCTGGAGGACAGGACCCCAGGTTGGATGGCCCTCTATTGGCTACTGCGAAAGAACATGAGGAGTATGAAGCCAGGTAGGCTAGAAATCGTAAAACAAGAAATCATGTCTATAAAAACCTTAACAAGAATATGTCAACAAATATATAAAAGAAAACAATGGCCCATTGACTGGAAATGCTCAGTTTACATTCCAGTTCCAACAAAAGGGAATGCTAAAGAGTGCAGGAACTATTGAAACATCATGTTTGATCAAAAAGATTGACGTTTTTGAAAGTCAGGGCTCCCTTCTTCAGATGCCACTTTATACTGAATTGTGGGACTGAATTGTTAACTGTAAATTCACTTCAATATTCCTAGAAAACAATTGGCATTGTTGATTTTTATGTTAGGATTATATTTGCGATTGGTGCTCATATATTCTTTAAATTCCTCCACTCCTGTTTACTTTCCTTTTTAAAAAAGTCACCATCATGTACAGAAAAAGCATCAGATAAGTTTTTTTAAAAAATTATTCAATTTTTATTTATCTTCCTTGAATAAACACACTTCCAAAGCATCTAGTTCAATTCTAAAATGAAACTCCACTTGTCAGAAGATCTTATGAATTTTAGTCCATATATTCCCATACTTGATGATCTGACCTTGTAATAGCAAGGTTACAGTGAACATTTTTATTAAAAGCTGGTTATGTCTATCCACTTTCATGAATGTACCTGTAAAAGACAAAAAAAATCCTCAATTTGAGACAAAATATACGTAGCAGGAAAGTAGAAACATAAAACTGGGTTTCAGCAAAATAGGAAACAATATGGAATCACAGAAATACAACAGAAAAGCAATTTAACAACAACAAAGTAAAATCTTTATCTTATCCAATGCAGGATATTTTTGTTAATGTATAAAACATGCACAGTGCAACTGCACTGATGCCTTCATTTCTGATATGTTAAGAACTTTTGGTTGGCCCATTTGTTCAAGGACTCCCATAGAAACTTTCCTTTGCTGTCGATTCATATCCATGATACATTCTGCTACTATCTACATTAACATCATAATTGCTATGCAGTGTATTGAATATGTCTCGTTTAATGTTATATCAATATACCTGACCTCACAATAAATATTGCTATCCTTGGTCTTTAAACAGTGAACATGGGCATTCGGGTCAATGGCCTATTAATAAGAGCCAACAGTATTCATAAATTCTTAATTACTTCTGTTGTTTCACACATTTTCCTGGCAAAGAGACATACTGCTTTCTACTGACGGTGGAGTCTAATTTAGATTATATCCAGCTATGTCTATCTAAACTCAAGGATAAATATGGGTGAATATGGAAAAGCTTTACTTGTAACAGCTATGTTTGGGAAGGCTGGAACCTGTTCATATTGGGCTCATTAGCAATGGGACTGAAGTTCCAGCTTTTGTTCAAGGGAAACAAATCAAACCTGTTTGTCACAAGCTGGCAACCAACTAGACACAGAGAAAAGTCAACACCACAAGAAAGTTGGATATATCTGAATGCAAGAAGCAGTGTGCTTTAGCATACTGTAGGACTAACAGCTTGATCCTCCAAGTCAGGCCTACACAAGTCATCCTAGCAATCTGGTATGCAGGATCAGGGAAGCAAACTTATTCTGACCTCTCTGACTGTTCTCTTGCAAAAATAAATGAAAAGGACGTCTCCAATTGGGAACCAAGGATCTACTGTTTCCGTATGAAGACGTTTCTCAAGATTGAATTCCAAACTGGAGCACATTTTGAGAGGATCTTATACATGATATGTTGCATTTGTCCTGTTTCCAGATTTTCCTTATCCTCAATACATGCTTTCCCAAAACTTATTTACTCCCATTTGTGGGGGGGGGGGGGGGAGAAAGAGGTCTAAGAGTTTTGGCACACCATCTGGAAGGAGTGGAATACATTTTCTAGCCTTGCTGAAAGATCAACATGGAAATACTATATTTGATCAAAACAAAATAAAGAAAAGACAAAAACAATACACTGAAGAACTATACAGAAGAGATGGAAGGATGCCAGATTAATTCAAAAGAAAAATCTTTTGATGAAGAACCTGAAATCTTAGAAAGTGAAGTGAAAGCTGTACTCAAGCAATTGGGAGAAAGAAATCACCAGGAGTAAATGGAATACCAACAGAGCTATTTCAAGATAAAGAAACTGAGTCCAGCAAAATCTTTAAATGATATGTTAACAATGTGGCCCTCCCAGCTGGCAGGAACACTGCTTAGAGCCAGGGGCCGTCATTTGCACCTACGTCAGAGGTGGAGTGCAGCATGCTTTCCTGGGCATTCGGGGATCCGGGGAGGGGTAGAGCCATGGGCATATAAGGTGGCTCCACCCTGCATTCCCCAGCAATTGCCTTCACTTGACCCACCCACCCACCCTGCAGTAGTACAGGTTTAGCCAGTCACTGTTTCACAGGACCAGGTAGGGATTTTCTTTCTCCCTCTCTAATTGGCTGATAGATGAGAGAGTTTTTTCACCTACCTTGTACTTCTTGCATGGGTTGTGGCAACTGGCTTGTGGTCGAGCTGTAAATAGGTTCTTCTTGGCAGGATAGGGTTTGGGAGAAATCAGTGGGCCAGTGAGCATCCTTGGCACATCCCCATTTGAGGGGTAATTGGGATCTGTCAGGATTGCTGCTATTGTTTGATGGCTGTCACAACAGAGAATCTTCCGTGTGGTATTATGTCTTCACAATTGTTTTAATAAAGGATATATTAATTGAGTACTGTTTCACAAATTTGTTTATACATAGTAAGGGATGTAATAAACAATTTGTATATTCTTTTGTTTCTCTTGACACAACCATATACTACACCATATATTGCAACCTCCCTAGACCTCAATTATACAGGCATCTTATGCGTTCTAAAAACAATTCATTAAAGTGTCCCGTGCTCAAAGTGCTATCATGGATGTTATTAAAGTGCAATTGCTTTTGGCATCCTATGACACTATTTCTCATATAGAACTCGATTTGCCTTGCATACAGGTACAATACAGGTACAGTATAAGGGTAATTCCAGACACTGTGAATGTCACAGATCAAAAAGACCTATAATCATAGGTACACGTAGTTGGTTCTGTGACTGCATTCTCTAACGGACGGTCCAGATCCTTGTAAGGTCCGTTTCCAAGCTTCTTTCTCAAAGAGCACAGATGCTGGAAAATACACATAACAATATAATACATTCCCAAATTTTAAAACATACAATAGTATATTCATATTACAATATACTCACTCAAAGATTCATCATAGTTAACCTTCCATATCCCTCTTTGATTTGTCAATTACTTCCATTTGTGTCCCATTGACTAACAGCTGTATTATCTACAGAAAGCCATCCACGCCCTAATCACACAATCTCCGTCCTTAAAGTAACATTGTTATTATCCCAGAAAGCAGGTGTAATCGTTGGCTATATTTAAGCCATTTGGCATAAGAGTGTTGAGTTTATATATCCAGAATGTCTCCTTTTGATGCAACTCCCTATTTGCTGCTATGTGTTCTTTCTTCCGAGTTTTAAATAAAACGGTGAACAACATTTCCCTTTCACTATGCTTTTTTTCTAGATAATGCTGGACCAAAGGATCCTCTGCTACATTATTCTTAATCCTAGACTGATGTTCACTGAGTCTCGTTCTAATGGAACGTGCAGTACTTCCCACATACAATAATCCACATGGGCATCTCAGGGCATATACCACTCCTTCCGTGCCACAGTTAACAAATTCTTGTGTGGTTTCAATTCCTAGTTGATTCAAGTCTTCTGCGGTCATTATTAGGGAGCACTGTTTACATCTACCACATCTGTACAGACCTCTTGGTAGTCCTGTACCCCTTGGGTCATTGTCATAGTTCAAGTCTGAATGTATGATCTGATCTTTAATATTCCGTGTCCGTCTAAAGGCTACTAAAGGAGGGGTCCCACAGCCCGGGATGTCGTTGACAAGTGGCCAATGTTTCAAAATTGCCCTTCTAATAGCATTGGCTTTATTGCTATAATCAAAGACCCCCACAATTCGTTCCCCTGTTGTTCGTTCCTTTGGTGTAATTAAATCTTCCCTGGCTGTTCCATCAGCACGTAGTCTGGCTTTAATTAAAACCCTATCAGGGTATCCCCGTTGTTTAAGATGTTCCTGCAAGATGTTACTTTGGGCAATATAATCAGACTCCCTGGTGGAATTTCTTTTTAGTCGTAAAAACTGACCCAACGGTAGATTAGCCCTTAGATGTCCTGGATGAAATGATCTATAATGAAGTAGTGAATTCTTGTCTGTTCTCTTCTTAAACGGTTTTACTGCCAAGGTTCCATCCTCCTTCTTGTATACTGTCACGTCCAGATAGTCCACGGACTCCCTACTAGTATTGTTTGATGGCTGACAGCTGAGAGGGCAGACTGCTGTGTGGGACCTCCCATACAAGTATGTCCCCTTATGTTTGACAGCAGGGGGGTTATTAGCCTTGGTAGAAGTTCTATATGCCTGGCTGGCCGCGTGCCAGCCATACCTTGGATGGCTCATGCCCAGGGTAGAGGGACTCACCCAAACAAGTCAGGGCAGGGTCCAGGGCCTGACCTGTGCCGCTAGTTAGGACTTCCCATATTATGTTTAATGTTATACTGTTGTCAAATAAATGGCCTTTAATACCCAGCACTAGCGTCTGCCTCTTCATTCCATTGGGGGGGGGGCAAATATGGCAAACAAAACTATGGCCCTCACACTGGAAATACTCAATCTACATTCCAATTCCAAAAAAGGGGATGCCAAAGAGTGCAGCTTCTATCAGACCATCATGTTAATTTCCCAAACAAGGAAAGTGATGCTCAAAATTCTACAGCAGAGACGAAAAAAAATATTTCGTGGTTGTTATATCATCAATGGTATCTAAATTGAAATTGGTTTCCCATTGGCAAAGATGTCATACAAGGATGCATATTATCTCCTCACCTGTTCAACTGAAGCTGAATTAGATTTTGAAAAAGGTGGAGTGAAAACTGGTGGAAGGAACATTAATAATTTGAGATATGCAGATGGTACCACATTATTGCCAGAAAACAGTGAAGACTTGAAACGTCTACTGGTGAAGGTTAAAGGAGAAAGTGCCAAAGCAGGATTGCATCTGAATATCAAGAAGACAAAAGTAACAACTATCAAGGAATTACACAATTTTAAAGGTTACAATAAAGGTATTGAATTGTTCAAGATTTTCTATTCCTCGGCTCAATCGTCAACCAAAAGGGAGACTGCAACCAAGAAATTAGAAGAAGTTTGAGACTTGGAAAAGCAGCTGTAAGGAAACTAGAAAAGATCCTTAAAGATAAAGATGTCTCTCTGGGGACCAAGATCAAGATAACTCATACTATGGCATTCCACATTACTATGCATGAATATGAAAATTGGACAGTGAAGAAAGCTTGCAGGAAGGAAATTGACTCATTTGAAATGTGGTGCTGGAGGAGAGTTTTGTGGATACCATTGATAGGCAAAAAAACAAATAAGTGGGTTCTAGATCAAATCAAGCTTGATTTTTCCCTAGAAGCTAAAACTGAGGCTATATTACTTTGGTCACATCATGAGAAGACAAGGCTTTTTGGAAAAGTCAATAATGCTATGAAAAGTTGAAGAGAGTAGGAAAAGAAAAAAGACCCAAATTAGATGACTGGACTCAATAAAGGAAGCCACATCCTCCAGTTTGCAAGATCTGAGCAAGTTTTGTTAATAATATGACATTTTGGAGGTCTTTCATTCATAGGGTTGCCATAAGTCAGAAGCGACTTGATTGTATATAACACACACACTTTTTAATTAATAGCAGGTCTTCTCAAAATCCTCCTTAGGTCTGTCTATTTATTTGAGTTTACTTCCAGGAAAATCAAAAAGAGTCCAGTAGCACCTTTAAGACTAACCAATTTTATTGTAGCATAAGCTTTCAAGAATCAAGTTCTCTTCCTCAGATGCCTGATCCAGGAAAGACATCTTAGGATTGCACTGTAAAGTTCTCTAAGGAAAAATGGAATGTATGCAACAATTATTGTACTAGATGACAGAAAATGAATTTACTTAGAAGCAATGATCCTAGGCAGAGGAGCTCTATCTCTCCTCCTTTGGTGCCATGCATCATGGTGGCCTGAGGAATGGAAGAAGCATACCAACATGTGAGGCTGAGTAACAGAATCTGTCTGCAATAGGAGAGGTCTGAAAGTGCAAGATATGTAAGATGTGTGCACTGACCCTTTATGCTGTGTGTGTGAAGGGGGGGAGGAAGATCAAGGGTTTGTTAATCCCTTTAAGGATCCCTTTCTGTATAGATGCTGTACCTACCAACTCAGGGAGAATATTTTGCTCTCTGGCCACATACATTTACATAATGAAACTCGTTAGTTAAATAATCAAATATCATCTTTAAAAGACAGATTTTTCCCTACTAACCTGTATCTCCTAAAGGTTTCATATTTGTGTGTTTTACACTAATTGTATCAGTGTAATAACATGATATTTTATGGAGAAGCAATATGTATCTAAACTTATCCCTACAGTGTGAAGACGCATGCACTATATATACCCATCTTTTAAATTCCTAAGATATGCCTTAAAATATTGGTTCTAGTGTCTGAATCTGCTGAGTATTTTTTGATCTAATTACATGCTTAGAATATTCACTGCTCTTTGGACTAAAGTTCAGCAAAATAGGTAACAACAACCAAATGAAAAGTAAAGGACTTTTATTTCAAGGATGACTACATGAAAAGGAGGAATTTTGGGAAGGGCATCTAATCGCATCAATTTGAGGGAAACTGTATTGGTGGATTTTCCCCCCAACCATTTAAGGTACAGCATCCCTAATGTCATTTGCAGATTAGTAAAGCATTAGTATATTTGTTCTGTTATAAACCAAGTCTTTCAAGCCACTGAAATTTAAGTTTTATGTATATATATTGGATAGGTCACTGACACTGATAAATAATAAATCAATTATACAATTCAAAGCATTTTTCTTGGAGCAAATATTGTTACATTGGTATTAAAGCAGTGTGTTATTTCTTTTTAACATTTTTTTTCTTTACTCACATGCATTATCCTATTTCTATGGAAAAATCATGAAAAGGAGAGGGGAATAGGCTATGCAATAAATATATTTTAAGGCTATACTCCCATAAAGATTACAGTGTAATCGTGATATATATACTTTAATGGAATGAAGGGCTTTTAAAAAAATCCTTTCTCTATATGACACTTGAAGCTATTCAACAGAAAAAGGCATTCAGATACAGAAATACGGAGTGTATTTTGCTGCTAGCATCTTATCCAATCACAGCACATCTGGGTGTTTCTTTCTGTGTTGACAAGGATGCACAGATGCTTTTTAATACCCATAAACCAATATGCTAAATATGAAAACAAAGGAATGCATACAGAATTCTGTTAGTATTTCTATTAATCTAAGATACATTCAATTTATATCTTAGTCTATATCACTTTTTTTTGCACGCAAACCTCTGTCTGCTTATAAATAAGCCTGTAAAGGGAAAGAAATGCATACATATCCTGATGATCTAACACCCATCCTAAGCTATCCCCATCTTGTGTCACTGCCTAAGTCATGCAAATTACACCAAAGCTGCCAGTTGACTAAGATTAATGACACTGCGCCAGCTTCTTTGTTTCTCTCTGCGGCCGTTTAGTGTGAAATACTATCCAAAAACATTATCTATCCTCTATTAATCCCACAAATTTGTTCACACCATGCACATTGTTTAGGGCAATTTACAACAGGAACATACTGAGCACAATTGCATTTAATTACTTGGGTTCTAATTACATTCATTAAAGGCTAATAAAATAAATGAAACAGCTTTAAAAGCTTCTGCAAAACACATGGGTCTTGTCTCCCTCATGAAACATACAGTAGATGTTTGATGTGAAACACATACATGTGTCTGCCTATATGCATGTATCTTGCTAGCACATAATATACAGAGAGAGTATATGAAACACGGATATAAAGCTGAGATTGCAGATCCCAGATGTATTCTGCTGATATATTTATTTATATTACCAAACCAGTTATAAAGACTGCAGGAATTCTGAACTACTCTGGTGGAAGAAAGACAAATACCAGTTTTAAAACTGAAGATAGATTCTTCTAATTATTTCCACCCGGACTACAGAGTAGATCTGCACTTTGATTGTTCCCTTTATCTGCATAGCAGAGGATGTCAATCAACTGTTTTTAAAGTTCTCCCAAAACAATACATTGGTTTAATTGGTATCCTTAAAGATACCTTGTAAACATCCAGTTTTGCTGAGATTTGGCTGACTTTTTTTTTTTGAGCCAGTGGAGTTTGAAAGAACAAACAGCTTATTTCTTATAAAACTATACATTTGTTCTAAGAGTTATATTGCATTGCACACACAATTTTTCAAAAACTTGAACCATATTATGTATAAGAGGACACAGAACCTGCAAAACGTGTAGACTGAATACAACTTTAAGCAGAAAGTATTTCCATGATAAATAGATACATAATCTGAAGATCATGTGTGTATTATATAACCTCAAGTCATTTCTGAGTCAAAGTGTTCCTATGAATTAACAACCTCCAAAATATCTTATCATGATCATGTCTTGCAAACTGAAGCCTGTGGCATCCTATTACTGAGTCAAGCCATCTCATTTTGGGAATTCTTCTTTTCCTATTGCCTTTAACTTTTCTTAGCATTATTGTCTTTTTTCAGTGAGTCTTGTCTTCTCATGGTATGACCAAAGTATGATAGCCTCAGTTCAGTAATTTTAGCTTCTAGGGAGAATTTCCCTATGCATATAATGTTCATAGGCTGAAGCATAAACAATAATTTCATATAACAATTTACATATTTTTTTCAAGATTTTTCCTGTATACAAGTGCTTTTCAAGGTGAAAATGGGTTGCATTTTAGCAGATCTTATTCATATATATTTGCATGTATAATTTTACATAGTTTAAGGTCATCACACTTTCCTGTAACATGAGAATATGTGCTATCTGGTTGAGCTGGGAAGACATTATTGTCATATGTTATTGTCACATTGATGAGACGTGGAAAAGAACAGAAAATAAAACTAAGTATCATGATGTCAGCTCTGAAAGCTAAGATTTTCCTCATTTAGACTATAAAGAATGTTGGAGCGTTTAGACTGTAGGTTAATTCATATGTTACAAAGTTCTTGTGGCTGACATAAGAACTTTAGATCAGATTTGTGATGGGAATTTTGTGCCTCCTGGGTGCATATGGGTCCAATTCTGATTACGACCATCGCATACATGCAGATGTGGCATGAAAATAGCATTTGGGGGGTGGAGGCTGAAGCACTTCTTCCATGTGTGCCAAAGTTGTGATCAGAATCAGGGCTACATGCATCTGGGATTCACAGAATTGATTTACTATGACACGAGCTTTCTATAAACAACAAACTATAGAAGTATACTGTATTTTATTGGTTGTTGTTAGAATAAACTCAAGTTATTCAGATTCAGAACCTGTAGAAGGCTGTAGACAAGCTCTCTAAATGTGAAACAGCTTCCAAATTAATTGCAATACTGGCATAATACTGTGGTTTGTCCTGAAGATCCATGTTTATGTCATTTGTTACTTCTTGTCTTTTTTTGTAATTTGTTGCTCTGATTGATGATTGCAACAAATAAACTAATTGGTCTTTGAGGAAGAATTTATTGGAGCCTCTCATCATCACAAAAAGTGGCAGGTGCCTCTTCCCCTTCTAGGTTAATGTCCCACCACCTTTGCCCCAGAATCACTACCCCACATGACAGGGAATGACCCCTAACCCCTGTGATCCTGAGAGGTGGGTTCATGCAACCTCTCTATGAGCTCATCTTGTCACTTGAACCAATAAGAAAAGGTTTTGATTTTATGAGATGCCCTGGCAGAGAGGTGGGGAGCACTCTGCACCCTATTCCTTTTAGGCCCCTGAGGGGTCATCTGCTCCCTCTATGAGATTGGCACATCCTCTCTTCTCACTAGGGAATATCCAGATATTGTTCAAATGCACCCCTGCGTATGTAGGCCATTGAGGAGCCTAGTCTTTAAATGGAGGAACCACTTTGTGATCTCTGTGTTTTCTGCAGCTGCTGGAGCTTTTGCAAGATGAGCCAGTGTAATAAGAAAGGAGCCCCATACAGGAGGATGCCTAAGAGCTGCTCATGGAACCTTCAGAATCTGTGCTGGTAGAAGAACTGCTGTATGAGGAAATGGCCCCAAACCTGAACCTTTGAAAGAAACAACATTACCTTGCATACAGACTTTCTCCCCTAATGTAAGTACTAAGTAAAGGGGTGGGGGAAAGTGGAAACAGAGGATAACTTCCAAACCGTTTCCCCCCCCCATTGCAGATAGAGCTAAAATATGCAACTGTGGCTGAGGAAGTCAAGGAAAACAAGTCTGATAACAGTTGCAGGTTCTGCACTCTCATAGCATATTGTTAAGAAGTACCATACAGATGGTCAACCAATGATGACAATGATTAGTCCAGTGCCAAAACAGATATTCAAGTCTTGGGGGACAAGATAGAAGAAGCAGTCCTCTGAAAGACCCAGGGAGGAGACCAGCCCTCAGATGTGCCCAATAATACAAAAGTGAATGCTGCAGAGAAAGAGGTAGCCCCACTGAAAGAAGCTGAAAACCCTCATGTTCAAGTCTTAATTCTCAATGTAAGTATGAAAAAAGAGAGCCTGAAAGAATGTAAGGATGTTGGAGAAACAATTCCAAAAGGTGTTTTTCTTTTCTGTTTTCATTTAGCTATTAGAGAATGCACCAATTGAGTATGCTCTACTGCTTGCGGAACCAACTGGTGTTCTCACAGAGAACAGCCCTAATAAGAGTAAAGATGAGTATGACCTGAAACCTTCTGTAGGGAAGGTGTTTAGAAAGAGGAGGCTGCATTTGTATTACTGTGATGACAGCTGCTGTGACAAATCAAGTGGAAGGGATACTGATTTTGATTCTACAGACAACGCAGACAAGCTGTACTGGAACTTCTGTGATCTTAGATGCTGCAGTTCTTCTGAGGGCTGGTCATTAACAGAGACAGACGATAGTGATTTTGAGCCTGAAAATGTGGAGGAGACATCCCTCAAGCTTTTAGAAGATGTGGAGGGCAGTGGTCTTATGAAATTGCCTCTGAGTGGAAAAGACAGTCCTGAGCTGCGTTAGAGAATCTGACTGGAGAAGAAAAGTGAAGGGTGGTGGTGGATTAAAAACCCATAACCTATACACAGGCTCTAATAAAATACTTCTTATGCAAGTAAAAACAGTGAGTCATGTCATGATGTCTCATGAGGATGTGTTAAAAAGGATTTACTAAAATCTGGGGGAAGTGGGGAGTTTTGGAGGGGAGGAATCCCTCTTCTACTACTCTCATCTTCTAAGAGTAGTAAAACACTGACTACAAAGGATATGAAAGAACGGCTTTTGTATCAGGATGCGTACATGCTGCATAAACCAGCAAGAGTATGTTTTAAAAGAAACAAGATGATTGTTCAGGATGTGGAGGAGAAATGGCAGTTTGATCCAAAAATTATGCTTTCACAGCACCTTTTGCTGTCACATCCAGAGAAAAAAGGGGAACGATTAGGCCCTAGAAGGGGATAGGGCACCTGTCACTTTTTGTGATGATGAGAGGTGTCCTCTTATCCTGCTCCAGGTGACTCTCTACCACCTGGTTTGCATGCCTGCTTGCTACTGTTTAACAGCAGCCACTCCACAAAAGCCACTATGTCGTAGTGGTTAGAGTTTCACACTAGAATCTGGGACACCCAGGTCTTACCCCTCATTCTGCTGAGGAAGGTGGCTGGGTGACTTTGGGTCAGCCACATGTTCTTAGCCTAACCTGCATCACAGGGTAGATGGGAAAATAAAATGGAGGAGAAGAGAATAGTGTTAACTGCGTTGGGTCCCCATTGTGGAGAAAGGCAGAGTATACATGAATTAAATAAATGTCTGTATAGGCACAGATGAGGGGTCATGGGTAGAACAGAGAGAAAAAAGTGTAGAAAGGTGATAATAGGAGGGTTGCCAGGAGAAAGGAAAGGGGAAATACTGAGGGGAGGGGGATATGGGGAAAAGTGAGCCCCCCCCAGCAAATCCTTATGGGTTCTTCACTGTGCAACTGGGTCAGAATTTTCCTGGGTAAAGACTGCAAGGGGGAGAGAATACTGAAGATGGTGGGTACAGATAAACATAGGTTGACTGGTGGGTAGAAAGAAGGAAGCAGGGAAAGGGGAGAGACTACGGGAGATTTTAGGGAAAGGAAAGTGGAAATAATGGGGGAGGGGAAGATGCAATAATCCCTGCAAGTCCTTGTGGGTCCCCTGCTTGTTTTATTCTATATCTAACGGATATAAAAGGATGACTTAGAGTCAGGTTATATTATACAAAGTGATAGTAATGTTACAATGAATTATTTACTTCTTATTATATTATCCAATAGGATGGCTGTATGAACACTGTATTTAAAACATCTCTGCATATAAGGGTATCATATTCCATGTTAGACATGGAAATCAGTAAACAAAGGAATAGGAACAAATGGAGACAGAGGTTAAAATACACTGATTTGCATCAAAATTTGCTTTCCCCTACTCTTCATTTTGCTTTACTGACAGAAGATGACGCATCTCTGCCTTCCCTCCTTCTGTGTAATCCTGCTTCTTAGTGACTACTTTCTTCAGAACATTTGTTACTGTTCAGAAATACCCTACTAGCAGCTGTTTATAAGCTCTACTTCTGGGCCTTCTACTTTCTATGCAGGCTAAAAGGGGTAAATCCTGATGAGAAAATGACTTGCATTATTCAGTTCCCAGTTCTAGTGTACTGTCTGTAGCATATGAATCACATGGAACTCACCATGAATGTCATCTGCAACCTGATGATTTACATGATATAAACTTTATTTTTTTATTGAAACATTTACACTATTTATTAGAACATCTGCAATTACAAATCAAAAGCATTAACAGTTACAATCAAAAGAAAATAACAGCCACATAATCCCTCCTTTCACCCCCCATAAATATGCCTGTCATTCAAATCCCTTCAAAAGCCCTTGCTGCACCTCCTCCTAAAGATCTCCATGATGGGTGCTTGCCTCAACTCCTCAGGGAGCCTGTTCCACAGAGCAGGGCCCAGAAGGGAAAAAGCCAGAGCTCTGGTGTGTAAATATGCACTCCTGCGAAATGGTCTGATTCTCAACTTTCCAGTAGTCCGTTTATACACCACCACATCTAAGAAAATAACACATCAATCATGTGCAGTCCAAGATAGTCTAATGTTAACATCCACTGTATCCATCCAATCTGCCAGCTGTCTAGCATGGTCCCGCCCATCTACTACAACAAAAATGTCATCAATATAGCGGCCAAAATAAAGAGTCTTATTGTATAAAGGGGTTCAGAAAAGCTGTGCTCTCTAGATGTGTCATATAAAGATTAGCTATGCTTCGTACTGCGGGACAACCCATAGCTACCCCTTTAATTTGATAATAGAACTGGCTGCAGAATCTAAAATAATTTCTTTCTAATATGATATCAAGAAGGCTTAGCAAAAAGTGGGAGGGAGAAGTCTGATCAGTCCTAGTCGAGAGAAATCATGGGGGATGGAAGTATGTAACGCCTCAACATCCAACGTCATAAAGCAGGCAGAATTTGGAATAGAGAGCACTTCTACAGTTTGAATAAAGGTTGTAGTATCCTTAATATAAGATGTAGAATTCTGCACCATAGGTTGTAATATATGGTCTAAGAAAAAAGCCAGAGGTTCCAATACTGAGCTAGTTCCTGAAACTATCAGTCGACCAGGGGGAGGGAAAACATTTTTGTGTATTTTCGGCAACAAGTAAAAAACTGGAGTCCTGGGTGTTTCATGTGTTAAACTTCTAACAGTTTTCACATCTAACTCTCCAGCAATATAAGCCTCCTCCAATACTAATTACCCGTTGAATATCAGGTACGGGATCTCGTGCTATGGGCTTGTAATTATTTCTGTTGCTAAGCTGTAAATCAACCTCCCTCAAATAATCGGAAGTATTCAACATGATTATGCCTCCGCCTTTATCAGCAGGCTTTAAAGTGATCCCACTCTCTTTACTAAGTTTATCCAAAGCTTGCCGTTCTCCCCTAGTCATATTATTCCAAGGGTTTTTATTAGAAGCTGCAAGTTGTTCAATATCCTTCTTCACTAGTCTCTTGAAAGTTTCAATCAGACCATCTGTAATTTTAGGGATAAAAGTAGATCTATATTTTAGTCCCCGAGTTCTGGTTTGAATACCCTGACTTCCAAATTGTTTCTTAAGTTTAATTAAATGTGTTAATTTGAAAAGGTTCACCCTTGTGCGGAAAGCATTATACTGTGGGGTGGGTACAAAACCCAACCCCTTATTTAAGACCTGCCTTTCTATATCACTGAGAGATCGATCCAAAAGATTAAAACTATGTCAAAAACCTCCCTCATCTGGGTCTGTGGCCCCCTCTTAAAAAATCATGGGGATTCGAATAAGAGACTGTCCTGTTTCTAAGGGTACGGACATATTGCTGTTCATCCCCAGACTGGTCATTATCTGACGGGTATGTTGTTTCATATCCAGTACCCACATTTCTAGATCTAGCCCAGGTTACCCTTTTATTGCTCACCAAATCCTCTCACATATAAATGTTGCCTGTGCTGTAATCTTTTTTATCCCTTGCCAGTTTCTTGTTTTTAATGTCTTTCAGCTTAGACTCACAATTTTTAATCAGTTTGTCTAGATCCTTAACCTTAAATTCCTCCTCAGTTACTAAACCCTTAATTTTATCTTTGGTAGCATCAATCTCTGCAGTCATTTTATCAGCCTCCATAAATGAAGTCTCAGTTAATAGTAACATAAAGTCATAGGAGCAACGGTTCAAGATGGATGCCCATCGAGACTCGAACGCATCATTATCCTTAAACATTCCAGGTGGTTTATGCATCCTAAGTCCCCGGGGAATTATGTTAATTTTACAATATTCTGTCAATGAAGTTGCATGAGACTGATATTTTGTGCGTTCATACATAAGTGATTCTAATGTGTCCCAGTCTTCAGTAGACCTCTCAGTACTCCTATCAGAAGCAGTAGGGGCCATAGAGAGAATACATTCTTTCTCCTCCCTCGAATAAGCAAACATTCCAGTATAATCCATATCCCACAATAATCAATGCTACAGACAAAAAGGGATGGTCTCAAACAAGCCACGCTAACAAAAGGACCCACAAAGTCCTAAGAGACCCAACAATGATTTTATATTTTTTTAAATTATGAAAGTGCAAGTGCAATGTGTGCAAAACATTTATCTATATACTTATTGACAATATATCCCTACTAATCCAATCATTGGGAAAATGCAATCAATATACTTAAACCAATGCCAAATAAATACATATTATCTCATCCAATAAGAATCACAGTTCATCAAGTTGTTCGTAAGGTCTATCTAAGTTCATAGAGTATAGTTCCCAAGATAAGTATCAATATCCAAGTTTAGAAAGGATAGTATTAACTTGTTGTTTCTTCTTCCTTGTAGACAGAACAATCCGGGAGTTGAATGATGAAGAAAAAACCTCCCGGGCAGTTGGCAACGGGTGCACTAGCCCTGGTTACATCCTGTTTCCCGTTGCTTTGTCAAGCCAAACATTTACTGCCTAGAACATAAAATTTAGCATAATACTCCTATGTTCATACAATAAATAGACCATCATGTAATAAATATTAATAATGAATAAATACAAAAATTAAAATCCAATTCTATTCAATATTAATCCATTTACATGTTCATTATCAGGACGTTCCTAACAAGCATTGGTGAGTTTCTTCGTAGTGATCGTACACTAATCAGAGGTCAGCACGTTATATATACCAATTACAGCAAGATAATGCATTGAGGAAGGAGTTGGCAGAGCATATCTTTTAGCACCTTTCCGTTGTGGCTAACTTCATATCTCGAAAATTGTATCTGAGGTTTGAGGGACCCTTTTGAACAAAATTCACCACTGGGTTGCAAGGGAAGTATCTTCCTTCTTATTCTTTGCAACTCTCTCGAACTCTGTTCAAATACAAGGAAATGGAACAAGCCTAGTGAATCTTAAAAGCTTTAAGAAAATACATAGGCTGAGCTATGGAGACCATTTTGCTTAAGAAAACAAATATCAGAAGTGCAGTTCCCACATTTAGGAATCTCAAGTTGGAATTCATGGCAAAGACAGAGCTGCATAGCAAAGCTTTATAAGCCTAATAAAAGAAGTATCATTCACATTTCTGAATTAATAGGAGTATATATTCTAATTAATTGACAGGCTGAATTGTTGATAGAACTAAAGGACGCATCTCTAGTTCCCAAAGTAAGCAATCTGAAAGGGAAGCCGAAGGAAATTGCTGAGACTTCGAGTTCATTAACTATATATCACACAGTTGTGAAAATGTGCTTTACATATCCTACATTAGCAAGCTTTTTATTTTACCAAACAAAATAAAATTAATCAAAGTTTAAATTATATTTCAAAAAGCCAACTGCTGGAACAAAAGACAGTTTATACATAATATTGTGATTCGTTAACCATTTAAAAATTACTCATAAGTAACAGACCCACGAATAACAGAAATGGTGTAATTCACATATTGCATACAAAAAAGCAGGAGACAAGAAAATGATACAAGAATGTGTAAACTGGCCCAGAGTCAACAAAGCTTCCATGTCAGAGTGGGGATTTTAACTTGGTTCTCCCAGAATCTAGTATGAAACTCACCATGTTGCCTTTTGAAGAGTGGCTGCTATTGAACAGTATCAAGCAGGTAGGCCTGGGTAAGTCATACAAGTTGCATGGGATCGAGTTGCTCAGTGGTTCCTGCTAGGTTTGGCCCTGATGAGTCCTCCTTCAAAGGCTAAACCAGCCCTGGAAAGGGCCCAGACTTCTCCTGCTATATTCTGGGAGGATCTGGGCCTTTTAGGCCCAGGTTCTAATTCCTACTTTAGAGAATCTTGAATGACCTTGGCAGTCACTATCTCTCTCAGACTCATCTATTTGCATGTCACTGGTGGCATATCGATGGTGAGGGCCCTCCTGAAAGGTAAGTCACCCACAGGTTGACTCATCAATTTCACAAGGTTGTGATGAGGATGGAATGGAGGAAGAATGATGTTGCCTGCTTTGGGTACTCACTGGGGAGGAAAGTAGAATATAAATTTGAAATAAAACTTAAAAATACATTTTGGGTAATGTGGCAAAAACTGTTTGGATTCTTATACGAGTTTTGTTTAATTTTTTTTTAAATTAAAAACTTGAAACTTTCAAAACATGCGATGAGTATGCTGAGTGTGTGTGTGTGTGTGTGTGTGTATGTTAAATGTATATGTATTTTAAATGCTGTTCCCATGTTTGAATTGTTTTAATGTTTGCTGCCTTGAGGACCATGAGTTGGGTCAAAAGGGTGTATAGAAATGTTTTAAACAAACAAACAAATAAATATCCAACACACATTTTCATTGTAAGATGCTTTGAGTTCTCAGTGGAGAGTTCTCAGAGAAAACTGGGATAGAAATAAATAAACAAAATAATACTCAGCATACTTATTGCATGTTTTGAATGTTCTGAGTTTTAACTTAGCAATCGTTCTAAACATCTGTAAAGCAAGTCAATAATATTAACCCATGCAGCAAAGGGGTAGGGAATTATGTGCTGACTAGAGATGGGCACGAACCAAAATACGAACCAAAGTTCATGACAAACCAGGCCAGTTTGTGGTTCGTGAACCGGTGGTTCATCAGAGCCCATTTCTGACGAACTGCCACAAACTTTAGGCTAGTTCGTTTGGTTCGTTTTCTTGGTTCATCACTTCAGACACCCTGGCGCCAATCAATCAGTTTGCTAAGCAACAGGGGATAGACTTCCTGCAGACCTTCTGCTGACCTGGAAGTGGCCTTCTGCTGGATCGGAAGTGACCTTCTGCTGACCCAGAAGTGACAATTTGCTGACCTGGATGTGACGTTTTCACAAACCAAACAAACCAGTTCGTAAATCAGGGCAGATCCGTGAAATGCAACGAACCACAAACCGCATGGTTCAGTTTTTTTCTGGTTCATGCTCATCACTAGTGCTGATCTTAAGGCCACTACCAATAACAGAATATCATATCAAGGGATACATATAAGTATAAATTGCCCCCTTTTCCCTTTTCAATATACACACTAACAAGTGTTCAGTATTTTTTATTTATTTTAAGGGAAAAAGCAACTGATTAGAATACATATACATGGTAATACAATATGTGCATATTTTGAGCTCTCTTATTTACCTGTATTTTCCCTCACTGGGGAAAACAGATTCACAATGCAATCCTATACAGAGTTACTCTAACTCTATTTCCCAGCAGGGAAAAGGGTAGGTCACTATACTGTAAATGTTTTCCCC
This sequence comes from Eublepharis macularius, assembly GCF_028583425.1. Classification (NCBI taxonomy): domain Eukaryota; kingdom Metazoa; phylum Chordata; class Lepidosauria; order Squamata; family Eublepharidae; genus Eublepharis; species Eublepharis macularius. Next base: position 59,938,768 of record NC_072791.1, read on the forward strand.
TTTCTACCAATGCTAACAGCAGTTTGGGGAGCAATTTCTACTAGTAAAAAGCATGAGGGGAAGGGATAATCCCTCTCCTCCAGCACTGTTGTTCCAAACCATTTTTGCCTGTCCCTGTTGCTTTTTAAGTAAAAAAAAAAATAAGGGAGTAATTTAAGTTAAAAAAAATTAAGGGAGTAAATAACAGACCTACCACATACAACATGTACCTTGAGCTTTAGCTGGCTTTAAAAAGGGTTTAGACAAAGTAATGAAGAATCAGTTTATCAATCGCCCCAATAATTAAATGGGACTTGCCTGTTCAAAGCCAAATGTGTCTAAATTATAATTGCCAGGAGCAAACCACTGTAAAAGGTATTTATGCACTGTTGTAGGCTGATAGAAACAAGAGAAGGGACTGGTAGACCCTTGGTTTCCAGCAGGCAACTTGGAATCTTGCAGTCCTAAAGAATTTGATCTCTAGAACTTTTAAAAAAAATATATAAACACAGTGGAACTAAAATTGAAGTCTTTATAAGCGACTGCAATGAAAGATATGTTAACAGAAGAATGTTAAAGAATAGGAATGAAATAAAATGAGGAATTAGATTTTCCCAGTGGTAAAAGCTGTGGTTTTGTGCAAAGGTGCTTAGGGATTCAGTTCCTTTTTCTCACTGCAGCCCCTCCTGCTCCATGACACTTTGTTCACCAACCTCAACTGATCCCCATTTCAAAGTGCTTGTTCTCTCCTTTAAAGCCCTAAATGGTTGGAGCCTCTTCCCGTATTGTACCCCACAAGCTGCTCTCTGTGAGGTGTGTGACAACCCGAGACAGGGCTTTTTCAGTAGAGGCACCTTGCCTATGGCAGGTTCAATTACGTTACTCTCTTTAAGGTACTGGGCCAGAATATTTCTATTTAACTAGGCTTTTAATTATGGAGGTTGATTTATTTAACACCATCTTTATGGTGTGCTTTTAGTCTGAAATCTGTTACTCATTTTAAGCTGCTCCGTGATATATGCTTTTATGCTCTGGCTGGGTTTTTACTGCTGGATTTTAATTAACAGCTTTTCATGTTTTATACTTTTAGTATGTTTTATGTTGTAAGCTGCCTCAGGCAAGTTCCCCAGAGATGTGGCATAAAGATTTTCTAAATAAATAAATCTCCAGCGCCAGTTTTACAGGAGTCGCAAGGGGATGCTGGAGGAAAAGGAAAGATTTGCATTCTTAAACAACCTTAGGTCTGTGGTTGTAGGATCAGCCCCTATGCCATGCCAACATTGATGCCGTTTATATACTCAGGGCCAAGCTACACATGATGAATGACACTTGAACGGCAAGTGGATTGAGTGGAGGGCAAGTGAACAGGGAGAAATACACTTGCTGTTCAAGTGTCATTCGTCATGTGTAGCTTGGCCCTCAGTAGAACACTGGAATGTATGAAAGTAGGAGCGTGTGATGTGAATGTTTCAGTATTTTTAGATTTAGGAAATGTCTGGAGATTAGGAGGTAGAACCTGTGGATAGTGGAGTTTGGGAGGAGGGATCTCAACAGGGATGTGATACGACCAACTACACCCTCTGAAGCTACCATTTTCTCCAGGGGAACTGATCTCTCTAGTCTGGAGATCAGTTGTCATTCTGGAAGAACTCCAGGCCTCACTTGGAGGTTGGAAAGACTAGTGCTTTTCCCTTAAAAGCTCTACTCACACAGAATAATAATTTGCCAAGGAGAAAGCTGGCCTATTCTCCCAGATATGCTTGTTTTCTACAGCAAGTCTTGGAACTTCTTTAGTGTGTGTGTGTGTGTGGGGGGGGGGTTTAAATTGAAACACGCTAATGCCCATTGTAGCCTGAAGTGATACAACCCAAGAAAAGCTTTCACTGTTGATTTACTGTATCTGCTACATGTATAAAATGAGCCTAAATCCAAAACACAAAAGCTTTAACTGCTACAGAATATCTAAAATGTGCAGACTTTTTTCAGACATATGGAATTAATCAAACACAATGTACTAATGAAACTAGTCTCTTTTGTAAATATACAAAAAAATCAAAATTTCGGGGAACAACTTAGCTGTAAAATGTAAAAAATCTAACAGCAGGAAAATTATTTTATTAACATTTTCATATCTTTTAGAAAAACTCACATATGCATTGCAGTTCACCAAAGCAAATATATTTTTCTTATAAACAGATATTTTAAGGATAAAAGACTAAACAACATTACATCAAATGTGCGTAATGATGGACTGCTGCCGCCCCTTTTAAAGAGAAAACACACTGTAAGACAGTGCATTTGGCATTCAGTGTGTGTGTGTGTGGGGGGGCTTAGCCTGTAAAAACAGAAGCCCATCTTGCACCTTGCTCTTTTTAGTTTAATTACACCCCATTTCTTTTCATCTAGTGAAGTGGGTGAAGGAGCAATATATAGCAGAGAAGTAGCAATGGGGAGAGATGATTAACCCTTCCTCATCAGTCCATTTTCTACCTCAAATATCTCTCCTCCTCTCACTGCTTTTCCCATGCAATATTATAAATATATAAATTTGCAAGGGCAATAGATGAATGTAAATTCATCTTTGAGGAAGTCTGGAGAACAGAACTAAAAAAATTAACAAAAGTTTAAGCATTTCCTCCATATACCAGTTCTGCATCCTTTAAATGTACTCCTTATGTTCTTTTTCTTTGGACAAAAAGGCCCAGTGGGGTACATAGGCACTAAGTAGGGTTGACAATCTCTAGGTAGTGGCAAGGGATCTCCTGAAATTACAACTGATTTCCAGGCCACAGAGATCAGCTCCCTTGGAGAAAATGGATGTTATATACAGCTGAGGTCCCTCACCTTCCCAAATTCTGCCTCCTGCCCCCAGCTCTATCCCCACAATCTCGAAGACTTTTCCAAGCCAGAGCTGGCAACCCTAGAACTAAGAATGCAAATTTTAAGAGATATTTTTGTTTTGAATTGTACGACAGCAGTGAATGTTATTAAGGTTGCCATTTTCTCAGGGAAGACCATAAACAGAATCATAGAATCATAGGGTTGGAAGGTACCTCTAGGGTCATCTAGTCCAATGCACAATGCAGAAAATTCACAACTACCCCCCTTCCAACTGCCCCAGTGACCCCCTCCAGAAGATGGCACTACACCTCCCAGATTCCTAGCCAAACAGCCCTGGGGAAAATTGCTACCTGACCCCAAGGTGATGATTGGCATTACCTTTGGCATGTAAGAAGGTCCACAAGAACTAAGTATTGATGTAACCCATTCTGCCCTCCCCCTCATGATCTGCCCAAGTTCACAAAATCAGCATTGCTGTCAGATGGCCATCTAGCCTCTGCTTTAAAACCTCCAAAGAAGTAGAGCCCACCACCTTCCAAGGAAGCCTGTTCCACTGAGGGACCACTCTGTCAGGAAGTTTTCCTAATATTTATCTGAAAACTCTTTTGATTTACTTTCAAGCCATTGGTTCTTGTATGACCTTTTGGGGCAGCAGAAAACAACTCCGCACCATGCTCTATATGACAGCCTTTCAAGTACTTGACGATGGTTATCATATCACCTCTCAGGGCCAAGCTACATGTGACGAATGACACTTGAACGGCAAGTGGATTGAGTGGAGGGCAAGTGAACAGGGAGAAATACACTTGCCGTTCAAGTGTCATTCGTCACTTGTAGCTTAGCCCTGAGTCTCCTCCTCTCCAGGCTAAACATTCTGAGCTCCTTCAACCTTTCCTCATAGGACTTGGTCTCTAGACCCCTCACCATCTTTGTTGCCCTCTGCTGGACACATTCCAGCTTGTCTATATCTATATCTGAAAACTTAACACAATACTCTAGATGAGGTCTCACCAGAGCAGAGCGATACCATCACTTCATGATCTGGACACTATGCTTCTATTGATACAGCCCAAAACCACATTTGCTTTTTTAGCTACCACAGCACACTGCTGATTCATGTTCAGTTTATGGTCTACTAAGACCTCTAGATCCTTTTCTCTCATACTACTGCCAAGACAAGTCTCCCCCATCCTATAATTGTAATAATTATTTGAATTTTCCTTCCTAATTGCAGAAGTTTGCATTTATCCCTGTTGAAATTCATTTTATTTGTTTTAGCCCAGTTTTCCAGCCTGTCAAGATCATCCTGAATCCTTACTCTGTCTTCGACTGTATTTGCTACTCCTCCCAATTTAGTATCATCTGCAAATTTAATAAGCATTCTCTCTGTTCCTTCATCCAAACCATTTTATAAAAATGTTGAATAGAACAGGTCCCAGGACTGATTCCTGAGGAACTCCATTTGTCATTCTTCTTCAAGAGGATGAGGAATCATTAACTAGCACTCTTTGGGTGCGATCTGTCAACCACCGCCCAGAGCCCCTGGGGATGGGCGGTATATAAATTGAATAAATAAATAAATAAAGTAACAGATCCACCTGAGAGTAATAGAATCCAAACCACATTTTACCAACTTGTAGACAATGATATTATTTGGAACCCTATCAAAAGCCTTACTAAAATCAATATAAGCTATGTCTACAGCATTCCCCTGATCTAACAAGGTAATAACTTTCTTAAGGTTATCTCAAAATGAGATAAGAACATGACTTGTTCTTGAGAAACCCATGCTGGCTCTTAGTAATCACAGTGAGCCTTTCTACATGTTCAAGGACTGACTGTCTGATGATTTGTTCTAAGACTTTTCCAAGGCCATTTTCACATGGCCAGGTGTCCGAAAGATCGTGTGAAACTCACGCCATAAAAGCATCTTCCTAGCGCAATTTCTCAGCACAATCCCGTTTAATTGCCCTTTTCCTCACATCATCAGGCCATTAAAGGGGATCGTGCCGGGAGATTGTGCTAGGAAGACGCTTCATGCTATGAGTTTGTGCGATCTCCCGGTGAAAACGGCCCAGGTATAGATGTCAAGCTGACGGGTCGGTAGTTACCTGGATCCTCCTTTTTCCCCTTCTTGAAGATGGGGACAATATTTGCCCGCCTCCAATCTTCTGACACCTCACCTGATCTCCAAGAATTCTCAAAAATCATGGACAGAGGCTCAGAAATTATTATCTGCGAGTTCTTTTAGTACCCTTCGGTGTAATTCATCTGGCCCTGAGGACATAGGTGCATTTAAAAAAACTAGGTGTTTACATACTACCTCTATGCTGATCATAACCTTTAACTCCCTTCCCTTTTCATGTGTTCTGTTATTGTCGTATTGAGCACCATCTCCCTCGCAGAAGACTGAGGAAAAGTAAGAATTGAGCAGTTGTACTCTGTCTTCATTGCCTGTTAGTTTCATTTCCCTGTCCCTGCAATGGGCCTACCATGTCCTTGCTCTTTTTCTTATTTTGAACATAAGCAACCCCCCCCCCCCTTTTGTTGCTTTTAGCATCTCTTGCTAGCCTAAGCTCATACTGAGCTGTAGCTTTTCTAACACTTTCTCCACAAGCATTGGTTATTTGATTATATTCATCTTTGGTTATAAGGCCCTCCTTCCATTTCCTAAATGAGACTTTTTTTATTTCTCAGTTTATTAGAAAGCTGTTTATGAAGCCACCTTGGCTTCTTTAAGCTCCTCCTGTTTTCCTTCTCATAGGAATAGTTTGTGATTGTGCTTTCAATATTTCACTTTTAAGAAACTCCCATGCCTCTTGAATGCCCTTCTCCTTAAGTATGTCTGACCATGTGATTCTACCCAGCATAGCTTTCAGTTTGTTAACATTTGGTTTCCTGAAGTCCAACCTACAGTGTATGTCTGACTACGTACAGCTTTTCTCTTCCTCAAGACTGTAAATTCCAAATTTACATGGTCACTGCGACCCAGGGTGCCCAGAACTTTCACCTCATCAACCAGTTCTTCCCTGTTGGTGAGAATCAAGTCCAAGATAGCAGAACCCCTTGTTTCCCTCTCCACATTCTGAAAAATGAAGTTGTCAGCAAGACAAGTCAGGAATGTTGACCTTTCATTTTTAGCAGAGTTAGACTTCCAACAGATATCTGAGTAATTGAAATCTCCCATGACCACTGTGTCCTGTCTCTTTCTGAACTTTGTAATTCATTCTAGGAGTTTCTCATCTAAGTCCTCTGCTTGGCTTGGTGGTCTATAGCAGACCCCCACCATAATATCACTATTATTTCTTATTCCTTTTATTTTTACCCAGAGACTCTCAACTGAATTTTCATGCTCAGATACATACATTTCCTCACAAGCATATATATCCATTACATAGAATGCTATATATATCCATTACATAGAATGCCTATCTCTTTTGAACAAGTTGTATCCCTGAATCCTAGTATTCCAGTTGTGAGCGTCATTCCACCAAGTTTCAGTAATGCCTATTATGTCATAGTCCCCTTCCTGTATTAGGACTTCAAGTTCCTCCTGCTTCTTTCCCATACTCTGTGCATTAGTGTAGAGACATCGGAAGTCATGAGTTACATGCTCTGAGATTTTTGTTTCTGTGCTTACCTGTGAGTTGATGTTTCCTAGCATGTTTCCTCCATAACAGCCAACTATTCCACAAATGAAGCACTCCTCATAACTACATGTTCCTGCCAGGAAGTTAACAGCCTGAATTTCCGCACAACAAATCATAAAGGCTCCCTAACATGGCACCCATGTGCACCATGGTGCCTGCTGACACTTTTCCTGATGCCTACCAAGTATTTTTAGAATGTGGGTGAAGACAAGTGGGGGTTTTGCTCAGTAGAGCTTCTCACTGGCCAGTGGAGATCTGCTTGGCTGTGCAGATTTTTTAAAAAGGCGCCTGCAGGCTCAAAAAGGATGAGGACTGCAGGCCTAGTAGCTCTATTAAAAGAGAAAGAGTATCCAGACTATAATCCTATAAGAACATAACTAGAGCATGCTGGATCACTCTAATAGTCCTCTAATCTAGCATACTGTTTCACACAACAGCCAACCAAAATTGTTCATTTTCCTCTGGTTGCAATGATATTTAATTGTAACAATAATGAGGAAAGCTACTTTGGCTTTATAGCTATATGTTTTCTGAATCCCATGTTTTATGATTCCCACACTAAATTCATACTTAGAAAAGCTCCCTGGACAATTAAAACTAACAATATCAGTCCTGATATGGAGCAATATTAATAGAAGATTTATTTATTTCAACAAATAAAAAGGAACGGGGTCAGGGATTAAAGGTCCACAAAGTAACTGACCAATTTGCAGTGAAAGTTTATACTCCGGGTAACAGTACATTCAGATAATAAAAGTACTGTTTTCTTATGCTGCTTTTTTCCAAGAAAGACCCAATTAAAAATTATCAAAGACTATTGATTTAAGTATGAAGTAAACTGCAAAAAAAAAAATAATAATAATCACTGCACAAAACAACAAACTTGCAAAATTGCAATGATTTTAAATAGTGTATGCAAGTTTTAAATATTCTTAGAAACAGTTCTTTTTGTTTTGTTTTTTTAAGTACCAGTACTCATATACATGGTTACACTTATTTCCACTAATTCTCCCCTCAGCTCATGGGAGAGCCCCCCCCCCCCCACAACTGCCAGTACTCAGTATTAGTAAGTACTGTCCCTCCCCCCCAAATCTCTGCTTTGGAAGTTATTGTATGTAAGTTCATTTAAAACATTTTTAGCAATGTAATGTTAAATTCTTTATAAGATTTTTTTTTTTAGAATCTAATTAAAAAGTTGAACTAAAGAGATGGATCTATGGACAATAATGCTAATGCAGCCAGAGTATAACAGCTTTTTCTCGGGAAAGTAGCATTACAATAAACAACTTTTAGAACATTATTTATAAAACTTCCATTCAAAGAAATCAGAATTCTTTCATATAAAGAGATGGCATTTCCTATTGGCCATTTGTCTCACCAGCATTTCCTATTGGCCACTTGTCTCACCAGCTGTTTCAGCAAACTCCCTAATAATAATAATATGTTGGAGGAATCAGCTGTGTTTGGTGCCACTACTTCCTAAGAACTGTATGCTTCATGGCACAGTTGTAACCAAAGTTCTTTTCATCTTCCAAAGATGGGGCTGAAGTCCTACAGTACATGATACACTGTAGAAATGAACAGGTTATGCCCATCTCTGTTGAGAAATCTTCCATATATTCTGTGTCCTGATTCAGCTGTGTTTCTACTGACTGTTTATCAAGAACTTCTATAATTGAAAGTTTAATGCTGCTATTGTAATGAGGTAATTGGTTGAGCCCAGTAGGGTGGAGTCAGTAGCTAGAGGCAGGCTGCTGAGGAGGAGGCTGGTTGCTGGGGAGCTTAATAATAATTTACATGTTCTTATCACCTTGAACAAGGACTGTAATCCCCCAACAAGAGGATTGTACTTATCAATTATTTTTGGAGGATTATTTTATTTTTAGACATTCAGCTTGGCTGTGTACCTGAGTCATAGTTTGCATTAAAACACCACCCAAAATAACAAAAAAAATGCACAATTGCCTTAAGTAATTAGAAGTGCACATGAACGGCGAAGTAATATGTAAAACTCCTTTAGTCACTTGAGAGTTGTACCCAGACTGAACTATGCACATAAATACTGGCAGCGAAGCAAATCAAAAATTCCAAAATGAATTAAAGAGTGTTTAGGGATTTTCACAGAGGCCGTAAATACAGTGGGTCAGTAGGCCATTCTACAAGTAGGAGCAGATAATCTGAAATTTCAAAATTCAAAACTGATTATAAGAAATTTCAGAAGCTTTCTTCTTTTTGAGTGTGCTTGTTTAATAAACATTCTCAGAAACTCTTTCACCCGGTCAGATCATGTATTATCAGCCACTCACCATTTCTTAGAACCAAGCCAAACAGTGGAAGCCCATTTGATGGGATTGTGGTCCCACAGTGCTTCTGGGAGAGGAAGTGTGTGCATCTCTCCTGTTCCTTTCATATTCCTGCAAATGGCACTCTTACCTTTCACAGATTTGATAACCAGATCCTTCTCTTGCTGCAATTCATCACATTTGCCTTCGCTTATTCCTACCTATACGAGCTTCCATTTCTCAGACTGTAGGCTGTTCACAGAGGTGAGTAATTTAAAAAGTTCTCACCTTCTCACACTGCAATCAGTAACATTGTGCAAATGCAAAAGGGGAAAGAGAAAATAATTGGGGAAGGGGAGGTGAATGCCTGCCCCCCAAAAGCATAATGGAAAAAGCCAGATCCAAATTAAGTTATGCTATGCTTTATTTGTTTTAATCTTTCTGCTAACCTTTAGACAATTCTGCTACCTCTCAGGTGATTTTTATGGGAATGTTTTTTATTTTATTAATAAGATTAAAAGCCCAATAAAAAGGGCAGAGGAATAGAAGAAAAAAGTAAAGAAAGAAGAATACAAAGAGAGAAAAAGAACAGATTGAAAATAACAAAGAAAAATAATACTCTCTACAACACCTATCATATTTTAACGAGTATTATACTTTTAGTTTTAATATCTCCAAACTTTTACCTTTTCAATACTGCCCCATTCTATTTATTTTTCCAAAATGTATCTTCTTAGAAATCAAAACCATAAATCATTAGTTCATTTTTCCTCGTCTCATGCAGAAAATCAATAAGGGGTTTCCAGTTAACCATAAAGATAGACAATGTTTTGTCTTTGATCAGGGCTGTAAGTTTAGCCACCTCCGCTAATTCTATCATTTTCACAATATAGTCCTCGATTGAAGGCAATGCTGTACTTTTCCATTTTTGCGCACATAAAACCCTAGACACTGTGGTCATATATAGAAATAAGATACCATGTTTATTTTCCAACTGTTTATCCATTAGTCCCAACAAAAAAGCTTCTGGTTTAAATCGTATATTCATCTTCAATTATCATATGAATTTTGACCAAAATGTTTTTGCTTTAGAGCAAGTCCACCAAAGATCATTAAACGTTCCTTCATGTTACTTACATTTCCAACAATTGTTTGACATACATTTACTCATTTTTGCTAATTTATCTAGAGTGATATACCACTGATACATCATTTTATAAACATTTCTTTGTGTGGAACTCAAAGTGAATTTGAGCCCCTTTACCAACATATTTTCCCACTGGTCCATTTGTATATTAGACCAAAATTTAGCCCATTTTACCATACAATCACACATTCTCCTTCCATTTCAAATTTCAACAAAAGTTTGTACATTTTGGAAATAACGTGTTTGTCATTTGTACAAAACTCTTTTTCAAAATCTTTTTGTAACCAAAGCCCCATAATTTTTTATCTGATTCAAACCTTTCTAGAAGTTGGCCATAGAAAAGCCATTGACATTTACAGCCTTTAGCTATTAAATCTTCTCTTGTTTTCAATTTACAATCTCCTTGTGAGAATTATAGTAAGTCTCCGTAAGTCAGCCATCCCTGTTTAGTAGTCATTTCACCTTTATAAAACACTTCCTGTGTTGAAATCCAAAGCGATATCTTCTGTGACAATCTCAGTTTGTATTTATTCCAAGTTCTTAAAATGGCTCTCCTAATATAATCATTTTTGAAGTCTACATTGACCTTTACTTTATCATACCAAAAATAAGCATGCTATCCACATCTCAGGCCATGATCTTCTAATGTCAAGAGCCTTTCATTTCTCAGAAGCATCCATTCCTTCATCCACATTAAACACGTGGCAGCATAATACACCTTCAAATTCGGCAAACCTAGATCACCTCTCTCCTTTGCATCTTGTAAAATTTTATATTTAACTCTTGGTTTTTCCTCTTGCCATATAAATATTGAAATATCCTTTTGCCACTGTTTAAATGGTACATTTTAAGTTAACACAGGTATTGTCTGGAAGAAAAATAACATCCTAGGTAAAATATTCATCTTGATAACTAATATTCTCCCTAACAAGGACAAACGTACTCTATCCCATCTTAACATGTCTTTTAAAAATTTCTTTCCGTGTCTTAACATAATTATTTTGAAATAGTATACAGTTCATCCCTGTCAGCATGATACATAAATATTTTACATTTTTTCAACCAGTTTGGTATACAGGTTAAGAGCGCGGGACTCTAATCTGGAGAGCTGGGTTTGATTTCCCCACTCCTCCACTTAAAGCCAGCTTGGTGACCTTGGGCTAGTCATGGAGCTCTCTCAGCCCCACCCACCTCACAGGGTGTTTTGATGTGGGAATATAACATACTTTGTAAACTTCTCTGAGTGGGCATTAAATTGTCCTGAAGGGTGGTATATAAATCGAATGTTGTTGTTGTTGTTTTGTTATAATTATCATCATCATCAATTCTTCCTGGTTTTTAGTATCCATATTTTTCGTTAACATTTTTGTTTTCTGTTCATTTATTTTGAAACCGGCCAGAGTACCAAACTCTGTCAACTTCTCCATCAATATTTCAGTTCCCTCTAATGGGTCTTCCAGGATTAAAATTAAATCATCGGCAAAGACTCTTAATTTGTATGACACTTTTTAAATTTTTATGCCTCTAATCCTTTCTTCCTGTCTAATGTCTCTATTCAAAACCTGCAACACCAAAATAAAAAGGAGCAGTTACAACAGACATCCTTGACGTGTTCCTTTTTGAATCTCACATGATTTAATTAATTCTCCATTGATAATAACTTTAACATTCTGTGAAGTGTAGATTGATTTCACCCATTTTATAAAATTCTTCCCCAAATTCATCTTTCTTTAAATTTCAAACATGAAAATCCAGTTCAAATTGTCAAAGGCCTTCTCAGCGTCCAAGAAAATCAGAGCTGCTTGTTTTTCATTGTTTATCCAAATATTCCACTATATCCAATACAGTTCTGGCATTGTTTTTCTACTTGCTGTAGCCATCTTTTAAATGCTTCTACTCATGTGCTTCTGTACAAACTTCAGCAATGATGCAAAGAACACATTCCAAAATTTTTCTTGCTGACAAATGTAAAAATCAACGCCAGCCCACAAGTGATGTTTTTAAACCCATCACTAAAATGAAAATTGACATGATATGAAACAGAAGTCTTCAGTGTCCAGCTCCACAGGGAATCATACATCTTTATATGCTTTCATGTATTGGGTGACTTCAGTGAACCTGAAATATGTGAATTAGGAAAGGAGTAGCTAAACAATTCTACTATAGCAACCATCACTTTTAATCTCCCAATTTTGGCTTTAAATGATACATTCATATAGCTCGGATCTTTCTGTATGGTGGATTAGGTCAGGTTTTTTTCTCCAACCCACCCTGAGTTAGGTTTGGCTTAATTTAGGTTTGAAAACAGGTTCCACGGGTTGACAAGTGGATTAAAGTAAAACATAAATTCCTTGTATCACCCAATCCTTTAAATGTTGGTGTTAGTAATGTATGTTCCTAATAATTCCATTATTATAAATGTCAAATATGCTTTAAAGATGTTCAAAGGATGGTGAAGTGCAGTAGCCTGGCTAAAAGAAAGAGATTCACGAGGATATTTCTGCTTTATATAGTCAAATAAAAACATGGCTTTGCTCTCCTTTTTCCAAGTTATGGGAAGTTAAGGGAAGGCTTATAAGGTATCCTTCAAAGGACAGAGCTCTGAATTTATATAGCATTTTTGTGTGTGCATGCACAGCAATCAGCTCAGAAGCATTACTGGTTTTGTATCCACTGAACACAGGGCAAACTAAGCAGACTTGGGAGAGGCATCTTAAATGGAGAAAGCATACTTCTCCTCCCTCATCTCCTGTTCCATATTTGTATCCTTATAACAGGTGCTTGGAGAAGGTAATGAGACAAGACTGTTGTTCAGTGGAGAAGCTGGCCACCTGGATCCATGCTATGGTAACATCAAAACTTGGCTATTGTAATGCACTATACATAGGTACCCATCTAAGTTAACTAGGAGGCTCCAATGGGTGCAAAATGCTGCAGATCAACTGTTATAAGGAGTGAGCAGGAGCATGAACATCACCCCCATTCTTCAGTCACTCCATTGGCTATCAGTTACCATGCTCAGTTCAAGGTATTGGTTATCACATACAAAGCTCTTCACAGTCTTGGTTTGGCATACCTACGGGACTGTCTCCTGCTTTATATTCTTCCACGGCAACTTCGCTTATCTGAACAGGGTCTCCTGCAGGTGCCAGTTTGCACATGGGCAAAATCAACTGCAGCTTGTAGATGTGCTTTCTCTGTGGTAGCCCCTACCTTGTGGAACAGCCTGCCTGAGGAGGTCAGGAGAGCCCCCACTCTCCTGGCTTTCCACAAATGATGCAAAACCGAATTATTCAAAAAGACTTTTTACTCAGATAGGAGGACTGTATTGTAGGGGAGGGGATCTCAGATGCCTCACTAATTAGTTAGGGACCATAGACCTCACTACTATGTTGCCTTACATATTATCTGTTGCTTTAAATATGTACTCCTATACCTGTGCTCAGGGGTCATTTTGTAGAAAAAGAATTGCAGGAACTCATTAGCATAACTCATTAGCATATGCCACACCCCCTGACATCACCAGAAGTGTGTCAGAAGACAACACCCACCCCTCAGGCCCCTCCAGGTATTTCCTGAAAATAAAGCAGAATGAATTTAAAGCAGCTTACCATCCTCTGTAGAGCCAGCCTCAGCAGCCCTGCTTGCACACATGCACTCACTCACTTGTCACGAATGAACGGCTTGCACTCACTCACTCCCAAAAATAAAGCAGAATGAATTTAAAGCAGCTTACCCTCCTTTGGAGAGCCAGCCCCAGTGGCCTGGCTTGCACTCACTCACTCACTCACTCACTCACTCACTCACTCACTCACTCACTCACTCACTCACTCACTCACTCACTCGTCACAAATGAAAATAAAGCAGAATGAATTTAAAGCAGCTAACTCTCCTTTGGAGAGGAGGCAGCAGGGAGGAAAAGGAATTACATGGGCGGGGCCAAAACCCACGTGACCTCTTTTCCGATCTACAGGAGCGCCGTCCCGGCGCGTTCCCTCTCCAAATGAGCCCTGCCTGTGCTTCATGTTGTCTAATGTCAGTCCTAGAATTGATTCTGTTTCAGCAGTTCTTCAATTCTGTATTGGATCCTTGCTAATGCTATGTCTTTGTAAATTTGTATCTATTTATCCTATGGTATTGTTTATGGAAATATCCTTGATAGTGATTGTACTAATCTCACACTATGTAATCCACCTTGAGTCTCAGTGAGAAAAGTGGACTATAAATGACATAAATAAAGTGCTGGTTCTTACCTTTAAGGCCTAAAATGGCTTGGGACCAGGGCACCTGGAGGATCATCATGTCCTGTACTGTGCTGCCTGCCAGTTAAGTTCTGCCTCTCAAGATCTCTCTGTGCCTTCACAAGTGAGGCAGGTGGTGCTAGAGATAGGGCATTTTCTGTGGTGGCACCTCGCCTCTGGAATGTCCTCCTCCTTGAGGTTTGCCTGGTTCCTAGTTTGCTTTCTTTTAGATGTCATGCCAGGCTTATAATAAGGGTTTTATCTTACCAGATTTTTAAATGGTCTGCTTCTGTCTGATGGATAATAGTTATGCTGTTCATGTCCAATGGCTTGGTTTTAATGGCTTATTTTTATATTGTTACGTCGTTTTAACTGTGGGTCTGATTAGACAGTACATTAAATGCAGGTTGGGGTTTCCCCAATATCTAATCAGACCCTGAAAATTGCCTTGAGCAGGACTCTGAAGAGGCGGAATACAAATGTCCTAACCAAATAAATGTGGCACCCATGCACAGCTCATACAGATGAACCCTACCCATTTCATATCACAAGGAATTATGGTCTGTGCACAGGGGCTGCAATCCGCATACAGGAAGAAGTGCTAGGAGACTGCACAATCCATAGGAACATCCATCTCACACAGAGAAATGACATGTTCATAATATGGCGGCATCCCAGGGTGTTTTATATTTCACCTGCTATAATTTGCTATGTAACTGGTGTGTGTGCAAAGTGCTGTCAAGTTCCAATTGATTTGTAGCGACCCCAGCAAGGGGCTTTCAAGGCAAGTGGGAAGCAGAGGTGGTTTGCCATTGCCTTCCTCTGCAGAATCTTCCTTGGTAGTCTTCCATCTAAGCACTGACCCTGCTTAGCTTCTGAGATCTGGTGAGATGTGGCTATACCATACTGCCTTCCCTCCCATGCAACTGGTATGCTATAGAAAATATAGCTACATGTTTAAAAGACATTATCCTACATAAATTTCAATACTTAGAAAACCATAGACTTTGTTCAGTGTAAGATTTATCAATGCTTAATTTATATTATGGGATAAAATCTCTACGAAGAAAGCAGATATAATGGATATTTATTTTGTCAACTCTTTCTTCATGATTTGTTAGTATAAAAACTATTGTCTTAGAATTGCTACTTTGTTGTGCTGATATTTTCCTGCATACTATTGTTCTACCTTTGGCATACACTTTTCTTTTTTGGACTATAGAGTAATTGTATAATTTCATAAGTTTTTTTTAAAGTACATAGATTATCAATAGAAAAGCAGTTACTGTTTAATAATAATATACAATCAATTTGATAATAAAATTAACTTCTTTCTCATTTTTGTCCAAATTGATGCTACATATTTATATGTCAAACGATACAATTACTTTCTTACTACAGATGGATGCCAATTAAATGATAAATTGCAAGGGCTTGTTGTTTACGAGGTAATAACTATATCCTGCAGAGGTGTTTATTAGCCCAGTTACAGATAGTTATTACTATGTTAACTGGAAGCATGCCTACATTTTTTGTTAAGGTACTGAAATGGTGAATAAAGAAAAGTATATTTCAATGAACAAAAATAAAACATTTTGAAGGGGGAAAAAACCAAACAAATTACAATATTAACTGTTGGCAAATAACCCTCCCAAGAATCTATTTCCATCTCTCAGTTGCAATTACAAATAAGTTACTATTATGAAGTATATATAGCCAATCTGATGTCCAGAGAGAAATATCTAACTCAAGAAACAAGTACTTTAATGTGTAATTACAATCCTTCTAAATCCATTGACATCAATGGGTTTAGAGTTTAGGACTGAAGAACTGCTGGTAAGGTAGAAACACCCATCAGGCCTTGAGAACAATTTGATAATAAATATCTGAAGATAATAAATATCTGAAGACCCTTCTAGACATTATTTTTTTTAGAGTTCTATAATATTTCTGGCAAGTTCTTGTGTACTTTGTTTCAGCTGCTCTATTGTGATAGAATAAGATTTTCGAGGGTGACAAAACTCGTCCATTCAAATAGCTGGTACTACTGGGAAAACACTACTGACAAACAGCACAAATTTGGTATCAATTCTGAAAGAAGCAGTAGTTCTAGACATTAAGGCTCATTTCAGACATAATGACTTATCAGATGCAAGCAGTGATATGGAGGAGTGTGCAACTGGAGAACCTTCCCTCTCCCTTGAAAGAGTATACCTGTGCTCCCCTTGAACCAGCACAGCAAGTCCCTCTCTGTGTGCACTCCATGCTGATGCCAGATGGTGTAAGGAATGAAGGGGTGGGAACTATGCCTAAAGTGTAAAACACCAATCAGAGACACAGCTGTACAACAATCCACATACTGAACAGCATCAAGGAAATGGCAACCACTCAGCTGGGTTGTATTACCAAATCCCTCATTCTAGTAAGGGTTCTGTAGGCTGCAGTTCATGGGAGTGCAGGAGCTAGGCAGATAAGACAGTTGGCAACCCCACAGGAGAGCAACAAGATACATATTGTTTACTGCCGGAGTAGGCTGTTCTGTAGACTTAGCCAATGATTAGTCTCACATTGTAAAAGGAGTCATTCCTAGCCTCTACCTATCCAAAGAGCCCCAAAGATTCATGAGTAACGTTCTGTAGCTAACAGTGAATAGTGAGTGGGCAGTTCTTTCATCTCCCACTCCTTCTTTGGGGTTACCACAGGGTGGGTTGCACCTGTTAGGAGACATGGTATAAGTGGTGGGCAACAATTACCAATCCCTTGTAGAGAAGATGCATTGGAACAATGTCTCCACTGCCTGCTGACACATTTCCATGATGCTGCTATCCTGTAAGACAATAGGCATCACAGATGGGGGTGGGGGGGCAAAGAATACACATTGCAGTGGAGTGGCTGGTAGCCACCTGGTACTATTGGTGCTTCCCATCAATGGCAGAGGAGGAGGTAATGGCACGTTATTGTGCTGACACCATGGTACTGGACTGCTGGTATATCTGCCCCTTCCAACCATGCAGATTTACTGCTACCAACTGGTTGTTAGTGTGATACACAAAGTAGGAACATGTGCAGGGCAGGTAGGAACAGTTAGTGCCTCACCCAGAGTGGTGAACAAGTTAGTGTTATTATTATCCTCAATACAGCTGGGGAGCTGGGGCTGAGAGGAGTGGCTTACCCAAGGCCACTTACTGAAGTCGTGGCTGTAGTAGGATTCAAACCAGTAGAGTGCTGATTCACAGCCAAACCACTTAACCACTGTGCTACAGCAGCTCCCCTAGTGATTAAGAATGGTGGGACTCTAATCTGGAGAACTGGGTTTGATTCCCCCCTCCTCCACTGGAAACCAGCTGGGTGATCTTAGGTCAGTCACAGTTCTTCTAGAACTCTCTCAGCCCCACTGACCTCACAGGGTGATTGGTGTGGGGATAATAACATACTTTGCAAACTGCTCTGAGTGGGCGTTGAGTTGTCCTGAAGAGTCAAATCAATTATTATTATTATTATTATTATTATTATTATTATTATTATTATTATATGCGGGGTTCTTGCACCCCATTAGGGGAGCATGGTCTCCCCTTTGGTATCTAAGTTATGGGGTAGAATAGCTGTAAGAATTCTGTGCAGAGCAGTGTTAGGCAAATGCAACAACTGTGTTCGTTCTCTGCCTTGGCTGTTTGTGCTAAGTGTCCTTCAGGTGTCCTTCAGACTCGCCAATAACATTTTCATGGCTTGTGATTTCATTTATTTGCTGCACAACCACATCATACGATTTACAGATTATTTTTAGTCCCACCACACTGTTTAACAATACATTTTGCAGGGAATTTGGTTCTTTTGGTACTGGTATGCAGCTGACTGACTGATGCCCCACAAATAGTAAGGGCCAGCTTTATTTCCCACCACCAAAATGCAAAGCTCTGTGCTCTGAGTGCATTTATGTTTATTATTAGATTTATATCCTGCCCTCCTTGCAAGCAGGCTCAGGGCAGTTCACAAGGTATATAAATACAAAATTTAAAATTACATATTAAACAGATAAAAACCAGAGTACATAAATATGGCACCAGTGTACATGCCAGAGACTGTGATTAAACCATAAAATGCAGACTGCAGAAGCTGGAGCGGGTTGGTCTCAGGGCTGCACAGTGGGGGCACTAACTACCAGCGAGGACATCATCAGGCTTCGACCATAAGCCCAGCTAGGGCAGGGTTACCCAACTTTTTTGAGTTTGAAGGCACATTTGTGTTGCAGAAGCAGTTACTGTCAAACCAATGTTTTTAAAAATTTGCACAGCCAATCAGTACTCCAATGGCCAATTAGATACCATGCTTTGCAAAAGCCCCACTTGCCCCCAAGCACTTTCTAAAATCTCTTGGGGGCACCAGGAAACGTGTTGGTGGGCACAATTGTGCCCATGGCCACCACATTAGGGGCACCTGGGGTAGAGAGACATAAGCCCATGCTGCACACCCTAGCATCTGAGCTCTGTATCCCCTGCCTAAGGTTTATATTAAGGAGGCTATGATTGTCTTGCAGCAGTGGTGTGACTGCCTGCTGGGGAGGGATGTGTTTGGCTGCAGACTTATTCAGCATCCTGCTCTGGTGCTTTGGGCAGGGAACGATGTGTGGGAGAGGGGAGAGGTTACTTGCTTCTTTTACTTGAGGTCCATGGTCTACAATGTGTTGGCATTTACATTGGTGGTTTACTCACTTTCAAGGGGTATATCTGGCAATAGAGGAACATAGGAAGCATGCTATGAGAGCAATCCTAAGCAGGTCTACTCAGAAGTAAATTCCACATTATTCAGTGTGGCTTATTCCTATGAATCCCTGACTTGAATAAGCCAGGTGAACTTGATATCATCAGATCTCAGAAGCTAACCAGGGCCAGCCTTGGTTAGTAATTGGATGGGAGACCTCCAACAAAGACCAGGATTGCAGAGGCAGGCAATGGCAAATTACCTGTTAGTCTTTTGCCATGAAAACCCCACTAAGGGGTTGCCGTAAGTCAGCTATGACTTGAGGACACTTTCCACCACCACCACTCCCAGGAAAGTGTCCTTAGGATTGCATCCTGTGTCCATGCCACACCCCTGGCTCGGTCTGTGCTTATGATGGCATAGCACATATGCTAGAATGATGCCTGTTCAGTTTGCCACCATTGTAACTTCAGATGTGCTCGTGTAACTCAGACATGCTGGTGTAATGCTTGGTCGGCAATTTAAGCCATATTGGCTCAGGGCGTAGGATGGGGCTATAAAATACATGAGTATTTGGAAATGGAAAAGATTGTGTTCACCTTTGAGAACATAAATCAAATTAATATAGCATGCAGAAGCTTGTGAACTAAATACAAAAGTATTTATTTAATTATAAGTATTATTTATATAGCATCATCAAAGTATAGTTACAGAATAACAAAAAGAAAAAAGAGACGCCCCCTATCAGAAGGTTTTACAATCCAAACAGCTCATCCAAGAAACTCAAAGCAGTATACTTCACATAATTTCCCATCTACATGATCTCCTATAATTAGGTCCAAACATGCTTAACTTCAGAGTCAGAACTATGCCATGTACCAACAGAGAATTCTTTTAAAAAGATATATAGCGCATCTGGCAACATTTTAGAAACTTAGAGAAAAGATGAATTGTGTGGTTATCACTCACCAGAAACAAAAGACCAGAATACTCCCAAAATGCATAACAATAACATAGTTCAAAGGGTCATGAGAACCAGCCCTTTAGCTCTAAAAGAATTTAAACAAAAACTGTGGCCTCTCTCTGCAGAAATGCATTCTCTTATGATGCCCTAATAAAAACATTATGATAACCATATTCAACTTTTGTTTTTCATTCTGATATTCATGGCCTCTGATCCAGGTATTTCAATTATATATGGGATATTTAGGTGGAACAGCTTAGTTGTTTTCAAGCCAAGTAGCTTTTGAAAGAGACTCCTACAAGTTAGAATGAACAGTATTACTTCGTTTTTTAAAAAACCACTTTCAATGGAAAATTATCCTGCAACAAAGACTAGAAGAATAAATTCTATTTTTTTTCTTTATAAAAGAGCATGACTATTTGTTTCTAAAAGAGCAGTAGCAAAGAAGAAGCAGGTAATTATCAAGAAACCTCAATTTCATGAAAAAAGTGGTAATTCTAATCTTTGGCAAGAAAGGGGGAAATGATCCTTTCTGTAGCCTGAGAAAATTATACCCTCATGGGGTTTTTAAATGGATAGCATAAGGAAAAGGGCTTCCCTCAAACATCTAGTAATATTAAAGAATAAAGATATTACTTTTCAGATCAAAAGAAATTTTTTTATATATATAATCTGATTTTTTTTCTGCTTTAAAATACCCCACTTGTCATTTTATGTGTTTTGTCTCTAAGGAAGAGGATATACCACTATAGTAGATGCACAAGAGACAAAATGAGAGAAAATATATATGTAATACTAATTCTTTTCAGTATTACAACTCTGTTCTTAATAATTTTAAGACTAATAAAGTGACTGAAAACTGGTATTTAGAGAAACAAACTTCAGTGGTGAACCACAATCCTTTTGCAATCCAGTATCTGCATTAATTGCTTGGACTAAGCTTCTACTTGCTCAGTAAAATCTGTTTATGCAAATTTTACACACTACATTTTTTTCCAACAAGAAAACAATGTGAAGGAATAGTAGGAAATATGCCTGACATAACACACTTTCGTGTTTATGGGATGCGATATATTTTAAAGGATTCTCTCCAGGAAGATAGCTTTCAATGATGGTTGGGTTGAGAAGCAGGATGAGCTAAGGAACATTAAACTGCCATTTGGGCTGAGACTAAGTGACAAGATGGATTGTTTATAGCTTCCACCTCAGGCATCATAAAACTGCCTTATCTCAACAGGCGAACCATTGGTCAGTTGGGTTGTGGCAGGAAGAGCGTAACCAAACTCACAGAGTTTTGATTCGGTCCACAATGACCCTTCCAAGCTGGAGATGAAGGGTCAAAAATGCCACCTTGGTTTGGCAATGTGCACCATCAAGGAAGAACCAGGACAACAAAGGCTGAACCTAGTGCTAAGCCTCTGTCGCTGCTGCCTGGAACACATTTTCCCAGAGGGAAATGTAAAGGTAAAACACTGGTGTGGATAGGACCGGCTCCAGCTTTGCTTCTCCTGAGAAACCAACCAATAAGAGGGGGCAGAATGCTGAGCCAGGGTCAGTTGAAATCCGTTGGAGTGAGAGGCCGATAGAAGGGTTTTGGATGCTGCTAAGGGAGGCAGCAGAAGGATAGCTGGCTGTTAATCTGTTCTGTTACATTGAAACCTTCCCTGTTTAACTCGTTTATTTATTAGTTTAAAACGTTTGCTCCTATGTTCCATCATGTGAATAAAAAGTATTTATTTTGTTTTAACCCTGGCTTGCTTGAAGTTGTTGGCTGAGGGAAAATATCACACACAGACACAAACGTCAAACACTGTGGTGACAACCAATGGGCTAATATATCTAAACTAAATGGTGGCAGTGTATATATGGGATGTACCCTTTCCCCAATAGCTCTGGATAGTAGCTTAGTGAGGAGAGGTAAATACAGGAAATGGCCTGCCTGTCTGGTGGAGCCTATGGAAGAGGAGACCCTATGAGGATTTGAGTGAGGGGTCTCTGCTTGCTAAATTGGAAGCTAGACAGGTGCTGTGTGGGGACCAGCCCTTACCTGCCTGGGAAGCCCCAAACCTTTGAAGGGAAGTTAGGGTGGGTGGCAGGATGTGTGGAAAGGTGGAGGAACTGCTTCAACTGGCAGTCTAGGATTAGCAAGATATTCTCTTTTTTATTTCTTTCTATTAATCTGAAACATTTGTTCCCATTTACTGTGTTTGTTTACTTTTAAAGATGCTTTGTTTTTGTTGATTGATCTTAACTCTTACCTACATGCCTAGATTTAATTTTAATTTAATTACTGCACTTTTATTCCGCTGTCCCTGCAAACAGGCTTAGAGTGGATCACATCAGAGTATAAAAACAGGTAGCAAAATCAATAAAACAATTCCGTCTTATAAAACTCAGTGACATTCATATTGCACAGTCCCTCAACAACCAGTTCCTCAGATGTTCATTCAGGCAGAAATACCAGCACCCAGCCAAACTAGAGGGATTAGCTCAAGCTATGGGGAGAAAAGGAATTTCATCCTAACACACACAACTTACCTGTCAGAAAATTATGGATAGAGCAAACAAGGGCAGGGAAGAGGATTTAATATGCAAGAGAAATAGAAGAAAGTGGAAGACAGAACTCACAACAAGCCCATGGCCTGATACGAGTCTTGCAAACCACATATACTTGTCACACTAGAAATTCCACATAGCTCCCAATGTGGAATTCTATGGGATCTGGAACAACATACAGGCATCAGAAAGTAAATAAGTAAATGAAAACATATACAATTTTATGCTAAGGAGGTTTATTCAAAAGCAAGTAAATGTATTTAGGATTGCAGCCAGGGCTTCTCTAACTTTTCATTTCCATGCCTAAAAATTACTTCAGCTTAACAAAAACACATTAAAAGTACAAACATATGCAAATAGTGTGATGCCTTTTGAAATAAACATGCACAGGATCAGACTATGCCCAGTATTACTATTTAATTTGGATGTGTCAAAGCAGTTTCAAGTGAAAAGGGCACAAGAGTCTGAACTCCTCTTTAAAGCAAAATATCATCCGTGATTGTACAAAATAGACAAAATCCAGGCTTCAGGTACTTTATCATTTTTAAGACATATCTGTAGCATCTTGTTATGCAGCCTTGTAAATATGTCTACAAAAGTTACTAGCTCACATTAATTTTTATTAGCTTACCTGCCCAACCCAATATACCAACGCAAGTCATCTGTGGGACATCAACAGCAACAAAATAAAAAAGAATGAATCCTTCCAATTTATAAAAACTTCAAGGCTTGCTTTTATTCACCATTGAGGAATAAGCAAAAGGCTATTTTGAAGCCCGCTGTAATGAAAACATCATCCCAACAATTTTATTTATAGTTGTCTATTTAGTTTTGAGTTTAAGGTAATGAGAAAGCCTAGTTTACACTGTGGTGCTAAAACTGTCTCTGGAGTTAACCGTACCACACTGCCGGTGGGGCTCATACGATTTATATATATATATATATATATATATATAAAAAAAAAAAACTCGCTGACTCCCCCGCCCCATAGAAAACAGGGATACGTGTTTTATCTGAATCATACTAATTTTCTATGGGCATGACAATATTCCATCAGTCCAAATCACACTGCATTGAAAATAGTTTTTTTTTTTTAAAGGGCAGTTTAACCCTGTGATTTTTAATGGAGTCCATCTGCAAATCTGAGAGTGGGAAGATTCAAAACTTTTTTTCTTCGGGGGGGGGGGGTCCTTTTACAATTTTAGGCAGCCTTCTTTTCCCACTTGCACTACTTTATGTCAGCCTGAAAGGAGATGTTTCACATTGCTCTCTTCACTCTAAAATCTTAGATTTCTTCCACAGACCCTTACATAAATGGAACACAGCAATTAGAAATCAAATCAAACATTAAGAAGCTGGCTAATGGTAATCAGGAATACGGGTCTCACTGAAT
Organism: Eublepharis macularius; assembly: GCF_028583425.1. NCBI lineage: Eukaryota > Metazoa > Chordata > Lepidosauria > Squamata > Eublepharidae > Eublepharis > Eublepharis macularius. Next base: position 59,962,519 of record NC_072791.1, read on the forward strand.
GTATGCCTGAAATCCATATATTGTATGCCTATATAAATAATGTAGCCTTGTCAAAAGACCTTTTATGTTATGATTTTTTAACATATGACTGGGGGGGGGGGGGAGTCAGCGATCATGTTCTGTACTTGGTAGGTGCTGGGGGGTAGCAGGTTAAAGGTTAAGAACCACTGCTTTAGTCCCATAAACAGGATTAAATTTTTAAGCCTTTAACCCAATTTTATGTCTGAAAATTAGTACCACAGCTGAACCCCGAGTATCTGTACACAGAAGCAAATCCCATTCTGTTCAATGTAACTTACTTGTCTCATGCAAATTATTGGAGCCTACCTAGTCCATTTTTGATAGCTGAAAGCAACTGAGATTTGAACAGAACTATAACTGATTACTAGTTTATTTGGGATGAGGATTTGGGCAGCCAGATCCTATGCATGTGGATTTCCAGTTAAATGTCTGAAAACAGGGCTGATTTCCACACTGCTGCTTCAAACCATGCCTTTAGGACAAAAGCACCCAGGGCCTGAACCACTCCCAGTGGCAAACTGGCTAGGTAAAAAAATCCCAGCTAGTGCCCTAGAAAACCATCTCTCCCAGGTCCATCGTTCACTCCCGCTGGAGGGCCAGGGCTGAATGAACATGCGAACAGCAACGGCAAGTTTAGTCCTGCTAGCTCACAGCCACCTGTTGAGGAGCAGCTGTGGAGCGGCTGGCAGAGTACCACAGGCATGGCTGCACCCTGCTCTACCATGCTGGCCCGGGCATGGTGTGGCTGACTAGAAGGCGTTTAGACACAGTAGGAAGGCTTTATTTGCCCTGGCGCAGTGTGGCGAGCAAGGAGAGGAGCATAGGCACAACTTTGCTTTGCCGGCCTAGGAACGATGATCCAATGAAAAGGTGCATGGACAGGTCGCACCCGGCTTCACTCTGCAAACCTGCGTGCAGCCATCGTTAAAGAACACATAACCACCTTCTCTTCGGCCCTCTATCAAGTACTGGGAGGGGCGTGGTGGCACGAAAGGTGGGTTCCTGTTTTGCCTCCCGGGGCCACCCTTTAGCACAGCCTACGGCCCCTTCTTTCCTTTCGCCCTTGCAGTTTCTTGCCCTGGCAGGAGACAGCACTGAAAGCGCCGACTAGCCGCTTCGCTCTCACTGAGCGCACAAAACGCCCCAAGGAATAGTGATCGCCTATTTCTGCGCCGAAGACAGACCGCGTTCCGGCCGCCCATCCTCCTGCGCGACGCTCCCCGCTCCTCGGCCGCAGCTCCGCCACAGAGAGAGGCCGAGCCATCGCTCTCGGCGTAGAAACGCCAGGGCGGAGCTGAGCGAGCCGCGCATGAGCGCCTGCATTCCCTGGCTGTGGCGAGGGCTCGGCGGCCTCGGGGCAGAGGCTTTCCTCGGGGTTGGCGCGCTCTTTCCATTCTTCTCCCTTCCCGCCCTCACGGAAGCCGTTCGCCCCTCAGCGGCCACCCCCGCGCGTTCTTTTCAAACTGCGCAGCTCCTCCTCCCGTGAGGGAGCGGGAAGCATGAAGCTGAGCAAATCCCAGTATGAAGAGATCGCCCAGTTCCTGGCCCACATGCCCCCCACTAGGCAGAGCCTGAGGAAACTGAAGAACAGATTCCCCAGGTAAGTCCCGAACGGGCGGCCGCAGTTTGGAGCCCGCCTTCGCTCGCTTTTCAAGGACGAATCCCGCCCCTTTCCAATAGGCGCCTGTGGAGTCAGTCGTCGGACGCAGCTGCGGACAAATCGCCGGCCAGTAGGCTGTGTTCTTTTTAACCGCTCGGCCTCCTCTGTGACCACGGTCTTTTTAGAGAGAAAAAAAGGCGCGTTTGGCGTATGGTTTAGAAAGCAGGTTGCACGCAGAACTGTATGCTCTTTGAGGAAATACACGGCCTGAACAGGAATAGAGGAATGCAGCCCGGAAGAGGAGGGCTGTAATTCTTCCTGAGCATTCTTATTTGGAAGCACGTGTCACTGAATTTAGTAGAACTTCCTTACTTCCATGTAAACATGGATGGGGCTGTAAAAACAAAGCGGGGACGATTTTTTTGTAGGAAGCTGCCTGCTTTTTAGGATGCCTGAAGTAGATCATTAGTTTTTCATTAGTTGCCTTACACGTTAACCTCAAGGCTGTCAGTATTGCTAAATTGTCACACCTTTTGTGATTATTAGTCCACCTTTCTTACTGAGACAAGGTGGATTACACAGTGTGAGTCAGTACAGTCAATTTCAAAGACATTTCAATGAACACTGTAATAGGGTATATCAATGCAAATGCACAAAGTTTAAAAACTAGCAGGAATCCAGTATAGAGTTGAAGAAATGCTGAAACAGAGCATAAGCAGTGCTGAGACTCACATATTTCCCATCCAACACAAATTTCCCATCCAACACAGACTCTGAGCAGTGTTTGCTCTTCATAGGATCCTATCTGTGTGGAATGCATATGTGGATATAGAACAATACATGTAAAGGACGAACATGGCTCAGCCCATGTCTTGGACTGAATACACTGGCCTACCTGTACACAGTGATCATAGTATTGGTACGGAGCTGAGGCTCATACAAACTATATTCATAGGATCTGTCCCTGTGATCAGGAACAGTAGAAAGCAGTTTTCCTGACCACAGGGACAGAACCTATATACATGCAGTGTTTAAGTGCATGAACTCTGTGCCCAGATAGTGGCAAATGGGGATAACTGAGCTAGAGATCGCACACTTGTTGCCCTGTTCCCTTGTACCCATCCTGTTAAACAGCTAATGGCCCTTTCCTTCCATTCACCCTAGCAGGTTCTTGCACTACCATTCTCTGGTTCTGTATTTTCATTTATTGCTACAGATTATTATCCTCACCACTCAAGAATGTAGTAAAAGGTTGGAGATTTGCTTAATGTAAGCAGTCAGATTATTAAAACTAAAGTGATCTGAATATACAATTCAGAGCAATTCCTTCCCAGGCTCTTTTCCTGCTTCCTTTACAACTGTTGCACTTCTGCTATTTCAAGAATATTCAGCAAAGTTGAAAAAGAAGAGTGAATGATAAACTGCTATTATCAAATGCAGTTATAGTTTATATGAACACACTGTGTGAAAAACCGGTGTTCTAAATTTGCCATTGTTCTTCAAACAAGTTCAACAGAGCAATCCTTATCAGATCTACTTAAATCAAAAAGAGTCCAGTAGCACCTTTAAGACTAACCAATTTTATTGTAGCATAAGCTTTCGAGAATCAAGTTCTCTTCGTCAGATGCATGATACTTAGAATCCTGGTGGTGGTGGAGAGTGCCTTCAAGTCAGAGTCGACATTTAGCAACCCCTACTAGGGTTTTCATGGCAGGAGAATAACAGAGGTGGTTTGCCATTGCCTGCCTCTGCAACTCTGGTCTTCACTGGAGGTTTCCCATCCAATTACTAACCAAGGCCAACCTTATCCACCGTATGGATTCCTGGCCAGACTCACCAGCTCATCTGGTGCTACTGTTCTCTTGACTGCCTCCAATGCTGGCTTGCAGTCCTCTTTGTGCTGGCACCTCCCTCCTGTTGGCTCCTGAAAGGGAAAGGAGAGTTGATGATTCTCCCCAGCTACAGACAAATTTTTATCTTTTTTCTTAGGAAGATTTTTAAATCTCCAGAGAAGTATTAAAATATTATTTTTTCATTCTTTTCTAGATATTTGGAAAGGAATTATTAAAGGAGTAGACATGCATAATATTGATACTGTTTTACCATCATACCCACATCTCAAGCTGTATGTTTTCTAGAATTTAGGACAGGTTGCTCCACTGAAATTTCAATATTACATTTATTAATTGGTAATACAGCATTGTTCAAAATTTAAGATTTAGCCATATTAATCTGCTTCAGAAAAGACAACAAATAATCTTGTGGTTCTTAAGACTAACAAGTTTATTATAGCTTAAGTTTTTACAAGCCAGAGCCCACTTTACTATGAAATGGTCAGCTAAGTAGAAAAGCGTACTATATGTAGAGAGGAAAAAAAATGTAATTTCTCAAAGTGAAGCTAAAACATTAAGCAATGCAAAAGAGTATGTCACAGTACTAAGCAGACCGTATATGGATACTTAATCTTCTCAGTGGGTGTTACCGTTATCAGTCCTTTTCAACAAATAGACATAACAAGTTCAATAATTTGAACAAACATCTAAAATGGAACAATAATTTGATGTAGTATAAATAATTCTTTTATAGGATTTATTGAGAACAGTGTTCACTGTGTGGAATTTGCTGAAGAATTCCACTGTGAATACTCCACAACAGGGATTCCCAGCCTTTTTGAGCCAGTGGGATACTGTTGCAGGAGGTGGAGTCGAACCCCCTATATGGCTGCTACAGGAGGCAGAGACAAACACAGTACCTCCCTGCTCACATTACTAAAGAATCACATGGCAACCGTGCAGAACACAAGCAGGTGACTTATTCTGAGTGAAGCCACTGATCTGCCAAGCTTGGTATTATCTGTACATTGATTGGAAGCATGCTCTAGCCAGGGGCCCCCAACCTATTTGAGGCTGCAGGCATCTTTGGAATTCTAACACAGGGTGGTTGCACAACTACAAAATGGCTGCTGCAAGAAATGGAGCCAACCACAAAATGTCAGAGTGAAGTTGTGCATAAGCCTGATCATAACTCTTCAACATTTCAGGCAAATCTCCATTTAACAAGCTATTTTTTAAAATGTCCACAGTGTTTTAAACAAAATTTCTGCATACACACCACACAAGTATACATATTGATCTATCTAAGAAACAGGCATCTGACAGAATCTGTCTTCATTTTGTGGATATCTAACTCGGCCATCCCCTTCACATGAGATGAGAGCCCCAGCCGATCCCTCCCATATTTTAAAAATACTTTTTGTTACAAAAACATGGCTCCTGTGGGCACCACATTAATAATAATAATAACAATAACAACAACAACATTCGATTTATATACCGTCCTTCAGGACAACTTAATGCCCACTCAGAGCGGTTTACAAAGTGTTGTTATTACCCCACAACAATCACCCTGTGAGGTGGGTGGGGCTGAGAGAGCTCCAGAGAACTGTGACTCGCCCAAGGTCACCCAGCTGGCTTCAAGTGGAGGAGTGGGGAATCAAACCCGGCTCTACAGATTAGAGTCCCGTGCTCTTAACCACTACACCAAACTGGCTCTCATTGAGACTCTCATTGAGGACCCCTGCACCACAATTTAGTCTTCCTTTCAAGTATTGTTTATTTTTTAGGGTCTGCTGAAATTGCCTCAAAGACAGAAATGATCCTTTGTTTTGTTTTGTTTGTTTGTTTGTTTTCTGGTATTACCATTTTGAGGTGTGTTCATTGGAGTGTTAACTGATTTGTTTGGTCTTTGTAAAAGGAAAAAGGACGTTGTCTGATGGTGAACAAGCTCTTAATGGTATGGGTGATGTTATTGGGTTCCATAACAGTATTTTTTGTTAAGTCTGGGGCTGAGCTGGCACTAAGGTATGTTGCATGAGTTTGTATCTCTGTTAGATAGCTTGTCGTTGCTGGTTGATTTTGTGGAGGCTTTCTTTAAGCAAGGATATGCCTTCTACCTAAGGCCTGTGAAAGAAAGAATAATCTTCCAGAATGGGCAGTAGATCCCTCAAATGATGTTGGGAAGATATTACTTTATCTGCTGTGTGTTTCTTGTAATCCTGGTGATCTCAAAATACCCCTTTAGAGATCCCTGAATACAGGTCAGCAAATTAGGATGAGTCTTTTAGTTTTTAGAATACTACAAGTGGGGGACCCTCAAGGACTCCTGGAGGACATCTCATTCCCATCTATGGCCTCTTTCCCTTCCCTGGGCCGCATGGGCTCTCACCCTTCTCCTGCTTCCATCTCTCCTCCTTACCACTCTCCTTTGCTGCCCCCCCCCCCCCGTCATCACATTCCCCCTGCCTGGCAGCCTTTCCTATGGCCTAGCTGTGTGGTGCTGGCTGAGCCAAGACCCAGTTGCATGGTGAGAAACCTACAAGGATTTGCTGGGGGTACTTCAGTTTCCCCTGAATCTCCTTCCCTACACAATTTCCTCTTTCCTCCTCTTGACAGTCTCCATATGATCACCTTTCCCTATATCCTTCTCTCCTTCAAACCGAATAAAAAACTTAACTTTTATCTGCTCCCATCTTCACCTATCTTTATTAATTTACTTGATTTATAAACTGCTTTTCTTCACGAGGAGGACCCAAAGCAGCTTATATCACTCTCCTTGCTTCCATATTATTCTCACAAAACCCCTGAAAGGTAGGTGAGGCTGAGAGTGTGTGATAGGATCAAAATCACCCAATGAGCTTCCACAGCAGTGTGGTGATTCAAAGCTGGGTCTCACTGGCTTTTGTTGTGGGGAGTGGGCTGCTGTCGAACAGTAACTAGCAGCCTGGTCTTAATGAGTTATGCAAATCAGGTGGTATCAAGTCACTCGGTGTTTGCCTCTGCGCCTGCCCCAACGAGTTCTCCCTCAAAGGCTAGAACTGTCAGACTGTGGCTTACTAAAAGTTGCAATCCAGCCTATCTTTTGCAATTAGACATGAGTCCATTGGTTTCAAAAGATTTTACTGAATATAAACAACCATTATAGTCCACTGACCAAGATGCAATATCTTGGCTGGTACACAGGTATTGTTACGAATGACAGGCAAAAGTTAAGGTACAGAATAGCAAAGCCCAGCAATTCCCATCCTCCCCCCATAGTTCTCAAAACAAGCGGCTTGAAGCTGAGAGAGTGAAACTTTCCCAGGACTGGAAAGGCTGTAGTCAAAACATTCCTCTTCTTTGAGATAACTGTTTCTGGGTTGCTTGTCACCTGCAAAAGAAGAGCTTAAAACACTGACAGGATTAAAATGGAGTCTGTTTGGTTAGATCATACAAGGAACATAGTCAGACCTGACAAGAACAGCCCTAGAAAGGACTCTGATCCTCCCCCACCTTTTACTGACAGAAACCAAGCCTGGAATGCTGGCTAAACTGTTATGGTTGCTTAGCAGCAGCCACTGAGGGCATCTGGTTAAAGCTAATGCTGTTCCTTTTATCATTTTGGGTTTTTTTAAGGCCCCCCGATGTATTTTTTTAGATTTCAGATATTTTTGCAAACCTTGGGTATTTTTCAGACCTATAGGAAGATCTGGCTTGTCCATTCATGGCTCCAGTCTCCAGATTTAAGTATCCACAGATCAGGGCCAAATTGGCAATTAGTATATATGATAGGTGTCTAGGCAAAGAATTGGCATAATTGCAGTTATGTTATAGGACTGGGCTATAGTTAGTGATGTGTGCTGTGGATGGTAGCTGGATACATGTATGTGTTATGATCTGTTTTTTGAGATAAAGCTTATATGTGCCTTCCGTGGTATATAGTAGTCCTTGACAAATTTTCTTTGGCTCAAGGAGCCAGCCCTGAAATTTAGGAACCATCTAATTTTTCAGTCATCATGATTTTGTATTTAATGAGCATTTTCTAATTATTGATGCAACCAATCCTAATCCAAACATTGCAGTACATAAAAAATATGAGGGAACCCTAGTTGTCATCAACACAACATAAACTGATTCTGTAACCCTAATTAATTTCTCCCCGATGTCTCATAATTTCATTATTGCTTAAATAGGCACCATTAACTTGAATATTGGAGGCAATATAGAAAACAGTTGTTTAGAAATTATTTATTTGTCATTATTGAATGATGTAATGTTAACACATAAAGAAACACTGACAGAAACTTAATGCTAATTTATTTTTGGGTCATTCAAAAAAACATTCTGATGTGAAATGATAAACTTTCTTCTTCCACTGAGAATTTCTGAGAGGTGCTACAATAGATGCTACATTGTTGATAATACCAGGTACCACAGTGAAATTTCTAGGTGCCATGACAACCTGTTGCCTGGAATTTGAGCCCTTTTGTTGAAAGCTGACCTGCTGAAAGGAATGTTTCAAACTTATGGTGAAGTCAGTTGGAATTTCTTAAGAGCCTGTTTTCCATGGGCCCAGGAACTGAGGAAGAAATTATCTAAATCAGCCATGAATATGCTAACATACAGGGTTGCCATGTTAGTTCTCATAGCTGAAGATACAATCTGGAACAGCTGTGGATATGGACAAATTGGTAAAGCTGTAGCTGTCTCTTGTATTGCTTAACACCATAGCCTCTGTACCCACTTAATTGACCAGTTCATGTGTCTGATGTATTGGACTGACGAACAGACAGAAGCTCTGACCAACAAAATCTTAGATGTTGCACTTGTTAGTAATTAAGATGTATCATTAATGTGCCATTGTTATAAGTCAGTTACTGTTAAAAATAATTTTTATACTAAACCAGATTTTATTATCAAAATCTTTTTGCATGTAGTTACAGTTCTAAACCAGTTTTTCATTCCTATGCCACATCTGAAGAAAAAATACATTTAAATATCACTTCAGTTTTTTTAACCAAAGGGTAAGCTATATATTTTTTTAAAAAAATCAGGACGAAACCATCTTTATAGCAGTAAGAACCACAGTAAGTAAAGTTGCAATACTAAGTATACCTGTTAGGGAGCAAGTTCCACTAATCTCAATGGGATTTACCTCTGAGTAATGCTTAGGGTTGTATTGCACAGCTGTGAGAGCTCAGTGGAGGCAAATGTTAAAACACTGACATTAAAAAGCACTGATTTGGTTTTTATTATATATTTTTGAAGGTATCTTTGTTCATATAATAGAAAATAGTCTATATTCTAGATTGATGGGAAATTCTAGATTGATGGGATATTCTAAATTGATAGTAAAATACATTAAAAAATCTAAGAAGGAATGGTTACTTTTATGTTTTATGTTATAAATTATTTCGAACTTTGGAAAAATTATATCAATTTTCAGAATCTTCAAAAATTCACCACTAAGTTTTACATAATTTGGAAATTTCTTTAAATTTAATTTGTGAGGACAGATAATGTACTAAAAATTGTCAGATGCCTGACAGACCTTGTGAATATCATAGTATAATTTATGATATTGATAAAAAGCCCATGAATATTTTGGGAAATGGAGCTTCTTCTTTGTGTATCCACACTGTTATACAACTGAAACTTTGTAGAGATTTAAAGTTCTGTCTTAAATGTATCTCATTGCCAATATTCCTAGACTCTAAAATGGAAATATTGTACCTGTATGCCAATAAAGTTAGAAATCTTGATGGTTTTATGATGGATGCAAGCTGTCCATTAGGAAATGGCCTGAAACCTCCAGCTCTCCTTTGAAAGCTCTTGAAGCCTTTTAGATTAAATTAATCTTGAAGCTTCTTGGGGCAGTTCAACATAGGTAGAACTTTTTCCATATATAGCTTCTGATGAGTTGAAACTCATGCTGATATTTAAGCTGTCAGACAATTTGTGAAATGTGTTAAGGAAAAACACTCCTAGAAAAATAAAATATACGAGCAGAAGAAAATACATGCAGTACTGAATGTTAACTACTGTATTGGAAATATACATTTCATTGGCATGTTTAACAGGTGTAATCAGGCTGCAGTTACAAATTATTCTGGTGTACTATAGAGGAATTCATTGAAAAGTGCAGTCGGAGTTTGTAGGACTTGTTCTAGATGATCAGGGACCTTGATCAGGGACATTATAATTATTTTGAATGGTAAGAAAGTGATACAAAGCTAAGGAAAATATTTTTACTAAGAAAGCCAAAGCCTTCTATTGTGGCATCTGTATAGTCATAGGCAGATTCATTAATCATTTTACACACAAGCACTCACTTTTTTCTTCAACTTTTCTCTTCAAGTTTTTTCTCTTTTCACTTTCAGTTTGAGTCTCTGTAGTACTCCAGAGCCTGTGGCACAGAACAACTCTTTCAAAGGCAGGGCAGAAGAATGTTGTCATTGACCGTATTTCCAGTTCTTTTGGAAGCAACAGGCAATTAGAGAATTGTGTTGACTGCCTGAAGTTTACTAAACAAGCAATATGTAACTGATCTACCAGGCTACAAGCCACCTTTTGGGAGCAGGCCGTTCCAGCCTTTGAGGCAATGGCTGCTGATTATATCTCAACTCTCCAGAAACTCACCTGTGCGGTAACAGTGCTGTCTGACACAAGAACCATTGATTCCATGTTCCTCAGTATTGAGCCAACTGACACTTACCGAAGTGGTTCACCCACAGATAATCAATGCTCCCAAAGCCTGTTCTCCCAAAGACTTGCCAAGGCATATCTACTTCTTCTTCTCATTCAAAGGAGGAAGATGAAAATGCATCAAGTCAATAAGTCGGAAAAGGTCTCAGGCTGATCTTTGGTTCATCAATGACTGATGCTAAAGCTCTGTCTCCCACTGAAAACATGAGGATGTACACAGAGTAGCGAATTTTAATGTACACCTTCTTGGGACTGGAGATAAAACAGCACTCTCCAAAACTTCAGGCCTAGTCTCATAGATGCAGACAGCAATGGCTACTGCTGCTGCCCTAAGTTGCCAGGGCTGGGTGTGCTGCACTGACCTCTGAGGCTAAAGCGAGTATTGATGACTTGCCCTTTGAAGGAGAAGCCCTATTCAGCAGCAAGACTGACAATACCTTAATGAAGATCCAGAAGCTAAAATCAAACTACTCACTCTATGGGCTCATATCTATCACCTACACATCTTAAGATGTTGATACAATGGTCCACATCTTCTAACGAAGACAGGACATTCTACTCAGATCAGTTTTGTCACTCAGGTCCTTCAGTAGTACTCAGTCTGCGGCTTGCAGAGAGCCACCTTCACAATTACCATTAATCAAAAGAGCTACATGACTACTGTCTGCAACAATACCAGACATACCATAATATAGGGTAGAACTGTAAATATTAAATATATCATTACAACGATGTTTGTTGTGGGTTTTCCGGGCTGTATTGCCGTGGTCTCGGCATTGTAGTTCCTGACGTTTCGCCAGCAGCTGTGGCTGGCATCTTCAGAGGTGTAGCACCAAAAGACAGAGATCTCTCAGTGTCACTGTGACACTGAGACACTGCCACAGGTGGTATGTCAAAGAGCCACATAAGGCTCCTGAGCCACTGAGTATTGCTGCTCTAAATCATTTGGTGTCTGCAAGTAGGAGCTTTGACTTCAACCTCTACTTTCACTCTCCAGCTCTTGTGAGCTTGATACTTCACTGTTCCCAAAAAGATGGTGGTTTTTGTCCCATCGTTGGTCTGATACGGGGCAGTTCAGTTAGGATGGTGATCCTAGCAACTATCATTCTCCTTCCAGGGATCTTGGTTTGTTTCTGCCAATCTAAAAGTTGTCTACTTTCACATCTCAATCTGGCCACAACATCACACTTTTCCATATTTTGCTGAAGGAGATGCCCACTACCAGTACAAGGCGATATCCTTTGGATCCTGCACTGTTCCCAGGGATTTCACCAAATGCATGACACTGGTTTCAGCACTCCTTTGTCACTGAGAGATAACAATTTTTCTTTAGATGGATGACTTCCTCACAGCTCCCTCTCATCTCTCCCTGTACATCTTAAGTATTTTTGACCTACAGAGGGGAGAAATCCTATATGTACTCTATGTACCTTGCATTTTATATATTGAAGCATTGAGCTCTTGCTCTCTCTTTGCTTCAGTTATACCCCTAATCTTAATCTAGTAGCCAGATTTCTTTATTGATCACTGATTAAGAGATTGCTGTACCTCACGGGGGCATCTCTGTTGTAGTGGTGCAAGGATCAGGTCTTTCCAGTGCTGGTTCCATCACAACTTCCAACCAATGGATTCACAGAAGTAAGTAAAGAAACGCTCATCAGCAGTGCTCAAAAACTTTACCTGGTGGGGATGGCCTTTACTAATATCACAGTTCCCTTTATACGACCAGCACCTCAAGGTTCTGTTACTATAGATGATTCTTTGTGGGAGAGGGGTGTACATTGTGGCAGACATACCATCAGTCAACCTTGATGCATAAAGACTTGCAGATAATCAGAAGCTCCAGAAGGTTTATGTGGATTTGTCTCTCTAGTCTTTATTATTTTCTCCCCAGGCTGAAGGGAAATGTAGAGCAGTTGTCTGCAGACAACATGTCACCGAACGTTACATAAACCAACAGGTTGGCAATACCTTTGTTGCTCTGTCTTGCCTGTCTTGCAGCCTGTGGGAAAGATGCATTAGGTACAGTGTCACACTTGTGGCAAAAAGGGAATATGAGGAGCATATTGCAAAGAACATAAAGAAAAACAATAAACAATTCTTTAAATATATTAGAAGTAGGAAACCAGCTAGGGAGGCCGTGGGGCCCTTGGATGACCAAGGCGTAAAAGGATTACTAAAGGGTGATAGGGAAATGGCCGAGAAGCTGAATGCGTTCTTTGCTTCTGTCTTCACTGTGGAAGATAAGAAGTGCATGCCCACTCCGGAAGCACTGACTTTGGGAGGGGTTTTGAAAGACCTGAGTCACATTGAGGTGACGAGAGAGGAGGTTATGCGACTGCTAGATAATTTAAAAACTGATAAATCACCGGGCCCAGATGGCATACATCCAAGAGTTCTGAAAGAACTCAAGTGTGAACTTGTAGATCTCCTCACAAAAATATGTAATCTGTCATTAAACTCTGCATCTGTTCCTGAGGACTGGAAGGTAGCTAATGTTGTCCCCATCTTTAAAAAAGGTTCCAGGGGAGATCCGGGAAATTACAGGCCAGTCAGCCTGACGTCAATACCGGGTAAGTTGGTGGAAACTATTATCAAAAATAAAATTAGTGGGCACATTGATGACCAAAAGCTGATGAGGAAAACTCAGCATGGGTTCTGTAAGGGAAGATCTTGTCTCACCAATCTGTTAGAGTTCTTTGAGGGAGTGAACAAACAAGTGGACAAGGGAGACCCGATAGATATTGTTTATCTTGACTTCCAGAAAGCTTTTGACAAAGTTCCTCATCAAAGGCTCCTAAGTAAGCTCAGTAGCTATGGGATAAAGGGCCAAGTCCTCTTGTGGATCGAAAACTGGCTAATTAATAGGAAACAGAGAGTGAGCATAAACGGGCACTTCTCACAGTGGAGGGTGGTGAGCAGTGGGGTGCCACAGGGGTCGGTATTGGGTCCAATGCTTTTTAACTTGTTTATTAATGATTTGGAATTGGGATTAAGCAGTGAAGTGGCTAAATTTGCAGATGACACGAAATTGTTCAGGGTGGTGAAAGCCAGAGAGGATTGTGAGGCACTCCAAAGGGATCTGTCGAGGCTAGAAGAGTGGGCATCCATGTGGCAAATGAGGTTCAATGTAGCCAAGTGCAAAGTAATGCACATTGGAACCAAAAATCCAAAATATAAATACAAGTTGATGGGGTCTGAACTGGCGGAGACTGACCAAGAGAGAGATCTTGGAGTCATGATAGATAACTCACTAAAAACGTCAGCACAGTGTGCGACTGCCATAAAAAAAGCTAATGCTATGCTAGGGGTTATTAGGAAAGGGATTGAAAACAAATCAGCCGGTATCATAATGCCTCTGTATAAATCGATGGTGAGGCCTCATTTGGAGTACTGTGTACAGTTCTGGTCGCCACACCTTAAAAAAGATATCATAGCACTGGAAAAAGTACAGAGAAGGGCAACTAAAATGATTAAAGGGTTGGAACACTTTCCCTATGAGGAAAGATTGAGGCGCTTGGGGCTCTTTAGCCTGGAGAAAAGACGACTGAGGGGAGACATGATAGAGGTTTACAAGATAATGCACGGGTCAGAGAAGGTCGAGAAAGATGTGTTTTTCTCCCTTTCTCACAATACAAGAACTCGTGGGCACTCTATGAAATTATTGAGCAGTCGGGTTAGAACAGATAGAAGAAAATACTACTTTACACAAAGGGTGATAAACACATGGAATTCGTTGCCACAGGAGGTGGTGGCAGCTACAAGCATTGCCAGCTTCAAGAGGGGACTGGACAAATATATGGAGCAGAGGTCCATCAGTGGCTATTAGCCACAGGAGATAGATGGTATTCTCTTTGTGGGGAGGTGGTGCTCTGTTGTCTTGGTGCTGGAAGGAAGGCAGTGGGAGGGCTTCTGGTGTCCTGGCCTCACTGACAGTCCTTTAGATGGCACTGGATTTCTAGCCACTGTGTGTGACAGAATGTTGGACTGGATGGGCCACTGGCCTGATCCAACATGGCTTTGCTTATGTTCTTATGTTCTTATGTAATCCACATTTCTAGCAATATCGTTTTGCCAGATATGCTCAGCCGCAAGGGGAATGTTGTTCAAGAAGAGTCCCTGACTGTAACTTATTTGATACAGTCTTTCACTGATGGGGCCTGGAGGTGGACCTGTTTGTCTCAACAGACAATGCCAGATGTGAGAAGTTTTGCACCAAAGAAGGATTTGGGGGCTGTGGGACTGCTGGTTGAAAGGCCATCATCTCACAAGGTTCCAAAGTTTTAGACCTGCTGATACAAGACTGTAACAAACTTGACACTTTGAACTTGGTGGCCTAGAGGAAAGTTTGGTAACATTCAACAAATAATGAGATCCAGCACATTCAACAAATAATGAGATCCATCTATCTGTCCAGGGACTTCCTTCTTAGAATATATCCTTCACTGCTTTTCTCAGGTATAAGGTATACATCTTTCAAGGTCTGCTTGGGGGCAATCTGTGTCATGCCCACAGATAAGGACAGCTTCCTATTTGTCCACCTTGCCATTAAGCAGTACTTCAAAGGCCTCTCCAGGGTTTATGCTCCAATCACATCATCCACACTATCATAGGGGAGCCCTTCTGCAGCCTGATTCCAGTGCAGCCATCAGGATCCAGCATTCTACCTTCATAAGACTCTATGTTCTAGTTGTCTAAGCCAGAGCAAGGCAGGGCTAAACATTCTCTTCTCCTACTTCTAACGTGTACCACCACCTTGCACCAGCATGAATGAGCATCTGTGAAAATGATCAGAGAACCATGTGCAGCCTCCCCATCTCTTGCCATATTTACTTGAAAAGAAGGCCTCAAATGTTTGATGACTCCCTTAAAAATGTTCTACATGCACATACAAAAATTACTACCTGACATAACTGTAACTTGTATGCAAATGGTACAATAGATACAGTAAATCATGCCATCCTGTTGAGGCATTTGGAGACAGAAGTAGATATCAGGGGCTGTGCCTTGGACTGGTTTAAGTTCCTCATGGAGCAGACTCAAAGGGTTGCTGTGGAAGACCAGCTAACTTTAGTGTAGTAACTACCTTGGAGGGTTTCACAGGGTGCAATCTTAACCCTTGTGTTATTCAACCTCTATGTAAAGCCTTTAGGAGAAATTGAAACTGAACTCAAACAAGACGGAAGTGATACTAGTTGAGAAGGCAGAGGTGTTAAATAACATTGTGCTCCCCACTTTCATTGAGGTTCTGTAGATCCTTGCAGACTCAGTTAAGAGCTTAGGGTTGTATTGGATCCAAAATTGCTGCTAGAGAAGCAAGTTAATACAACTACAAAAATGTTGTCTTCCAACTCAGCCTCCTCTGGAAAATGGCCTCCTACTTTGATCACCTGATTTAGCCACCTGCCTGGATCCGTATCATAGTAACTCCAAGACTAGATTGCTTTAATGCACTCAACATAGTTCTCCACTCAAAGTTAACATGGAGCCTCCAGCTGGTGCAGAACACTGCAGCTCAGTTATTATTAGGCAGAACGTACATATTCCCATTGGCTAGCCAGCAGTTACAGAGCTCAGTTGAAGGTTTTGGCTATCACATACAAAGCTCTTTATGGCCTTGATACCTCATATTTGTGGGACAGCCTCTCTCCCTAGCTCAGCCATGGCAGCTTCACTCATCTGAGCAGGGCCTTCTGCAGGTGCCATCCTGCAAATGGGCAAAATCAACTGCCCATACATTTGCATGTCTGTTGTGCTCCCACCTTATGAAATGGCCTGTCTGATGAGGTTAGCAGAGCTTCCAGTCTTTTGCCTTCCCATAAACTGCAAAACTAATTATTCAGGAGGGCTTTTTTACACAGGTAGGAGGATCGTACTGTAAGAAAATGGTTTACAGAGATGGTAGAAGGATAGGTACTGTAGGCTGTACTACTGTTCACTGTCTGTTGCTGTAAGTATTTTCCTACCGACTAGTTTCTGTATTGTTTAATATGTCAGTGTTAAATACGTATGCTCTGTTCCAGCATTGTTTCTGTTGTGTATCAGGGTTCTACTTGTTTCCAAATCTCTGCAAATTTGTATTTGTATACCCTATTGCATTGTTTATTGAATGTCCCAGCTGTTGATTGTATTGTATAATCTGCCTTGAGTCAGTGAGAAAGGCAGACTATAAATAATGTAAATAAAATTTTAAAAAATTAAGATGACCCCCCCTCTTACTTTTTGATGGCATACTAGGGGGGAGGTAGTCTTGCATTTGATTAAATACTGTACTTTTCCCAGCCCCCTTATTCTGATGTTAGTACTGTGTCTACCAGCCCATATACTTGGGCAGTTTTGTTATGAATCTACTATTATTGTCTGTTCATGAACATCACACAGCCAGTGCTTGTATATTGAGAACCTTGTCAATATCCTTTTTGCCATTTCCAGTAATATTAGGACAGGTATGTCTGTTGAAGTTTATTTTTTATGGGTATGAGTATTTCATTGTGATGTTTCATGAACTTTCCCAGAGAATAGTAAAACAGTGCTTAATATTTGTTACCGCTGGATCTGCCTACAGGGTTCTAGGAAGTGACAACATAGTCTAACAACAGATTGTCATTAGGTGAAATTTGTCATGTCTTAAGCACTGCAGCTGTCTGCAGATTTGAGAAGAACAGTTTAAGAATTCTGCAAATATCAGTGAGGTGGACAATCTGGAGCCTTATTTCAGGCACTTTTTTAAAAAACCTGCTTTGCTGTTCTCTCAGTGTATAACTGTATCACCCTCCATTCTTTCATTGGCAGGAGTTAACCTGCCATCATAACACTTTATTACATAATGTGAGATATTCATACTATAATCCTTAGCACAGTTATACCCTTACAAGTCAATTTAAATCAATGGTGTTTGAAGGGTGTAACTATACTTAGGATTTGTACTGTAAGCCTGTTGTAAAATGGAAGGTAACAAAAGAGTAGTGCAACTTTTAACATGTAGCATATGTCTGTCCATTGTTTATATTGTTTCTGTATATGTATGTGATAGATGATAGATACAAAAGTATACGATCAGGCGGGTATCCTTCATCATGTTTGGTCTCATCTTTTCCCAAGCAGCTCAGAGCAGCATTACATATATTATTCTGTTTTACCCTCACAACAAACTAGTATGTTGAGAAATAAAGATTTGGCTGAGGCCACCCAATATGTTTTCTGACATTGGGGCAATTCTCTTTCTACTACACTGCATTTGTTCTAATATTTTCCAGATATACTGTCTCTCAATATTGATAGGTTCCAGCAAGCAATCTGTGGCTTCCCAAATGTGCTCATTATACTATTTAACTACTCTTTACTACAGTATTTTTCATATGTTTCCCAAGTCCTGCTTAATGTAGCCTTTGCTTTGTATAAAGTTGCTAGTGTATCATATAAAGATACCAAATACCACTTAATGGCAGCATATCAGTTGGAATAATAATTATACGTGTCTGCTTTAGCAAGCAGAGGACTAGCCTTTTTTTTTTAAAGATGCTGTTCTACTTAGTAGACCTTATACTGAATTTCATCATTTATGAAAGCTACATTATCTACTTCGTTTTGCCAATAACAGTTATAGGAAAAGCTAATAACCAAAATGTAACTTGTTCTTCAAGCTACATTGAACTAAGCAGGCAAATGGACTGTAGCCATGGAACAAGATCTTAATCATTGGCCGCTTGAAAAAATAGTTACTACTGTATATGCTAAAATGTGTGTTGCAATGCCAGTTTATTTTCTGTGGTTTCTCCAAAAATTGTTTAAATAATTCTGTTAGCCTTAGAAACATGTCTGTCTATCTCTCACAGCCACATTCTGTCCACAAAAGTTGAAGTGCTGGGGTTAAAGTTATTTCAGTGAACTGCAGTAAGAGCAGCTTCAGTGCACAGATGCCATGGGCATCACTTCCTCCCAATTCCAAATGCTTTTAGGAGACCTTGGATGTGCCTCTCCAAACATGAATCTACAGAAGAAGAAATTCATCACTGCCGAAGGTCAAAAGGTTTAGGGGACAGATTATCCAGGAAGTCTTAAGCCCCACCACCTCTCACTGCAGAAAAGCTAGGCCTTTGGGAAAATCTAAATATATTTGAGCCAGGAATAATCCCTACTCTGAATGCCTAGATGGCTTTTCCTTTACTACACACTAACTGCATACATCTGAAGCTAAATCCAAACAAGACAGGCGTAATGCTGGTTTAAGAGACAGTATGTAAGGTACTGATTTACTGGCCTTACATACTGTTGAATTCTATTTTGTAGATCAAGTTAAGAGCTTGAGATTGCTTTTTAACCCAGCCTTGGTGATGAGTAAACAAGTTAGGAGTTAGGAGTATTGTTAGGAGTGTCTTCATTCAACTGCATCTATTTAATTAATTTAATTTATTGTATTTATATTCCGCCCTCCCCGCTTTCACAGGCTCAGGGCGGATAACAGAATACAAATATACACATCATTAAAAACACCTTTAAAAACACAATCATCTCATCTACATCTATTACATATAAATAATTTTTAAAAAAGCCTCTACCAACCTAGCCATGCTGAGCCAAACTATTGTTAATTTCCAGATTGGACCATCTCAGTGTACTTTGAAGATGTCTGGGAAATTTCAAGTGGTACAAAATGTGACAGCCAGGTTCCTGTTTGGAGGCAACCATTCAGACCACATAATTCCAGTGCTATGTCAGCTGCACTGGTTACCTATTTGCTTTCAGGTGCTGGTTATTACCTTTAATGTCCTTCATGCTTTTCAAACACATTTCTCAGTTTACTCCCATGCACTGGCTGTATTCTTTAGACACCCTTCTCCTTATGGTCTACTCTTTTAGGACTGCAGGGCAACAGTTCACAGACTTTTTCTGTGATAGGTCTGGTCCTTTGGAATGGCCTACCACAGTGGAACAGATGGTGCCTAAGTGTTTTATTTTAATGGGCATTTTAGTGGAGGGTAAACTGTTGTTGCAGATCTGACTGTTTCATCTCTGTGTTTTTAACTTGTGGTGTTTTTGTCTTGGAGTACTTTTACATGTGTGTCCCTGTACTTGTTTTGTTAGCTGCCATGAATCCAAGGTGATAAGAAAGGATATAAATAATTCAAATAAATTTTAAAAATCTACTTGTCTGGTAGTAGGGTACAATTTTTAGGTTGGCAGGAGTGGTTTTCAGGCAGGTTTAAATTAATAATCTCCCCTTTTGGTACTTAAGGCACTGATTAATTGCTAGGTAAGTAGCCATGTTGGTCTGCAGTAGATGTCTGGAGTGTCTGAAGAAGGGAGCTCTAGCCATCGAAAGCTTACACTCTGAAAATCTTGCTGGTCTCTAAGGTGCCACTGGACAAAATCCTGTTGATTAATTGCTTTCTCCTTACCCACACACAGATTTCCCAGTTCTGTTTTCATACTTCACAGACTTATGCCCTGCAAAATCTCTTGAGCAAATAATGTAGGTATGCTAATTAAATCAACAAAGGACTCTTTGCAGGGCTCATTTTGAGGGGGAACGCACAGGAACGCAGTTCCGGCAGTTCCCCAAAGAGGTTACATGTCAGGTGGCCCCGCCCACCTGACTCTCGGCCATTTTGGGCCTGTTTCATCCTGAATTGGGGCCGAAACGGCCCAGTTAGGGCCTCTGATGGGTCTCGGATCACTCTCCCACTCAGCAGCGGCCTGATCCTGACCATTTTGGGCCCCTTTTTGGCCATTTTCGGCCCCTTTTTTCCATTTTGGGCCCAATTTTGGCCCTGAATGGCCGGGATTGGGTCCAAAACAGCCAGGATAGGTGATGTCAGGGGGCGTGGCATATGCAAATCAGTTATGCTAATGACACAGTTCTTGTGATGTCAAGGGGCATGGCATATGCTAATGAGTTATGCTAACGAGTTATGCTAATGAGTTCCTCCAGCTCTTTTTCTACGAAATGACCCCTGACTCTTTGTATGATCATAGGTAAATCACTTCTTCCTAGATAGCTGATGATATGCCATATTGCAGAAACATGGCTTTTTCTATGTGCCTGCTTGAGGCAACTTCTGTAAATATAAACTGGAGAGGGAAGGCAGTAATTGCCAATAAAAGTTCAAGTGCATTTTGCATTTAGTACACAGTTAATTTACATGCCATTTTTGTTAGTTTGGCATTAGTTTGGCTTGAGAGCCAGTTTGATGTAGTGGTTAAGAGTGCGGGACTCTAATCTGGAGAACCGGGTTTGATTCCTCTACTTGAAGCCACCTGGGTCACCTTGGGTGAGTCACAGCTTCTAGGAGCTCTCTCAGCCCCACCCACCTCACAGGGTGCTTGTTGTGGGGATAACAATAATATACTTTGTAAACCACTCTGAGTGGGCGTTAAGTGGTCCTGAAGGGGGATATATATAAATCATATGTTATTGTTGTTACTATTATTTCTTTGAAGGCACATGATTATGATTACACACAGAAATCACTAAATAGTACTACTATCAATACAACTGTTCAATGTGAATTTATCAGGCTCCAGCCCATGACATCAGATCCTGCCCAGTGGGCTTTCTGATGATGAGGACCTGGCAACCTTTGTCCACTCCTCATCACCATAAAATTTCTGGCTATAGGTCTGGTATAACAAGAGAAGACTTATTTTCAGTCCCTGTGTGGGTTGAGGTTGGACGGAGATGCAGCCTGGGACTGAGCCTCAAAATATAGCATTTTGCACAGTTTGGGGTATGTAGGATCTTACAGGAGTGGCAGCAAGTGGTAAGAGGTGAAGGCAGACTAAAATCCAGAGATTATTCAAGTGAAACAGCAACTACATCCCCTCCACATTTTTTGAACATGTATACTCAGAAGTAATTCCTACTGAATTTAGTTGAGCTTATTTCCAGGTAAATGTCCATTGGCATCTAACAACATTTATTTCAATATGAGCTGTTGTGAGTCACTGCTTACATTTTCAGATATATATGGAAACCAAACTGAGAATCCCTCTAGTGGTGCAGGTTACAGGGGGGAGGGAGCTAAGGCAGAGGGTTAATTTGGCCTTGAATATTTCAAGTGTAGATTCACTGTATGGAGAAAAAGGATATAGAGAGGTGTTAATCCCATAATAAAACTTCAAAGCGTGACCCCCTCTGTATGTCTAAAACAGAAACAGCAATACAAATAATGGCCAATGAGAAAGAGGTTCAAACAGATAAGCAAGGTGATAAATTAAAATTAACCAATATTGGTACAAGGTTTTAGTCTGGTAAAATATGCTAAGAACAGCCAATCGGAATTTGTATAAAGTGGGTTCTGTTAAGTTATTAGAGACTGTGGTAAGGAAACCTAAGTTTCTATTTAAGCCAGGGTGACATGTAATGTTTATTTTCTAATTCAGCAATATCATGTTGTATATTCCCTTGAATTTTTTTTAGAACAGTGACTGTCAGGTTAGCAAGTGGTATATTCAGGGAAATTAAAATGTTCTCACAGTGGTTTCTGGAAGGTGTGGTTTCTTGTGTCCAATTTGTGTTATTCTTTCGCACAGAGATTTTTGTCCACTGTGGGCAGTAGAAGGGCATTATTGGCATGTGATAGCATATATTAAATTGGATGATATGCAGGTGGATGAGCTGTGGATAATGTAGCAGATGTTATTAGGTCTTGTAACAGTATTTCTGGAGTGTATACGGGGATAAAGTTGGCATCTAGATTTGTTGTAAGGTTTGGTTCCTGGATTTGTGCCTCTGATGGATGGTCCCCAGAAAAGGCTTACCACTGAAAGCCTGTGAAAGAGAAATATCTCATCCAGGAGGGGCTGTAGGTTATTGATGATGCATTGAGATTAGAGATAGGCATGAAACGAATCACAGAACAAAATTCCGAATGGAACGACTGGTTCGTTTTTCAAAGAAACACGTTCTGTGGGTCTGCGTTTTTACGGAACAAATGATTTTTCCTACCATTCCGTTCCATTCCGTTGCTGGTTCAGGAAGCCAGACACTTTGTGCCATTCAATCCATTGTCCAGGCGACAGTGGCAGTCTTTTGGTTGCCCCCAATCTGAGGCCTCCACGCTTGATTGGCAGCTCTCCCTGCCAACTAGAGAGCTCCCACTCTGGTCCATCCAGCCAGGAAAAGGGCCAGCCCCTCAAAGTAGCTGCCAGCAGACACTCCAGTTTTTACTACTGAGGAGAAAAATGACAGATGGGGGGACCCATGGATAATGCCTTGCCTGGGGTTCAATCCCTCTGAAAATTGGGGGGTCTTTAGAGGACAGTGAGGACTCTGTCACCTGCAAATTTGGTAGGTATTGGACATTGGGAAGGTCAGTTTGTAGCCCCTCAAAGTAGCTTCCAGCAGACACTACAGTTTTTGCCACTGTGAAGAGAAAATGACAGGAAAGGGAGGGACCCATGGATCGTGCCTTTCCTGGGGTTCAATCTCTCTGAAACTTGGGGGTCTTTAGAGGACAGAAAGGACTATGTCACCTGCAGATTTGGTGGGTATTGGACATTGGGAAAGTCTTGTTCAGTTTGGCTGCGAGCATGAAGGTGCCCATTCTTGGCTCCCTCGAATAGTTCTTGACTGTAGAATGTGAATTGCTTTGTATGTTCCGAATGGTAGCTAGCTATAAGCATGCAGTATGTTTCATGTTCAGTAGGTTTTCGATATAAGGTGATGTTTATGTGTCCATTGTATAGTTTCACAGGGGTGCCCAGAAAAATGTACCTATTGTGTGGATTGGTCCATGGAGCTGTTGATCTTGGGGTGAAAATTATTGATGTTCAAATTAACTCTCTTAAGAGCTTCCTTCTCATATGACCAGAAGTTCTAGGCTGCAGTCTTTTGGAGTAAAACCCATTGAACATGGGAAGGGGGTTCCTTTTCAATAAACATGCATAGGATTGCACTACAGAACTTCTGTAATCCTAAATATTTCACTGCACTAGGTAATCTTCACTTGGGTAGTTTTTTCGTTTCCTCATATTTTCACCCTGAGTCTATAACATTGAACTACTGTTTGGAATGTAGTGTCCATATGCTAATAATCTGGTTATCTTTTTCTCCTCTTCTAGTCCAAAAGTAGCAATGTCATCTCATATGGGCTGAAGTGAAAAAACTGAATGCTCCTGCTACCATTTCAATGGACTTGAGTGTAAAGGTATAATTTTGCAGTCGCGTTCAGGCACTAGTATTTATGGTATTTCCATATAGGATCAGATATGTTAGCTTTGTAGGGTTATGGGATTCAGCTGATCATGGCAAAAATTTATTCATGTGACAGCTTTTTGGACAATCATATTCTGTGCTAAATTACAATGGCACAATAAATTGCTGAATACACTGTCTGCTGCGTATGACCTCACCATGAAAAATTTGATGCATTAGAGTAGGAAAGGTTGGAATATATCAGCCTTAGTTGACAAGGGACTTTGAATGTTGACCCAATACAGATGACCTTTGTGTGCAATAAAAGTGAGTTTAATCTTCAGGTCAAGGTTGAGGTGAATGGTAGGGCAAAACAGGGAGGGTTTTACTAGGTCTGGCTGTGACCTACCTAGTAAGCAAAGAAATAGAAATGTTAGATGCCTGAGTACAGTCTGATAGTTTACCATTTGTAGATGGAATGGGTTCATCTGGTGCTGTAATAAAATATTCCATCTGCAAAACTCAAAAGAAAACAGAATTAAACAAATCTCATAATGATGTTATGATTTGCTCTGGCAAATTATGTATGTGTCTTGCATACACGGGGTGTTTTTTACCTACCGGTATAAATAAGAGAAAATACTGTGTACGTGATGTAGTACAGTGCATTTCATTCTTCTAAAAGGTTTATTTGTTTCAGATGAAAAACTTACCTTTAGGAACTAGTAGGCAGGCAGTGTAGTGCTTCTGCCCAGAAGGGGAAAAAAACAGCTCTACATCATGTGTGAATAATATAGGAATACATTTTTAATCATTAAAATGAATAAAATTTCTTAAATATTTGCTTATGAAGTGATCAAGTATGTTTTTTTTTAAAAAATAGATCTCTTGGTAGGAGAATAATAACTTTGAACAAACATTACCTAAAGGTTTAATGTAACAAAAAAGAATCCATTCAATTCTTTTCTTAAATGAATCTATGTTTAAAGTGGCCAGAACTCAGATACTCCTATTTTAGCAAGCATTGATATTAAATGGAACACTGACTTCTTTACATAGAAAACCAAGCTTTTCTCCCTCACCCCCTCTTTCGTTTTCAGCCAAGGGAAAAAAAGTTAGAGACTTTAATGGAAAGAACCTCTACTCCTTTAATAGAGCCTACAAAATATATTCTCCTGGACTGATCAGCTCTGAAAGCTCTGGAGGTTTGATGATTGGAATGGCAGGAAATCACGCTTTCAGGACATAACGAATTGACTGGACCATCCATCATTTGTTAGCATGCGCTGAAACGCAGGGTTTGTGTGCAGAGGCCTGTGATTTAGTAAATACTTGGGAGATGAATAGAGCTTACACACAAGGGAAGATATTGCTGTCCTTCAGCAGCCTTAGACACAGATTCCTGCTGAGAAGGCCGTCTGACGGCAGCTCATCAGTAACTGGCTTGTCACACTCTCTGATGCCCACCAACCATCTCCAGTATATTAAATGCATTTTTAATATCTGCTTCAGTAGATTTAATGAAGAAAATTTAGTTTCCCTACACTGATCACTGCTTCCTCAAGTGTTTTAAAATGTTGACTATAGCACTTCCAAGAAAGGGAACTGGAACGTTCAAGGTAAAGCTAAATAAAATCACATATAAACAAAAATGCTGTCTGTTAGATCACCTTGTTAAACAATGATGACTAAAATATGCGTGTTCCATAATACAGTGTGCTCTCCCTACTAGGTTAGCACTATGTCACTTTAGATAAGTGATACCTGGTGGCAGATATGAAGAGATTTGTGGAGAAAGGGAGAAAGCTTGCTATCATTCTGCTTTTCTCCATTTCAGGACCGTAATACACAAATGAGTTTAAACTGAGTGCTCCAATCTTTTATTTTCTAATGCTGGAGATGGTGATAGGCCAGTATAGATAGATTTGATTTTCATCAATACATTTCTTTGCAAGAATATTAGCAAGAGGAATTAGGCTCTATGCCTTAAACACACTTGTAAGTAAATCCCATTGAAATCAATGGGGATTTCAATGCATTCATTTTAAGACCAATGAGAAGAAGCAAATATGGAAATAACAGCAAAGAGGTTGCTTTCACTAAATTTATTGTGTTATAAATCTTCTCAGTACCAGTCACTTTAAGATGCTTAATCAATAAAGGAAGTTAATTTCTAAAATATAGGCATTTTAAATGCTTAAATATTCCACCCCAAATTGAGTTGTTCAACCCTTTTCCTGGAAAATACTACTTTAAAAAGTGTGTACATTTCCCCCAATAAGTCACTATGCTAGCAATATTTATTATAAAAGTCAAGGTAATAAATTAGACATCATTACAAGCGTACAGTTTTTAAAGGTTTTCCCCTTGTTTTCTTTTAAAAAATGTCTGGAATACTCTCCATGCTCACAAAACAGCATGCATTTGCAGAATGGGCCTATAAATTTGATTCTTACATGTGTCAAAATAGTAATGTACTAAATGCATATTATTATAAAAATTTAAGACATGCCTTAAACACACTTCCATTTTTATAATACATGGCAATATTAAATAATACATTTCCTTGTTAGCATCTGTTTGCTGTCATTGTTGGCAAGGCCTATGATTTATTGCCTAAATTAATGACCATGACTCTCTTGGTCCTGATATATGTCCCCAAGCTTATTACATCACTAAATAAAATGAAAGTTATATATGCTGTTGTGTTTGACAGTGGTTTTCTTTTTGGTAATTGTTTATTTCTTTAAGGGTTTATACACTGAATGACTTAAAATGCCCTTTCTTTGAACAAGAAGGTATTACTAAAGTTAAATTAGAAGACATTAAGAGATTTTATTTTTAGGGCATTATTATTTTTCCTGTTGCCATTTTCTCTTCATACATGGCATTCTGCAAGATGCCTGTATTGCAACAAAAGCTTGAAAGTATACCAATTTATTTTCTAAATTAGTAGTAGCACAGTGTAATTCTATGTAGAATTATACCCTTCTAATCTTCAGTGGTTTATAAACCTGTTTAGGATTGCACTGCAAGGCTCAGTATTTTAGATACCTCAAATGTAAAACGATAGGATGTGAAAACACAAAACAAATACCAGTGAACACATTATCTTTCCAACTATGCAGTGCAGCCTCCTGAGTTACTACAGAAGATAGTAGTCAGTTTGAATGTCATGGGGCCTAATTGCAAAACCATGGTTTGGCATTCAGGAGCATTGTGAGCTTGTTCGTGTGCCTTCTTTCCCTTTTCTTCTTCCCTCTCTGGCTCATGCACTCCTCCTGTGTTCCTGTCCTAGTTAGCCCTAACTGTGCTTCACTGTGATGTCTGAATCACTGTTCCACAGTTAGATTAACTATGGAAAAATTCAACAATAGTTACAATAAAACAATAAAAGGTAATTACCATTGAGAGCTGAATGAACAGGATGGACTTAGCTAGGTGGATCACCTGGGAGAAGTTGTTCATTCAAAGAAGGACCTCTCTTCAGTAGTCATCAGCCTGAATTCTGAAGGTGGAACTTTAGAGTAACATGTTAATTTCTAGGCAGATTTCTGTAGTGTAAGGCAATGCATAACTAAATTTATGGAATTCATTAAGTGTAGATAGGGTTTGGAAGAGTAGATGGAGGATCTGTTCTCATTTCTATGAATGAAGTATTCATGTTCATAGGCAACAAGTTTTCATTTTATGATGAGAACAAGTAGTCAGTATTCATAGTCCCTCCCTGGCTACATTGTCCCTTTGGCCTGAATCAGCAAAGTAATACTTATTTCTTTAAGGTATTAGTCTTCACCCCCTCAGTCAGGACTCTTAAGTGGGTAATGGAGTTCCACTTGCTAGGCTTTAATCCCTCTGTAGAGCTGCAGGGTTGTTGTGTTTTTTTGGAAGTGCCTGCTACGCTACTATTTTGTACACATAGCAAGGGTGCAACAGTACCTGCCTCTTCTTGCATGTATGCTGATAGGAGGAACAGCAAAGCAAGGTAACTCAGTGGTAGAAAAGCTTTTTTTTTAGTACATGCAGGTTAAGAGGCTGCGGTTCTTCTTCTTCCTGTCAGATGACTGTGATATCATGTGATTTTCTCCCAGTTTGGAAACTTGTTTTCTAAAGGACAATATATTCATATCTGGCTAGTTTGACGTCTTCATTCAATATGCAGTTTAATTTATACCGCTAGATTGAAAGCTTATTTACTTTGTTTTACTGTAGCTTTTAAGCTGCTACTAGAGGTTGTCTGTATTGGAGGGAATGGACTGTACAATGTCACTTAATGCTAGCAGACATCGGAGTCTAAAGGAAGGGCAGTAGAGAGTCAGTACAGGGTTAGATAGTCTGCTTCCAGAGTTTTCCTTTGTTCACTCCTGCAGCTATCCCTTTATTATACAGAATGCAATTCTTAAGAGCTTTCCTTCCACTCGCTTCCCTTCTCTCGTTCTATTTTGGCTACCATGAGGGTTGGAAAAGTTTTATGCAATACCTGTCCATCCTAGTTTAGGTACATAGTTGGAAGCTTTTACTTTGCCTTTCCTTTTTCATATGATATTCTCTTACGATAAAGAACCTCCATTTCTTTTCTGAGTAGCAAGCTTCATTATGAATTCATTACTCAAATGGCCAAACAAGAATTTTGTTGTTCAGATACTCAGCTCTGCTTTCAGTGTGAAGATCTGGAGTAAGGGGTCACCACTATATAGATGAAACTGTTCTGTTTCTCCTTCAGTTCAGGTAGATTGGAGGATGTTCTGAACAAATGCTTGGACAAGATAATTGGATTAATGAGGACCAATAAACTGAAGCTCAATTTGTTAAGACTGTTAGTCAGTGATAAAGCGGGTTGGAACTGAGGAGCTAGCCTATACTGGAGGAGAGTTGAACTCCTGCTAAGAGAGCAGTATGGAGAAACACTCAGGACCCTGTTTCCTTCCATACCAGAATTTCTGCAACACTAGCACTGTTCCAGGTCATTGCCCAGCGATAACCCTTATTCTTTGTTTAACCTTTTCTTTGATTGCCGTTTTAAAGAATCTGTTTGATAGAGGATTAGGACTAGAGATGGGCACGAACCGCATTACGAATGTCAAAAACCCACGAAATTGGCGATCGCGATCTGGCGGTTCATGATTGTCCATGGCAAATGAACCAGCATTTGGAAGAGGCCTGGCTTGGTGCGTTTGGCTGAGGTTCGGGAAGCCAGTCAGTCAGGCGCCATCAATCAATTTCCCTGGTAATGGGAGCTGGGGGAATGCCTGAACTCTGTCTGCACTCCTTCTGTCACCTTGGAAACCCGAATGGAAGCCCAGCTTACCTTGATCGGCAGGTCTTCCTTCCAACCATGGAGCTGCAAAGCGGTTACAAGTTGGGAGAAGACACCCGGAGGAGGGAGGGTGGAGGGTGGTGTTCTGTAGCCATGGGCACTCCAATCTCATCCCTGCAAACCCTGATAGGCAGCTCTGATGGTCAAACACAGACCTCCTGCATTTCTCAATGAGTCCTCAACTTGTAAATAGCAGTGGGGTCCCAGGCTGGGTTTCACTTTCAGCTAGCAGTGGAGTGTGACAGAGCTGCTGCTTGCTACTTGCTAGCCTTTGGGGAGAGACACACAGTATAATTGAGCTTGGATTTTGAGGATAGGGATCCATCTCCTCTGGTTCCAGGGCTGCTGTCTGGCTCCGGGGCCAAGCACAGTGGGCACCTCGGCTGAGGGCTCACATTAGTGCCTGTTCTGTTCAGGTCTGTGGGAGTGGTGGGCTAGGGCTCTAGTCCCTCCCTCCCTCTGGTGCCAGGGCTGCTGCAAGGCCCTAGGGCCAAGCTCAGTGGGCACCACGGCTGAGGGCTCACATTAGTGCCTGATCTGGTCAGGACTGTGGGAGTGGTGGGCTAGGGCTCTAGTCCCTCCCTCCCTCTGGTGCCAGGGCTGCTGCCAGGCCCTGGGGCCAAGCTCGGTGGGCACCTCGGCTGAGGGTTCACATTAGTGTCTGATCTGGTCAGGACTGTGGGTCTGGGGTGGAAGGGTTTGTCCATGGCTTCATGGTGACGGACGTGGGAGCCAACATATTGGCAGCCCTGAAAGAGGCATCCTTCCCGGGCCTGGTGTGCATGGCACACAAACTGCACCTCGTGATGCCAGATGTGCTCAGGCTGGGGAGGAAGCCGAGGGACAGCTGGGACGAGGGAACCTTGCGGACACGCAATCTGCTGGACAGCTGCTGTCGCATCACTTTCGACTTCTCCCGCAGAATAAACTCTTCCCGCGCGTTGTTCTAGAGGCAGGGGGAGGGAGGGTACCCTGAGCACCAACTGTTCCAGGACCTGTCCACCTGCTGGAACTCCACCTACGACATGATATGTCGTCTGGTGGAGCAGAAGGGCGCGTTGCAAGACATCCTGTCCTCTTCGGATGTGCTGAGCTCCATGGACTGGAGAGTCCTTGCCCAGATGTCCCAGATCCTGAAACCCTTTAAGGGTGCCACTGAACTCTTGTGCTCCTACCAGGCCAGCCTGGGACAGGTCCTCCCTCTGATCCATGGCCTTGACCGGTTTCTGGCCCAGGAGCTTCAGCACGAGCAAGTTCTGGTCCCCAAGATCCAGGACTTTGTCTGGAGGATCCAGGCCTGCGTTGCTGAACGCCTGCATCCTCTACGCCGCGAGGCGCCGTACCAACTGGCCTTCCTCTGTGACCCCCACATCAAGGGCAGCATCGCCACACAGGCAGGTCAGATACAGCACTGGAAAAAGGAGCTCTGCAGAGCGGTGCTCCATTTCCAGAGACAGAGGGCAGGAGAGAAGGAACCAGGCAGCAGTGAGGGGCAGGCAGTGGATAAGGGGGAGGGGGAGGAGGTGGGAAGAGAGCCACACCAGGGAAGAGCCACCCCAATGGCCACATTCGATCTCTGGGCCTCCCTGGAACTCCCTCAAGTTCTCAGGGCAACTTCCATGGCTAGTGACCCTTTGCCCTCCTCTCCCAGACAAGTTCTCGTTCCCTCTTTCAACCTCTCCCTCTCCAGATGCTGCCCAAACAATCCCTCCCCACAACTTGTCCTGCCCATTCCATCCTTCCTTTGAAAGCAGGAAGGTGGGTGTTTTCTGATGCTCTGGGTTTTGGGCACGTAGGGCAGCTCCGGAGCTGTGGCACATCTGGTTGCACAGCACGGAGCCCACTATCCTAGGCTCCTGCTGTCCACTCTGAGCATGGTGGGAATGGGCCACTCGACTCACCTCCTGTCCATGAAGGCGGGGAGGTGAGTGATGTTGGCGACAGACTCCACTGCGACACAGGAGGGGCGGACAAGCCTCTGCCACAACAGCCTGCACAATTCGACTCGGTGGCTGTTTGGGGCCTCCTGGTTGTCCTCTCCCAGACAAGTTCCCATTCCCTCTTCACACCTCTCCCTCTCTGGATCTACTCAGATCCCTCCCAACCTCTCCTGTCTTTCCCATCCCATCCTTTCCGCGAAGGCAAGAAGGTGTGGTGCTGCCAGCTGATGCTGCTTTTGGCCATGAGGAACAGTTCTGCTGCTGTTGCTGATGTTAGAGTGGCACCGCACGGTACCCCCCCCCCGTCCATGGCACCTAGTGTCCCCTCTGAGCAGGGGGGAATGGGTCCCTCCCACCCTTTCTTTGAGGGCAGGAAGGTGGGCACTGCCTGCTGCCGCCACTTTGGACCCCGAGGGGCAGCTCAGACGCATTTGCTGAGCTAATAGGTTTGAGCAGCACGGTGCACCCCTATCCATGTGCACCTGCTATCCTCTCTGTGCATGGGGGGAATGGGTAATGCCACGATCAGTCACATGTCCTTTCCGCGAAGGCAGGAAGGTGGTTGAGGTTTGCTGCTGCTGCTTTTGGGCACAAGGGGCAGCTCAGGAGCTGTTGCTGGTGTTAGTGTGGCGCCACACGGTACCCCCCCACTTTCCATGGGTACCTGCTGCCCCCACTGAGCAGAGGGGAATAGGTCCCTCATCCTCACACCCTTTCCGTAAGGGCCGGACGGTGGGTGCTGTATGATGCTTTGGCTTCATACAGATCAACAGATCAACTACTGTTGCACATAAAATTGTATGTCACGGTGGCCCCTGCCAACAGCAGCAGCGGCTGCCGTCACAAACCACCTTCTGTACACTGGGCCAACATCAACCGGTGGCTCTAATTGTATTGAGTTGGAGTTTCCTGGGGGCCTTGGATTGGAGAGGGTATAACTCCAAGATCCCTTTTGCAATCTTGTCCAAACTTGGGTGATGTCTGTAGGAGAGCTTGCAAAACAGTCCCTGGGAATATGGGCTCTCTAAGTGCCACGGGGGCCATTCCGTGCCCCATGAACCACGAACCGGTTTGGCAACGGAAAATGTTCACGACTTCAGGATCGTCGTTGGCACTGAACCATGAACTGCAGAGTCGTTAAATTTTTTTGGTTCGTGCCCATGTCTAATTAGGACTCCGGCACCGTTTGCATAGTAGGGAATATAAGGATTGACATGCCTCATCCTCATCCTTTTGCCTTTGTTAACATGACTATGTCAAGTGTTACATGAATACAGAAATCAGACTTCCAGTATTCAAATGAAGTTTAATAGAATAATAAAGTATACACATTTAATAGAATAATATAGAATATAGCATACACACAAGATTTCTCTAGGCAGCAGAACTGAGCAAAGAAGAAAAACAAATTAGAAAACTGCATTCACCCTGTTCTTTCTTGTCCCTGACAGATTATAGCTAAGGACAAACACTTATTTCTTGGAGTTATGAGCATTTGGAAAAGTTCTCTTACCTTGATCTCATGGTTTGAGGTTCATCTTCTTTGTTCAGTAATACATGTCCAGGGATAAGTAAGGACAGCTTGGCCCTCCATGGCTGGAGACAAAATGGCTAAGAGCAACTTCTTTGAGTCCCTGGAATGTATAACCTCTGGTTGAGAGGCCTACCTTTTGCTGTTAGGCAGATCCTCTATCTTTTACTGTTCTCCCAGAAAGTGACACTTCAACATTTGGTTCTCAAGGCTCTGCTGTTTGAAGTGTTACTTTAGCTCTCCCCTTTGTTCCTTTGACACCACTATTCTGCATATCTAATGGCTCTTAAATTGAGAGATGAGTTGTCCCCCCAACCCAGCTTTATTTCTTAGAGTACCAGTGAGTCTATATAAGGCACTCTTTGGCCTCAAAGCCTGGGTATTGTATACCTCTTTATAGCAAGCTATAATGTGAATTTTGGAGATGCAGGGTGATTTTCACAGTTAGACTTGTAGCCTAGGGGCACTGCTGGATGCTTGCCTAAAGTTGGAGTTTTGAATCTCCTTTACAATATGCAGTACCTTTTATCAGCTTCAGCTAATAGATACAGGCTTTCCTTGAAAGGTGTGATTTGGTCACAGTGATGAGGTTGCATTTGAAGACTGTCTGGAAACTTCATTTAGTCTAAAATGTAACCAGATTGCTGCTGCGGACAGGATACTGGTATCGTATCAACCAGATGATGAAAAATTCAGTGTGGCTGCCTATCAGTTATTGGGCACAAATCAAAGTGCAGATATGTGCCATTTATGCTCTAAACAGCTTGGGACTTGAGTACCTTGAGAAATGCCTCCTCCCATACTGTCCAGCTTGCTGGTAAAGGTCTTCATTTCCATCCCTCTTCCTGCTTCCCCCACTCATGGAAGCAGTGTGGTGACTGGATATGGGGCTTTTTCAGGGGTAGCACCTTCCTTGTGGAATGTTCTTCTATTTGAAGATAGTTTGGCTCCTATGATTACTGGTTTTGAGGTTCAAGGTCTGAATGTTCTGTTCATTGAATTGTATTTCTGTGTTCTATTCTCTGCCCACTATTACTGATGATACAGGTTTTTGCTTCTGTTTTAACTTCCTGAGTTATTTTAATCTATTGTATTCTTGGTGAATGATGTTCTTATTCACTTTGAGTATAATAGATTATGGAGAGTGTAGGATATAAAACTTCTAAGCAAATAATTCTCTTTTGCAAACTTAGAGATGTGGGGTAGAAAATGTATCTCTTTCTAAATGGTGTCTCTTTCTATATAGTAATAGCCAAGTGGCTCTGATCTGAGCATACTTAAACCCAGAGACTAGAGCCACGAACGGACAAGACAGATCTTCATACCCACCTGAAAAAGATGCCCTGGTTTGCAGAAAAATCTGAAATCTAAAAACAATACATTGGGGGTAGGGGTTTTTAATAAATGTCATAAAAGGAGTACCTGTAGCTTTAACCAGATGCTGTCAGTGGCTCTTACTAGACAGCCATAGCAGGTTAGGCAGTGTTGCATTGTTTCTGTCAGTAAAAGGCAATGGAGGGGGCAGTTCCCTTTCCAGGGCTGTTTGGGCTTTTGAGGGAGGATCATTGGGGCCAGGCCCAGAAGCAACCACTGGACGACTTGATACTACCTGACTTGCATGACTCCACTAGGCTGGGCTGCTTGCTAGTGTTCAGCAGCACGCGCCCCCCCTCAAGTCACTGTAGTGTTGTGGTTAGATTTTCAGAGTAGGATGTGAGTGACCCAAGTTTGAATCACCACTCAGCTTTGTAAGCTCACTGGGTAACTTTGATCCAGTCACACACTCTCAGCTTAACCTACCTCTCAGGGTTGTTGTGAGGATAAAATGGTGGCAAGGAGAATGATGTAAGCTGCTTTAGGTCCTCATTGTGGAGAAAGCGGGTATACAAATGAAGTAAATTAAGAAATATCAGTGAGGATGGGGGGCAGACAAAGGTATGTTGTTAAGTGGGTTTGAAGGAAGAGGATATACAGAAAGGTGAGCAGATATGGAGGCTGCCAGGAGGAGGGAAAGAGGAAATAGTGCAGGGAAGAGGATACAGGGGAAAGTTAAGTACCCCTGCAAGTTAAGTTCTTGCAGGTTCCCCACCACAATGGGCCATAGTGGAGACGCTGCCAGGGGAAAGGTGAAGACTGGGTGAGGGGGGGGGACAAAGTTGGGTGGGAAGGACAGAAGGAATTGAAGAGGATCTATGGAGGGGCAGGGGAGGGAAAGGACATGGTGGAGGAGGGAAAAATGAGATGCCCCCCCCCCCCACAAGTCCTTGCAGGTCCCCCACGTTATATATCTCCAGAGTACTTCAAATGACTAGCCGGAGTTACTAATTGCCAGGTGAGAAGTGGCATGCTGCTGCTGAAAAAAAAGGGTCCATCCTGGTTGCCAGCTGCTTCTGAGGGCAAGGAGCAGCCTTCCCTCTACTCAATCAGCCACTGCAGTTGCAAGTCACTGCAGACCTGCATAGTGCTGCTATGAGTCCTCAAATGTAAGGAAGAGGAAAAGAACATGGAGAGTTATTTGGGGGGAGGGGTGAACAGGAAAGGTGCGGGTGGGGGAGCTTTTGCTGTGGTGAAGGTAGGGGGTGGGCTGAGGAGGTTAGGAAAAATAAGGCAGGGAAGAGCCCTGATGGTGGAAAGGGGACAGAGCCCAGCATGGCTCTCTTGAATTCCCTCTGTACATTTTGTGGCAACCCTTGTTTCATAAAATTAATAACAATGAATGGATGCCATTGCCAATACAGTATTAGACAAGGGATACTTATCCTTAAGAATTGTATGAGAAGGAATATGTATATTTTTGATATGTAAATGAGGGAGCATGGAATAAAACCACAAATCGATTTATGAATGCACCTGGTTTTGATTTGACCTGCACAATCAAAGTTAGAATTCCTATTTCTACATCTCCTCTCAGATGGTGGAAAGGATATTGTAATTGCCAATAAGATATGAAACTAACAAGTGACAGAAATGTTTCAGTGGAGAGTGACAGTGGACACAAGGTGTCCCAGTAACCTCCATGTAAAAAAATTTAATTATGTTGAAATAGATGAGTGAACAATCACATCCATGGCATGTCATGCACATTTTGGGTTGTGTGCTAAAATGAGCATTTCAACAGTTTTCAGTGCCTTTGTTTATATTTAAGGAGGGAGGAATGTTAGGGAAATACATGCTATATTGTCTTTAAATTTACATGTATTATTGCAGTAAAAATAATTTTCACAAGATGTTTTGAATGTAACATTTAAATCACACTTGATTTATTCCTTTAATTAAATAATTCTAGAATTTGTTGTCATTAGGACATATAACTAACATAGACAACTTCATTCATTTTGTTTACTAAATATAGGTCAATATAAAAAAGCTCAACACATAAATGTGCCTTATAGTGAGCCAGACGTTGGTGTATTGAGTTCAATATTGCCTACTGTAAGTGGCAGCAGGTCTCCCTTGTGTCAGACAGAGGTCTTCTATATAACCTCCTACTAGATTCTTTTAACTGGTGGTGCTGGAGAGCGAAGCTGGGGCCTTCTCCCTGCAAAGCAGATTTTCTTTCATTGAGCTACACCCCTTCCCCTAAATGCCAAATCAAGTCACAACCTGAGATTTGCAATTTTTCCAGAAAATTGACATTAAACTAAATGAAGCTTTAGGTGCTAGGCATTTTCTGCTTGCAGAATCATTATTTTAATAAAATGTTCCTTTATAAGTCAGCTGAGCACATCAATTATTTGTGGTGCTGGTATCAATATATATAATACTGAGATGCCCCAGTGCTTCCCATCTTGTTGTGCTGAAATTCCCAAGAAGAGGGAGCCACTGAGGAGCACAGAGACTTTCAGTAGTAGATGGTGCCTCCTGGGTTTCTTAGAGCTAAACTGCAAGAGATGAATTACATGAGGATGCTCACATGAAGGGAGTCGCAATGTTAGCCGGGAAGCCGAGTTTTAAGACAGCTCAGAAGGCTCTATCAATTTCCCCCCTCTACAGAGTAGCAAAGATTGCTCCTTAGAGGGTTTATTTCCTCTTCACCTCCTAGGCGCTTTTCGCACTTATGGTTTAAACTGCCATTTATGAGTATTCTCCTGGATTGCAGTGGCTTCAGTATGGCACTCCCACATTCCACACTGTCCGAGGTAGTTTTGATTTGACATCTTGTTTATCATTTTAGACTGGCTTTGAAGCCTTAGTGGAGTTTCAGGCTTTCGGGGCTTTGCAATACACAGCACACTTTTTTAAAAAAAAATTCTGAGCATACATAGTAATGTTGCAATGTTGGAACCCATCCCCCTCCTGCTTTTGCCAATTGGGCTGTCCCCTGCCCACTGGAGAGGCAATTGGTGGCAGAGTTCTGGGTAGGGTTGCCATCCTCCTGCCCGGGGTGGGGGTTCCCCAGATCCCCCCCTTCCCCCCTTCCCCCCCTACACCCGCTTACCTGTCCAGTGGGGGCGCACACTCCTTGGGGCGCACCCTCCACAGGCGCGGGGTGCGCTCCCGCACCATGAGAGTGGGCGGCAGCAGCAGAGAGAGAGCAGTGGCGGTAGCAAGAGTAGTCTGCTCTCACCGCCGCGGTCGCCACGGGCTGCTCTCTCACTGCTGCTGCTGCAGCCACCGCAGTCCGCTCTCGCTGCCGTGGCTGCCACTGCCCCTGTGAAGCATGCGATGTCAGGGACAAGGGGCACAGCGGTGGCGGCGGCGAGAGAGTGAGCTGCCCGCTCTCTCTGTCCCTTCCCGGCATGTGTGATGTCATCACGCAGGGAGCCCTTTGACCCTGTGTGATGACATCACTCCAGGAAGTGACATCATCACGCACGCCGGGAGTGCACGTGTGTGCTTTGCGCATGCACGGTCAAACCATCCCAGAGCGGCGACAGGGTAAGAGCGAGCATCCCAGTCTCCTGCTGGGAGACTTGAAGGACCTGACAACCCTGGTTCTGGGGGAAACCATGTACCACTCTCATTTATTTATTTTTTTAAAGCCAAGCCCGGAAAGTGTTAAAATGCTGCTGCTGCTTTTCCCTCGCTGGTGCTTTGATTTACAAACAGCTGTGCAAAATGCTTTTTTGGAGCAGGGAATTGGCAGAAGACATGGGCAGGGAGGGAAAAGCAGCCATTTAACCCTTACCTGGCTTTTAAAGCCAGCAGAGAATAAGCAGCAAGGTTAGGAATTGTTCCTGGCTTTAGAAAAAAATAAGAGAGTGCATACATACCTGGGAGGAAGGAAGCCAATGGAGAAGTAGCCTTATGACCCTTACCTTGCTTTACTGAAAAAAATGGCAGAAAAGGAGTTCAGAGAGCTGAGGAGGGTGGGAGTGGTTAATTCTCCACAGACCAGTCAGATCCCAGGGAAAAGGAGAGGAGGGAGAAGAGAAGCAGAAGGGGAGTATAGAGTTCACACTGACATTAATTGCACCAGCCTCAACTTGGCAGCGGCTTCAAAACAACATCATGGTATGTCCACTGGGGTAAAAATCGGGGATACTGTGGACAAACATTGGTACTGCATCCTATAACTATCTTGCAAGTGTGAAACTTCTGCAAACATGGGAAGCAGAACAGATACTGAAATGCTTTAAAGTCCAAGTGTGAAAAGAGCACTAGAAGGGGAGGTGAAACTGACAACCTTTTGAAGGTAAAGAGGAAATAAACGAACCCTCTGAGGAGCAATCTTTGCTGGCTGTGTAGAGAAGGGAATTGACAAAGCCTTCCGATCTGTCTTTTAAAACTTGGCTTCCCGGCTAACATTGCAACTCCCTTCACATGAGCGTCCTCATGTAATTAATCTCTTGTAGTAGCTCTTAGTGCCTTCCTCTTTATGGGTGCATCATTTCCTAGGTGTTCTATTTCAGGAAACCCCAGAGTGGGAGGGAAGAATAAATAATAATATTCAATGCATAGCACTTCTTAATCACAACAGATGCCTGAAATGACAGGATTGGACCTTGATACACTAGGGGAGTGGAAGAGGATTAAAGCAGGTGTAAGGGGAAGAATGAGCAAAGAAGATGGCAAGGAGTACTGTATAAAGAGAAGAGGAAGACAAGTAAAGGGCTAGTTGGTAAGATATATAAAATAATGACCACCAACGAGGACTCAATAATTAAAAGCCTTCAGGAGAAATGGCATAGAGAAGGGCTGACCTCCGAAATAACTTTAAAAAAATTAATGGCAGGGGTGAAAAAGATTAAAATGGATAAGTTTAGAGAAATGGAGCTGAAATATTTTACGAAATGGTACAGGACACCAGCCCAATTAGCCAATATGGTACAGGGGATGAGTTCGAACTGTTGGCACTGTAACCAGGCTAAAGGTTGGTATTCGCATATGTGGTGGGAATGCGCTAGAGTGCAGACGTTTTGGAAGAAAGTATTGGATAGGATAAAAGATAAGACAGGGGTATCAATACCAATAGATAACAATTTAATGACACTGGGTACCCTAAAGACTGAGAAAATAGAGAGTAAATATCAAGAGGTTCTCAAAGCTATGGTATTAGCCGGGAAAGCTGTGATAGTATTGGGATGGAAAAATGAGAACAAATGGACTATGGAGAATTGGAACAATTATCTCTTTGAATTTGTACAATCAGATATTGTGGCTTTATTTACTGAAGAGAAGACCTGGGAGGAAAAGAAGAGTTCGATTAATAAGAAGTGGTCACCTTATTTTGACTGGATCATGGAGGAAGAAGCCAAGAATGATATTAACTGGAAACTTTGGACCTTGTGCCCATGGCTGAAGCAATGACAGAAGAAGATTAGGGGAGGGGAGGGAGGGAGGGGAGGGTAAGGAAAAAGGAAACCTGTATAACAATACCGGGAAGTTTACTTTGTAAAAATGTTGTGTTAAAATAAAAGGAACAGGTATCAAAAAAAAGAAGAAGAAGAAGACGGCAAGGTTACAATCAGGCATTCCAGAATAATCGGAATCCAGAATGACTACTGGATTGCCAGCACTTTGCCATTCTGTTTATGAAATTTTTATGGGCAATTATTAATAATAAAAATGATTTGCATTCCCTGACCCGTCCTTTAAGCAGGTGGTGCCACTCCTAAATAGTACTCTCGCTATTGCAAGGGCTAGCCAGTTGTTGGAAGGTGAGGGCTAATTATTTTAATTTAATTATTTCTCGGAACACATGATGCTGCCTTATACTGAGTTATTCTATTAGTTTGTCAAGTTCAGTTTTTTTCTACTGCGACTGGCAGTAGTTCTTAGAGGTCTCAGGAAGATATCATTCACATCATCTACCTCCTGAGACTTTTAACTGGTGATATCTCGGACCTTCTACACACAAAACAAATGTTCTGCCACTGAACCCCACACTCATCATCATCATCATCATCATCATCATCATCATCATCATCATCATCAGTATGAAGAAAGCTTTGTATTATGGTTGATGTTGATTAATAACAATCTTTTGCATTAATAATACCTATTGGTTCTATGGCTCTTTTAGAGTTCATAACCTTTCATATACAATTTCTCAAGTCCAAACTACATACGATGTACTGTGGCTGGTAGGGAAAATAATAGGAACGCTCTGTTTGCCTGTTTTCCCTGTACCAGTGGAGGTGTGCTGTGGGAGGAGAATTAAGCTCCCATTCCCCAGTAGTACAACATGGTATTCCCACCCCTAGGTAAACTATTATTTCAGGGAATCCAATCACAGATCTCAAACATACATGTAGTTTGGCCCTCATTCCTTCAAACAACCCTGTATAATAGTGTTAATCCCATATTGCAAATGGTGACTGAGGGTGAGAGACAGTCGCTTTTAGGTCAGAGCATTCTTCATTCTTGGGCACTTTGCTGGTTAAAATGTATATCCTACTATATAAAAGGCAAGCCATATTGGTGATGACTCACTTTTTATCCCCATGCAGGTGCACTCTGGCCTGCACGAGAATAAAGAGTTGTCGCCAATACAGCTTGCTTAGGAGGGGACAGGGAGGACCGACGTGCCCTTCCCAGGGCTCCACAGTGGCCGCAGAAAGGCCTGGTGTGGTCCGGCAATACTGGCCTTCTCTGTCGCTGCACCAATGTCCTTGAGGTTTCTGGAGGGTTGCAGATCTGCAGCCGCCAAGCACTGGGGAAGCCTGCCATGCCAGCCTGGCCCTCAGCATGCCCAGAGCAGGCCAGGGTGTCGCGACAGGCTGTGGAGTGCTGCTGTGCTCCGCACCAGCCCAATTTCTGCCTGCTTGAGGCTGAATCTGACTGATGCAGAGCGTAGGAACACTCCCAAGGTGGTAAGATGGGCCCTGAGCTCTGCACCGGCCCAATTTCCACTCGATAGAGGCTGAATCAGGCCGGTGCAGAGTGCAGGAATGCTGCTGGGGCAGCACAGTGGGCCCTGTAGTGCTCCTGTGCTCTGCACTGGCCCAATTTTGGCTGTTTGAGGCCAAATTGGGCCAGTGTAGAGTGCTGGATCACTTCTGGGGCAGTGTGATAGGCCCTGGAATGCTGCTGTGCTCCACCCCGGCCTGATTTCACCTGTTTGAACCAAATCAAACTGGTGCAGAGTGCAGGAATGGTGACGAGGTGGTGTAAAGGGCCCTGGAGTGTTCCTGCATTCATGGTCAAATTCTCCCGTTTGAGGCTGAATCGGGCTGGCACAGAGAGCAGGAACACTTCTAGGGTGGCACAGTAGGCCCTGGAATGCTGCTGTGCTCCAAGCAGCCCCATTTCTGCTCACTTGAGGCTGAATTGGGCTGGTGCAGAACTCAGGAACGGTGCTGGGGCAGCATGATGCGCCCTGTAATGCTCCTGCGTGCCTCACCGGCCCTATTTCTGTCCATTTGAGGCTGAATTGGGCCAGTGAGGAGTTGAGGACCACTGCTGGGGTGGAGTGCTCTTGTGCTCTGCATCAGCCCGTTTTTGGCCCATTTGAGGCAGAAATCAGCCCACTGCAGAGCACAGGAACTCTGCTGGGGCAACGCATGCCACCACAAAGCCCCGCTAGAGCCCATTGTATTATTAAACATAATGGGCCTTTTTGCTAGTAATAAAATAAACTTCTTTGAATGCTTATAGAGAATGGATGTGGGGGAAATTATCGATTTATTTAGTTAGGATATTTATGCTGTCTCTTTGGAGTCCTGCTTGAAGTAGCTCACAATGTAACCATATAAAAACAAGCTATTAAAATAATCCATTGGAGATTCGGTTTCGTTTTCTCAGCCATGCCGGACGCTCCTCTCGGCTGGTCCGGGAGGAAACGACCGGGCACCCTGACCGGGCGGCTGATCCGCAAGGATTAGCCCCCAGGACTCCCAGGGAGGGAGCCAGGGTCCGGGACGCTGCGGGAAGAACTCCCCGAAATCAATGCGGGGGGGAATTGCCCGTTTGTCCCTATGGAGGCCGGCAGACGTGCGCGGCGCTTCGAGTGCCGCTGGGCAACGAGAAACGGCAAATAAAAGAAACAGGCGGAAGCCCGTAAACAAGCGAATCCCTTCTGTTCTACAAGCGTTTGTGAAGGAGAGGTTGATCTGAAGAAGACTCGTTCTTCCCCTTCGGTGAGTTCCAGAATTTTGTTGGCGCCCCCCCCCCCAAAATGGCAGCAAAGAAGCAAAGTCCCGCTCTCGGTAAGTCAATCTCGGCTACCTTGAAGGGAGAGTCGCTCGAAGAGTTGGTGCGCAGGGCGGTGGTGGAAGCCATAAAACCCTTTGTTGACAAGCTGAACGAAACTGATCAAAGGGTGGGCTCAATTGAAAGCGAAGTGAAAACCATTAAGGAAGTAGCGGGGGGGGGCAGAGAAGTCTGCTCTGGAAAGTGCGTCACTTGTGAAGGCTACAAAAAAGGAGCTGAAGTTGGTTGAGAACCAGCTGATCAGGCTACAGATGGAACGAACGCAGACAATTTTGCTTCTCCAAAACGTGAAAGAGGAGGAAAATGAGGATCTGTGGGAGGTGGTCTCGGAACTATTGGCGATACCCGCAAGGACGACTAAAGAAGAGGTTAAAAGCGCCATTTTGGAGGTCCGTCGGGCTTCTTCAAAATATGCAACAAAGCGACAGTTGCCTCGTGAGATCATTATTGACTTTTCATTTAAAAAGATTCGGGACACCATCCTATATAGCTCATACAATGCGGATTTGGACTTTATGGGTTTGAAAGTCAAGATTTTGAAGGACGTTCCATTTCTAGTCCGGAAAAGGCGTTTTAAGTATAAAAAGTTTGCAGCTCTTCTGAGGGACCATGGAATAAAGTACAAATGGTTATTCCCGGAAGGAATATGGTTTAGATATAAAGATCAGGCCTATAAGATACTATCAGAAGATCAACTAAAGGATTTTGAGGATAAAAACCCGGAATTCTGCTGCACCGAGAACGAAGAAAAGGAGAAGCCGGAGGGGGGGGAGGAGGAGGAGAGCACCGCAACAGCGGTTGCACAGAGAGAATTGCGTCCGGGACCTAGAAGGGGGAGGAAAGTTTAATCAGAATTTGAAATGCTTATTCTCTGTATGATTAACCACTCCATCATTACTCCATCATTACATGGAGCTATTTTTGTATTATGACAGTATGAAGGGAAAACATTGAAGTGTAGTGTTTAGTGTTTGTAGGTCATCCCCCCCCCTCTTCCTTTTCCATCCCCCTTTGTCCTTTCCCTTTCCCCTTTTCTTGTGAGAGTCTTGTGTAGTGCTGTGTAGTGTTTTGTAGTTTGAAAAATAAAAAAAAAAATTATAAAAAAAAAATCCATTGGACACAAACAGCACAAAAAGTATTCGTAAAATAGAAGCAGATCATTAAAAGCTGATAAGATAAACCCCCTAACTAAAAGATGGGGATAAAAGGGTGTGTTTTGGCTCGACACCTTAAAAAATGTAAAGTAGGTACCAGGCGAACTTCAAGTGAGAGAGAGCCTTCCAGAGATGAGGTGCCACCACAGAAAATGTCCCGTCTATATTCACCACTTGCCCAACCTCTGAAGGCAAGGGCATAGAGAACAGAGCTCGAGAGGCAGATTTTAAGTGACAGGCTTGATAGTACAGGAGGAGATGGTCCTTCAGGTACCCTGGCCTGCAAATGGGTGAAATCAGTGGCTGCCTGGTCCCCACCTTGTTGAAAGGCGGGCCTGAAGAAGTCAGGAAAGCTGCTACTCTCCTGACTTTAAGCAAACTGCAAAACTGAATTATTCAGGAGGGCTTTTTTACACAGATAATAAGGCTGTGCTGTAAGCAAATAGTTCAGAGAGATGATTTGATAAAGGAAATAGTTCACAGAGATGCTTTGATAAAAGGATAGAGACTTGAACAATACTGCTGGGTACTTTCAGTTGCTGTAAGTATGTTCCTGCTAAGTAGTTTCCATGGTGATTAATATGTCATGTCAAATTGCTTGTTTGTTTCAGTTCTGGCAATCTATACACTATTGTGTTCTCTCTTTCAAATTAGCCCCTTAGTCAGTCACCAAATCAAAGTTTATTTCTCTCAGTCACACAAGCCTAAAAACACATCCTACAGCTACAATCGCTCCCACTTCCTA
This sequence comes from Eublepharis macularius, assembly GCF_028583425.1. Taxonomy (NCBI): domain Eukaryota; kingdom Metazoa; phylum Chordata; class Lepidosauria; order Squamata; family Eublepharidae; genus Eublepharis; species Eublepharis macularius. The sequence continues at coordinate 60,006,075 of NC_072791.1, forward strand.
CCCCTGGCTTATATACAATCCTCAAGAAACATACACCACATATTGTATTGTTTGTTTGAATGTTCGCAGCCATTAATCTTGTTGATGTTCACTGTGGAATCCGCCTTGAGTCCCAGTAAGACAGATGGAGTGTAAACAACACCACACCACAAAACACATGCATCTTATGGCCTTAAAGGTAAGAACCAGCACTTTGAGTTGAGCCCAGAAACAGGTCTGTCTGCACAGGGGTGATACAATCCTTGTAACCAACCCCTGACAAAAGTCTGGCTACCACATTATGGGCCAATTGAAGTTCTTGAGCCATTTTCAAATGTAGAGCATGGAGCATATTACAGCAATCTAATGTGTTGATCTGCTGGACAAATGACTTCTACTGGAATCTTTAATACTAATGCTACTGTGTTTACTACACTATTAGCAAGTAGGTCCCAGTGATTTTAATAGAACTTGAACTGGTTCTTCTTCCAAACTGTTTACAAGTATTTTGTTTTTGTTTGTTTGTGTAATTTATAGTCCACCTTTCTCTCTAGACTCAAAGTGCATTACATAGTGTAAGATTAAAGGTCAAAGTAGTCCCCTGTGCAAGCACCGAGTCATTACTGACCCATGGGTGGATGTCACATCACGTTTTCTTGGCAGACTTTTTGTTACGGGATGGTTTGCCATTGCATTCCCTAGTCATCTACACTTTACCTCCAGGAAACTGAGTACTCATTTTACCAACCTCGGAAGGATGCAAGGCTTCCACCAGGATCGAACTCAGGTCGACTCGTGAACAGAGCTTGAACTGCAGTACCACAGCTTGCCGCTCTGTGCCACGGGGCTCTATAAGTGTAAGATAAGTACAGTCAATATCAAGGACATTTGAATAAACAATGTCATAAGGTATATAAATGCAAATTTGTGAAGACATAACATCAGCAAAAATCCAATAGGGAGTTCAAGAAATGCTGAAACAGAGCATAAACAATTCTAAGACACGTTAAACAACATAGAACTACCCAGTAGGATTATACTTAAAGCAAAAGATAGGACATAGTATAGCACATAGCAGTGAAGTCTATGGCCTCTTTAGCAAAGTATCTCTTTGAGATCACTTCCTTACAGTACAGCCCTTATATCTGAATAAAAAGCCTCCTTGAATAATTCAGTTTTGCACTGTTTGTGGAAAGCTGGTAGGGTGGGGTCTTTCTTGACCTCTTCAGGTAGGCTGTTCCATAGGGTGAGGGACACCACAGAGAACGTATTGCCTGCATATTGTATTTTGCCTGCATATTTTGCCTGTATAGATATTTTTAACCCAGTATAAAGAATGTTCAGCAGCCTTTAAATTTCATTGTATGTTACAGTGCAACAACATAGACAAATTGATATTCTAGACTTGGGTGCCCTTTAGCTTTCCCTCACTGATGGCCCATCTTCTCTGATTAAAGCTGAAATCCTTTGCATATGTACCAAGGAGTATAAACATGCATGCATCAGACTACCTCTCTCTTTAAAAGAATAGGTCAGGATGCATATTGTTAAGTACTGATTAAATTTTTAGTGCTAAACTAAGAGCTTAGTCTTGTGTATCACTGAATACTAAGTGCAAGTAAAATACTACCAGACATGCAGTCGTTTGTTATGTTTAGTGTATGAAGCAATAGCTGTGTAAACCATAACCTTGTAATTTTGCAAGTTCCACTTTATCATGTAGCTGTAAAAAGTAATCAAAATAAATCATGGATGAAGAAATATTTTCTGGTGCCTTTTGTGTTTTTTCAGGAGTGGCACCTGATCCATGAAATTTTAGTAAGCATATTAAATAATACAATATGATGTGTAACGTGTCATCTCTGATAAATTATTTTTTGCAGAGCATTTATAGAACTTCCATAGAATGTTTGTAGCTTAATGACTATAAATTGTTAATCCTTTGTACCTGTTTTTTTAAGGAGGATTATTTCAATAGTATCTCCCCCCTCCCTCAATAATAGGCAGATATAAGAAAGGTGTAGGTCATCCCTGAGATGCTTTGACATTGATTCAAGGTTCCTCAGCTGTGCAGTGTACATAACACATATGTTGGAGAGTCATCTGTCAGCTATGCCCCTCCTATGGAGTTAAAGTTCTAAAGGGAAAAGAATTCGACACAGTGCTGTCAGTGTTACATTTTCACAATGGAAGAGCATGCAAATATTGAGCCTCTTGCTTAGCGGTGGTGCCCAGTCTAATGTCTGTCCTAGTTAGAATAAAAAAAAAATAGTGGGTGCATCTAGGGCTCTTAGATCTGACAAAGGTCATGCTATGCTGGGCATTTGAATTGGAAATTGTCTGGACTTAGATTTTATAAAGCTCCCACTGTTGTCGGGAAAAATTTCAGCAGGGTTTTGTCTCTGGAGAGGCCTCTTAGGCCCTTTTCTGTCCTATGAATGAATTTAGATGTGAGGGCTTCTCCAGCCTTAAAACTGTTAAATTCATTTTGCATACATCCCCAGAGAGAAAAACTGGCAGATGCTTTTGTCTTGGAAGTGTTTAAAAGAAAACTGCAGAACAGGAACAAGAGAGAGAAGGGGCCCCGTGCGGAGTCCCAGAACACTTTGGAAATGGCCAATATGCAGTTTTCATCAGTGCTAAGGCGGGGCGCAATATGGTGCCTGTAGCTCACTAGGGAATATGAATGTTGATTAAGCATACTCCCAGGCTTTGAAATTCTGAAAGCAGTGTCAGAATAATGGATGTTGAGCAAATGTCAAGCATTTGTTAATTTCTCTGTTATTTGGAGTTTATCTACCATGATCAATCAAATAAACTAGTGCTTCTCTGTTGTGGCATGTGTCATTGATATGGTGATTAGGTGGCTAGAGAGGCCTTCTGCTCCCCCCACCCCAGGTAATAGATTACAGATAAACAGTTATATTTTTTCCCATAGTTATTTGATTGATTAGGGTTGTTTAACAAACTTTTTTTAAAAAAATGACGTGTGATTCACCACAATGGTAATTTATGTATAGAATAGCCTCACAATATTATACTAATAAGTCTCCACATCATAGTTTTTCTACAAAAAAAATGAGAAATTATGTATTTCTTATAAGCAATGAACAGTTATCATCAGTAAAGTATTTCCCTATTAATTTAATTATGAGCTGTTTAAAAATGGCTTAAAGACTCCCAGGATCTTCAGGCTTGTAGGCTGGTCATTACTTTCCCATTAATGATTTTAGGACTGATGATCCAATTTTTAAAAATTTAAAGTGTAATCTAACTTTACCATGGCTATCTATTTCTGTTTTTTTTTAAAAAAATGAGCTTTCTTTCATAGGAGCAAACCACAGGTGTGCATGCTTGACAGAATCTGCAGGGATGGAGAGATTTAGACCCTTGGCCATTCATGTGTTGGTCATATATATGCCAGGCCATTTTTGTGGTTCTCTCTGTACCAATGTCTGATTTCCAAGTAGAGTTGGAAATGTTCTTGACTTATCGGTGCACTATGACCATAACAGGGGATGCTTGAAATTCTAAAGTTGGGATGGCCAGTTGTCAGAATTAGGACTCTTGTACCTTTAATATTTGTGAGAATAAGGGAATGTTTGGCAAGTATAGCTTTTCAAACCCATGCTATGTTATGAAATGACAAAGTGTACCTGATGAAATTTCCTGAAAGTATGTATTTATGTAACATGTAGCAAATTAAATATTTATTTTTAAGTTTTGTTTGGAATGTTCAGTGAACTTTGCCATTTTCTGCAGATAACTCTAGTGAAACGTTGTGGAATAAACTGTATATAATTAGAAACTGTGGGCCTCTTTGGCTGTTTGATTTATACAGTGAATATAACTATGAAGCACCATGTGCATTTAACTTGTGAGGCATACAAATTCTAAAGACAGTAGCTGCATGAGGCCAATTTCATTAACAGTAATCAACATAACGAAAGCTACCTGGCTGTTTTTTATAATTAATTGCTTGTACATAACACACTCAATTTACAGTTTTCTAAATTTGATTATATTGGCTTTAAGCAAGTGGAGTCAGTATGTGTGGGTGATCTTTTCCAGCTTCTTAATTTGTGATAAGTGTAATATACTCAGATGCAATTGAAAGATCCTGATGTAATAGTAAAGGTTTCACTTATATTGTTTTATTCATTTCAAATGTGTTAATTCATAGTTAATTCATAATTTTTATTTATGAAAATAAATCAGAAATGACCACATACCAATTTTTCAAACACAATTATCAATGTTAATAATACCTTTTAATGCATTGTTTCATATAGTAACGGTTAACCACATGGCTTTTGGGGGGTTGAAGAAAGCCTAGCTATGTCCAACAAATATGGTCTACAAAGTCTGTTTTGATATCACCAAACCTTTTATTAGTGATATCAAAAATGTCCACTTACATTGCATGATTTTACTTGCAAAACTTGCAGCAGCACTAGTAGACTAACTTTTAAGTAATCCAGTATGCCCCATCCAAAAACTACGTTGCTGATATAATACAATTTAGAGTTATTTAATATGACTATATATGCATTGTAGAACATTGTTTACTTGGAACATTACATAGTATGTGGAGTTATCTTGAAATACATTCAACAATATAAAACACTGAAACAAAATTCTTCAGGAAGAACTGAGACATAGTTTCAGAGGACCTTGTTAAATTTTTTTAAACGAAAAATCATTTGAACACTATCATGTTCTGGCAATTTTCCTCTGTCTTCTGCTAGAACATATTGGCCAACCAGGTCAGACATTATTAAAGTTCAAGTGGCCCAGTGGGAAAAGTAATGGCCTTGTGCTCCTATGAATTTTAAATGTTGCCATTTCTGTGTATTGCACCATCATCTGTTCTCAAACGTCACTAAATTGTATAGAAGTTGTTAGAGCAAGTTGAGTGTCAAGGTCAAAGGAATGACAACTTTTCTCAGGGTTTTTTTCCCCAGAGTTTTATTATAAAGCTATGCTTATATCGAGATCTCTAAATGATATTTGTCACATATATGTTCTTCTAGTTTTATTGAACTGTGCAAGTATCAAGTATCGTTATAGTGGATTCTATATGTTTGGCTTATATCTATTTGCAATGTAATAAATATGCAACTAACAAGATTTTTTTATCATAATGCTTCTTCATAGGTAAATTTTGTTACATCTTAATTTTTGCATCTTAATTAGTGTTAACCCTAGAAAGCCAATTATGATGGGAGGTGGCTATTGAGAAATTCCTGAAGAGCCCGTTTTCTAGATCCATTTCAACTGGTCTGGTCAGGCTGGAATTCTACAGTGCTAGAGAGGTCATGATGTTTATCTGCTTGTCAGGAGCTGGGCTCTCTACCTTCCCTTGGCTTCACTGCTATCTTCTCCATATAGCTGATCAGATGGATATGATGACCAACAAGGATTGAGCCTCCATTGTGATTGCTGAAGATGTTGTAGGGCTCTGCCAAGATTTGTATTTTTCAGCAGACAGGCTAAGGCAGAACTAGATGGTGCCAGTATGGGTACTAGTAGCAGTCAAGGTCCCATAAGATGTGGGAGATTCACAGATCAGGGCTGGGATAGCAGGAATTTTTGGGTCTGCTGGGAGCAATATAAGCTTCTATGGAAGGAGGGCAGAGAAGAAGACATTGGGCTGGCACCTCTCCTATGGCTGCAGGACAGAGAGGAGGTAGTGGCAGCAGCCCAAAGGAACATGGAGAACCTGGCTGAGACAGAACCCCTGCATCCATAGCAGAAGCTTCTTGGGGTGACTGAGGGTGAGAATTCCCTGAAGCAGCAGCTGAGGCAAGCCTGCCCCAAACCTCTTACAGTGTTACTAGGGATGGAGGGAGGGAGGAGGCCCTGTTGATTCTTTGAGATTTCTCAGTGATTTTTGATGTTATTACCCAAACCTTTTGAACTATTTATTTTAATTTAAAATAAGCAATTGTACTGTGCCTAAACCAAAGGACTAAAGGTGGCTCAAAACATAAATTAAATAAAACATTATAGCAATACCACTAAAAATATCCAGAAAATAAATATATATACACAAAATAAGAAGTCCAATGCACACACAAGCATTTCTCTCAGAAACAATACAGCCAGTGTTCTTAAAAGCAGTTATTAACAAAAAGTTTTTGAAAAATAAATGTCTTACATGTCCACCTAAAAGAAACCAAAGATGAAACCTGCTAGATGACCTCAGGCAGGGAATTCCAAAGAGTGCTACCCAAGTCAAAGGTTATATATGAACATTAACTAGTTTGGGTTCTCGGCCATGCTAGTTAATATTTATATATGTACAATTCCTGCAGAACATCACAGTTCAGAGGCATCTATGATAACCACTTCTTGGGTTCTAACAGAGAGGAAAGGTTGAAATCAATACAGTACTACACCAGTTACCTCTGTACTTTTTTTCTACTTGATGTAGCCAGATACTAGGTTCAGCATTAATCAAAAATGGTAAAAATCAGTGATGAAATTCCCTTATCCAACTGTAAATGGAGCTCATCCACTTGTGCTATTAAGGCTTTCTCAACCCCAAAACAAGGCCTGACTGAAATTGGTCAAGTGTAAATTGTTCAGGTATGCTTGAAGTTGCTGTGTTACCACCTGCACCAAAAGACAAATTTGACTGGCCTGTTCTTGACCAAATCATCCTTGGGCAAAGAAGACTTCTTTTGCAAAGATTTTATAATCTTCTTATTAAAAGGTTTATAGACCTCACCTTCAGTCAAATAAGTATTTATAATCCATATTGAAGGTACTCTGGTCTTATCTCAGCACTGTTTAAATATCCAGAAAGTCGAAGGGTCAATTTTGCTATGGCTGGCTATCACAAACTAAGGACTTTGTCTTCAGCCATGAGGGAAATGTTGCATAGTTATCAAAATGAAAATAGCAGATTTCACGCACCAAAAGCATATATAACCAAAAGCATGTAGATAAAACATATCCCTAACTTCCTTAAGCAAGTTATCTGGAAAAGGTAGTAGTACAGTAGTAGTGGAGAAACACTCTTTACTATGCTCAGCAACACATAGGCCTTCAAATGCTCGCTGTATTAGGCTGTGATTCAGTACCCTTTCTCCATCAATGATCTATTTGTTTTCCATCCTGCTTTAATGGCCGCAGCTCTGGCATAAACCAATAGATGGTTTCTATTTAAGAAGAGGATGCCAGGGAGAAACTATCCGGAATTCTAGAGAGTTCATTGTCCCAGGACCCTACAGAGTAGAGACTTCCTAAAACTCTCAGAGCAATCAGGAAGTCTTCCTCTCCTGGGGGGGCGGGGTTGCAGGGCCAGAGCTACCCATTTCTTCAGTATTGATATCTTCCCGAACTGTTCCTTTCTCAACTCCAAGAAGAAACTACCACAACTGGTGTGAATCTGGTGGAGTGGGACTTACTCATTCAACTCATATTGAAGCCCCAAGTTATTATGCTTCTTCTTTTTTTTAAGTTTTATTTTTTTGGGTAGGTTAGCATATACATCCAATATAAAAACATTAATTATTCATCCCCCGACTAGTGTATACCCCCACCCCTCCCTCCCCCCTTTTATTTTGACTTCCAACAGCGCTAGAACCATTCTATCCCTGATCATTACATCTAATTTACATCTTATCTTTTTGATTACAGGTAAAGTCACTTAATATCTATCTTTCAGTAGTTATCAAAGATTACTAATTTCCCTTTTACATCCCATTCATTTTTAAGTAATTTTCTGCCAGTCTTCTTGAAATTCTTTTGAATTTTGTTCTCTCAGTTTTCTCGTCCTTTTATCCATCTCCGCCATGTATAACAGTTTTTGAATCCATTCTTCAATTTCCGGTATCTTCTCTTGTTTCCAGTATTTTGCATATAGCAACCTTGCTGCCACAATCATATAAAATAACAATGTTCTATCTCTAACATTAATCTTTTCCATATTTAATCCTAACAGTAACAGTTCCGGACTTTTACTCAAGTTAACCTTCAAAATTTGCACTGTTTTTTTGTCATGAATCTTAGCCCAAAAGGATTTAGCTTTTTCACATAACCACCACATATGGTAAAAGGAGTCTTCTTGTTGTTTACATTTCCAGCACTTATTTGACATACCTTTACTCATATTAGCCAACTTTTTTGGTGTCAAGTACCATCTATACAACATTTTGTAACAGTTTTCTCTTATGTTGACACATGTTGATATTTTAAACGTATTTTTCCACAAATATTCCCAAGCCTCCATCGTTATTTCTCTATTAAAATGTATTGCCTATTTTACCATCTGCATCTTAACTACTTCATCTTCTGTGTCCCATTTCAATAACAATTTATATACCTTAGAGATCATCTTTGGTCCCTCTTTTAGCAACAACTCCTCTAGTTCTGAATTCTTTTCCCTAAACCCCACCTTCCTTTTATCAACTTCATATATATCATTAATTTGTCTATATTGTAGCCACCCATACTCAAATGGTAGATCTTTTTGACTCTTCAATTTATAGACATTTCCTTCCGCCATCAATAATTCTTTATATGTTAACCATTCTTCTCCATTATATTCTGAACGTGGGCTTATCGCTTCTGCTGGGACAATCCGCAATGGTCTTTTCTCCCCTACATTTTTTTAATATTTTTGCCAAATCTTAAATATATTCCCTCTTACATAATGGTGCTGGAACATACCATCCATTTTATGCTTTTCATACCATAAATACGCATGCCATCCAAATACATTATTGAAACCCTCTAAAGCTAGCATTTTTTGATTAGCTAAGTTCACCCATTCCTTCATCCATGTTAAACATACTGCATCGTGATATAGCTTTAAATTTGGTAATTGTAAACCACCCCTTTCTTTTGCGTCACACAGTACTTTTATCTTTACTCTCGGTTTTTTCCCCGCCCAGACAAAGTCCGATATTTTCTTTTGCCACTTATCAAATTGTTTTTTTCCCTTAACAATTGGGATAGTTTGTAATAGGAACATCACTCTAGGTAACACATTCATCTTAACAACTGATATTCGTCCCATCAGTGATAGATTCAGTCCATTCCACTTCACCATATCTTTTTCCAGTTGCATCCACAATTTTTCATAATTATTTTTATATAAATCAATGTTCTTCATTGTAATGTCTATGCCCAAATATTTGATTTTATGAACCACCTCACACTTTATAATGTCCATTAATTCTTCCTGTCTCTTCTTGGTCATATTTTTACATAGTAATTTTGACTTTGATTTATTAATATAAAAACCTGCCAATTCTCCAAATTCTTTAATTTTCCCTAATAAAATTGGCAACGCCATGTTATTATGCTTCTGAGGGCTGAGAGGTGGGAGATAAAGTGAGAGTCTACAGTGCAAGGATGAAACTTCTCTTTTTCCTCTGCTGATGGAAGTTCTATCATTACACTGGAAGAAACCCACAGCTTGCAGTTACTTCAGCAATGCTGTGCAAAATCGCTGAACAATGTACTCTGCCAAAACGTAATGTTTATTTTCTTGCTCAAAAAGCAAATTGGTAGAACACATTTCATGATTTTCATGATGCTGAGCAATTCTGCGATAATGGTAATTATTTTGGTACAATATTTATGAAACAAATCTATTTGTTAGATTTCTAATGATACAGTGTTAAGTAGAGATGGGCACAAAATGAACTACGGAACAAAATTCCGTATGGAACGTCTGGTTCGTAGTCAAAGAACCATGCATTCTGTGGGACCAGGTTTTTCCGAACCAAACAAACTTTTCTTACCGTTCAGTTGCCAGTTCGGACACTTTGGGCACCAAATACTCCCTCCTCCAGGCAATGGTAGCAGTCTTTAGCTTGCCCCCAATCTGAGGCCTCCAGGCTTGATTGGCAGCGATCCCTGCCAACTAGAGAGCTCCCACTCCAGCCTATCCAGCCAGGAAAAAGGGGGAGGCAGTTGAGGAGATGGGCCTTCAGCAGCCATGGTAACACCAATCTCTTCCTTCCAAAGCCATGTTAGGCAGGTTTTTCTGCCAACCAGAGTGCTCCTTTTTCCATAAATAGGGGAAGCCGTGTGATTCCTGGTTTCAGTTTCTCTAGAGTGGGAGAGGGAGGAGAGCTTGGCTGGCTGGCTGGCTGGCTGGCTGGCTGTGGGGTTGGGGTTGGGGTTGGGGTTGGGGTTGGGGTTGGGGTTGGGGTTGGGGTTGGGGTTGGAACTTGGATCTTTGGCTTGCACTTCTGGCTACTGGAAAAAGGGCTGAAAAGCCTCTTTTCTTTTTTCTTGCTTTCTGGTTTTTCTTACTGACTTGGGGACTGGGTAGGTGTTTGGGGAAAGGGTACTTTTTTCCCTTCTCCCCCCCCCCCCGCATCCTAGTCTTCTCCCCTGAACCCTGAACAAATGAGGTGTGGCAATGTGAAAACCTAAGAACAAAACAAAACCCTTTTAAGGCCCCATATTATTTCTCTGTATGCACATTTTGTATTAGTCTGCAGCATCATAAAAGAGTTACTGTAACAACAACTCAGTTTGCAACACTGAAGTGAAATGTTCTGGTGCAAAAGACAGAGTATATATAGCCTGCGTGTTTGTGTAGAAAGTCTTAGTGCTGTCATGGTGAATTCCAGCCTCACTTCAAATTTCTGTATGATATGCAAGGACTTAAGAGGACTTGCAAAGGAAAGGAAATCTGATTTTCCCACCTCACTCCCACTCTCTACTTTCTCCCTTTGCTACCCCCCTATCCCCACCCTTCCATACTTACTGTGACTTCTGCTTTTTCCAGCCTAGCCTAGCTGTTTCCCTACCACCACCGCCACCCCTGGATTTTAGATACTCTTTCCCCTGCAGCCGTCTTTCTGGTTCGTCTCTGCTTCTCTCCATCCCTCCCATCTGTTTCTAACTATGTCCCCCTCCCCAGTTCTTGGTTGCAGCATCCCTCCTTCCTTCAGTATCTGCTTCCTTCCCTCTCCTGTACCCACCTCCTGCTTTCCCTCTTACACCTCCTAGTAGTGGCCATGCAACAACAGGTAACTTTTTTGGGTTGGTATGCAATCTAAAATGCCTCCTGAAAGCTGGGGTCTTTTTCAATATCTGCCCATCCATAGGAATCACTGTTGTTATTTTAGGGAGATCTGCCCCCATACAAATTAACAAATTAGAATTTTTGCAAACCTGACAAAAAATCCAGTTTTGCAAAATTCTGTATTCTAGTCCTTGCGGGAAGGATGGGTTAGAAATGTGATGATGATGATGAGAGGAATTTTTTTATATTGAAATGGGGAAGATATACCCTTACTCAATTGGATATGCATATATAGAAATACTTTCTTATATTCTGCAGATTGTGCACTTGGAGATAACAGATATCATCCCTTTATGAGCTGATATTTAAATATCATACATAACTTGATCTTGTACTTTACTTGATACTTTGAGTGAGTCCCTATGTGCAGGTTACTTTCAGAAAAAACAGGTCTTTAGCCCAATTTATGTTGTTTATTTAAAACGTATCCTACGCTCTCTGCTCAAAAATATCCCACAATGGCTTGCAATACAGTCATTAAGCCAACAGTTTATCAATAAAAATAATTCATTTCGTTTACTTCTCACTACTTTTCTCATTGAGACTCAAGGCAATTACAGAATAAAGAAAGAGAAATGCAGCAGACGCATACAGAGCAACCACAGCACCATCCATATCATAAATCGGAACTGTAAAATTAAAGAATAATGCCTGGAGCTATACTCTTGAAGGAAACCTGGTTGATGCTTATAGAAAGCCACAGATGAGCTTGGTTTGGCCACAGTGTTGAACACCCAGTACTGTAATGGTGGTGCAGTGAAAAAGCCTGGCAGGAGAGGGGAAGATTCTATTGACTACTTTGGACGGGTTTTTTTACGCTACTCTGCATACGTTGGTCATGCAGAATTGAATCTTTAGCCATTAGATAAGGACTCAGTCTGAATTCATGTGCAACTCAAATTTTATCAGAATATATTCTGGGAATTAAACAACTTGGATTTGGCAGCCCTAGATATGATGGAGGAATACCATCTGTGTGCAGATTCTGGACACTGGAATTGTTTATTCTAAGGCTGAGATGCTATATTTGTAAAGTAAAAAAAAGTTAATTGTTCATTGTACTTTCTGTACTATAGAATCAATGTATTGAAACTACTTTGTTCAAGTTGCATCTGCAAGTAAAATATATCAGAAGTAATTAACTGTGTTCAAGATGTGATGAGGTAGAAAGATCCACAGAGGACAATTGAAACCAGTAGCAGTGTGGTATTGATTGCTTTTTTGAGTTGGGGGTGGGAATCTTGTCCTGTTTCTAAACGTTAACTATTCAGAGGAAAAATTCTCTCTTGGGGAGAATGTTTTCCAGGTTGCTTCATTGCCAGGTGTTTGACATTGAGTGGAGCTTTAAATGAATGAAGCTTATGGCAGCCTTTGGAAATGGCCGACTCCAGGGAATCTCAGCTTCCTGCTGTGAAAGTTTCTATTTTCAAAGCACATCAGTTTTAGGGGGAATGTTGCAGTAGTCCCATATGCTGTTTCTGACAGAGAGCTAAGTTTCTCCCCTGAATATGAGACAGCTACTGAAGAGGTTCCCTTGCTGCTAACAAAATGCTTTTCAATATGTTGCCAATGAGCAATTGGTATGTTTCCAACAGCTCATGGAATTTAGTTCCATCAATTATTAATGGAAATCTGCTTTGTTTTCCTTCCCTTGCACTGTCTCCCAACTTCGACACATAACTTTGTGGGATCTGAAGCTGGATTTGAATCACCAAAGCAACATGCCAGTTTGCTGTGAAAGTCTTGCTACATTTCCCCCCTTTTTTCCTTCCTCATAAACTCTTTTTCTCACTCTCTCCTTGACCTAGCAGTAGGAAGTCTTTGTCTGAGGTGTTCATCTGGAACAACTTTTCCACACTTGTTTTCATGTTCTGTTAGATTGCAGGGCAGCAGGCCTACCTTTGAAGCTCCTTTCTCTTTTGTTTCTTTGCAGTGCACTCCAGTAATTAACTTTGTCCTCCTTTTATTTGTTCCAGTCAATCGCAGTCCACTCTGCTGAGCATCTTCTCCCAGGAGTACCAGGTTAGAAGTTTTCTCCTTTGTGAGGGTTGACAGGTGCCTAATTGAATGATGAATGTCCCTTTATTTCTTTGTAATTGAACTGCCAGCTTTCTGATTGGTTTGGAGGATGTTCCCCTTTCCACATCAAGCACCGCCTGAGTCTCAGTGGATGGCTGCCAAGCCTACCCATCCATCTGTCTAATAACATCTAGCCTTTGCTTATTTGGTGGACCTGTAATAAATTATGCTAAACCATTATTATTCTGACAATAATAATTTCCCTGTGTTGCGTGGTTCCATGTGCTAAATGTTTGCTGACTTGCACTGTCAGTGCTGCTTTCCATGGCTGACAGAGATGATGATAAATGACCATTGCCGGAGTGGCAGAAGGCAAGAGAGGCAGAAAATGGAGTCATTTATCATGAGATGACAGGTGTCAGTCAAGTGGCAAGTCTCAATGGAATTACTTTTTGTAGTTTTCAAATAAGTTGTTTTTAAGCAATGTTCTTCCTGGTTAAAAATGCCAATTGAATTGTAAAACCAGAGTGCAGAGGACTTGGATGGAATTGATTTGAGGGGAAATTAATATAAAGGTTGAAAGAAAGTACAAGTTTTTCTCTGCCCTCTGCAACCCTTAGCAAACTTATTTAGATTCAATTACTATGACCTTAGTGCCTTTTACATATATGGCGTGTTGCAGTACAGTCAGATGTTTCATTCCATGCATAAATGAAAAATAATTTCTTGGTGCTGTCTAAGATTTGAAGTTTATTCCAGGTACTCATAATTTGTGTTGGATTTCTGTTTGATGTATTATAAACTCTTTTTTTTCAGAAACAAATCAAAAGAACACATGCCAAACATCATAGTCCAGAGGCAACTGATGCTTATTATCAAAGGTACAACTTACCTACTTCATTATAGAGTGGAATGCTGATTTTAATCTAAAGTATTTCACTTTGTGCACATCTCATGTTCTGTATTTTTTAAAGATAATGCTCACTAATGATTCATATCTACATAGAGTTACCATTTTAGTTCTACTAGTGTGTTTTCCAGGATAAATATCATTCTGCTAAGATAATACCTATAGGCTACAATCCAGTGCATGACTATGCACATTTTAATCCTTTTGAAATAATGATGATAGTTTCAGATGGGTAGCTGTGCAGTAGACAAGTAAGATTTGAGTCCAACAGTACCTTAAAGACCAACAAGATTTCCCAAGGTATATGGTTTTGAGAATTAAGCTCCCAAGGGGAGCAAGGAATCTTTCTCCTTTGAAACCAGTAAATTTAAGTTTTATTTTCTATGCCGAATTTTGGTTCCAGTCTGTGGCAGTATTCTTCATTTCTTGTTCTAAAGGAGATGTTAAGAACTGCATGCTATACAAGGGTATGATTGGTGCAATTTATGTATTAACCACATTGAATGAACTTCAGTTGCAAGAAACATATTTATCATTTTAGACAGCATGGTAGGTGAAAAATAACATTTATGCATATAGGCTTTACAACTTAATTTGTATATTTTGGTCTGTGCCTGTTTTAGAAACAGTGATGTCAAAAATATCTTTGAAAAGAGGCACAAACCTTTAATATGCTATTTCATAAAACGTATATGATTATGTGCGCTTGGAGTTAATAAATTGTAATTGAAACTTGTTATAGGCTATCTGTAGCTGTATTGACATAGACATCCCAGAAACATAATTGGAGCATATTGATATCTGGTAGAAAAGTGCAATTAAAACTTTACTATATAAATTGACATCTGAACAGCCTGCATGGCAGATGAGATCATATCTGAGATTATAGGTGGCTGATATTTATGACTCTCTAGTATCCTAAAAAAGAATTTTAACAATATGAGCCAAGCTGATTGTATGAAACATACATGTATTTGTTATGCAACACCAAGTTATAACCATATGTGAGTATACTCTTCACAATACAACATATTGAAGTAGCTACTGTGATGTTTTCTTTATTGTGACAAACTTTTCTTTATTGCTTTACAAGTTTTATTATTACCATATAGCAAAAATATTTCACAGAAGTATTGAACAGAGTTAGTCAGCAGGGCATCATTCTCTTGAAGTTGCATGGGCAGTGTGAAAAAGGATTGTTCTGGATGACTGGTGTGGCCTGATTCAGATATTGGTGTGCTCTTAAGAAGCCCTTCACTTTTCTATATTCTAGCACGAGTTATATCTAAATAACGTTTTAGATTCATTACCAGGTATGGTACACAAGTAAATACTACTACAGAATCTCTAAGCCTGTATTAAAACATAATTATCCAACATTCTCACCATTAGCTAAATTAACAGAAAATCATTCCATCCATCATAACTACATAGATCATTAGAGGAGAGCAACTACATGTCCAAGAAAGTATCTTATACCAAAGAAGAGTGGGTCACAAGCAAGCTATCTCATCTAGAAAAAAGCTCACAATCAATTCAGCATCTCATATTTACAGGATTTCAGTATCATCTCCTAACAATAACTAACTGTTCTGCTTGATAAGGGCTCACATTCTTGCTTGACTAATTATCTTGTGTCTTTAAAAACCATACAAGTTATCTGTACTTGAAACATCTTCTTAATATATGAAAATTGTTAACTCATTCTTTTTCCTTTTTATCTTAACAAATTCTATGTAAAATTAGTTTCTCATATATATGAATATCTTTTTGGCCTTCAACCAGTACACCCATCCTTGACTCATATCTTTACTTCCATGAAGTTGAACATTCCTGCCGTTCTCTGCACCTGAGTCTTAACACATATTATCTATTGATATGGGTTAGACAGCTCTTCTAATCTATACAAGGCCATACAATTGTGTTACTCTTTTGTTTCATGCCCTTCTCCATGTTTTGTTTATTCTGGGCCACTAGGTGCGCTTTGTGGCATGTCTATCTGTGGGGCAGGGCTAGCCCTGTTTCTTTGAGCAAAGCCATCGTCTATGATCTTGGTCAAATCCAGCAACACTTCCCCTATATTTCTGGCTATATCCATGACAAGATGTTTCTGCCTCATACACTATAAAATAATAAATAATTTGTATTGTTTCATTCTATGTACTTATTTACTTACTTCATTTATAGTTTGCCTTTTTTGTTGAGACTCAAGATGGATTACAAAATATTTTAAACAATGATCAGGTAGCATATGACATCCAGTAAACAATGCAAAAGGGCTAGCATTACAGAATAGAAAAAGGATCAAGATGGGTAGCCTTGTTAGTCTGTCTGTAGCAGTAGAAAAGAGAAGAGTCCAGTAACACCTATAAGAGTAACAAAATTCATGGTAGGGTATGAGCTTTTGTGAGCCACAGTTCACTTCTTCAGAATCAGAAACAGTGCAAACAAACAAAAACAACCCTGTCCAGAGCATAGCATACCATACCATGATGTTACAAAGGTAGAAGATGATGCAATAAAAGCAAGGTGATACATGATGTATGCAGCATCTGTTTGTTAACAGTGTTGATTCTAGTTAATCCCATAAGAGTGATTCAAGTAAGCTTAGTGTTTGTTTTAAAACATGTTTTTAAAATTATTACTGAAAGCACCCAAATCCTTTTGATAATTATTTCAGACCCTAAATACTAGGGACATTTCTGGAAAGTTTTCAAAAGTTTAATGAACTGGCAGATTATCTGATTGGCATTGTTTTGAGTTATTTTCTTTTTAATTTATTAATAAAAAGATATACTGTAATTTGTTATTCAGGATTCATTGAAGAGTATATCTTCCATAAGCAGTGTATTGAATGTATGGCTTTTATTAAGGCTTCAGTAAAGAAGATGCAAGATTTATGTCATTTTTCTTATCAGAGTGAAATTAAGAGAATATGTTTTCATTGGGTTAACACAAGTAATCTTTATCTGTTTGTGTCATTTATTTTGTTAGCATAAATAGATAGATATAAATATATTGATACATTGTGTTACTTACAAAAATAAGCACAATTCTCATCCAAGAGGGCTCAATCTTAGAATTTCTGTTCATTCTGTTTTCATCAGTGGCGGCTGTAGTTTGTTTCCAGGATTCATTTGATTCATTATTAAATTACAAAAGCAATCCTCTTAGGTCACGTACTGACGTGTGCTGCAAGTAGAGAAGGTAGGCAAAAATGTAGTACATGTATTGAGAAGAACAGATCACTAAGCTATAGTAAAATGCATAAAATAGTCAAGGTATTTTTGGTCCCCAGTAAATTTGATAGTGACTGTTTCAACAATGGAATAATTAATTTTATAACTATGCATTCAACTATATTAGGATTTTAGTGACTGCAACCAGTCAAGTTTGTAAATATTATTTCATTTATTTTCAACTGTACTCTTCTTGTTTTAGGTCTTCCTACTGCCTTCTACTTTTCCTAGCATTATTGTCTTTTCATGATATGACCAAAATACTATAGCCTCAGTTTTGTCATTATAGCTTCTAGGGAGAATTCAGGCTTAATTTGATCTAGAACCCACTTATTGGTCTTTTTGGACCCTGTGAGGTAAGTTACACTGAAAGATAGTGTCTGGTCCAAAATCACCGACCAAGGTATTGTGGCAGAGAGGTAATTAAAATCTGCTTCTCCATGTTATATAGTCCTGCACTCTACTTACGACATGCCATGTCTCTGTTCATTTTTTTAAAAAACCCTACTTATATAGTTTGTTGCAAGTGAAGTCACAGAGCTGTACAGTATCAGCAGGGCACAGTATTCTGCTAAGGAAAATCCAGAGACATTAGCTTGATGGGACAGGTATCAGCTATGGAGTACAGATGAGTCTTTCAATTGTGTCAAATACTTTGTTTTAAAAGATTCTCTGTGTGTATGTGGTTGTGTATTGCATCTACAGATCAGCTCCCATGGTAGCTACCGATAACACTTTTTAAACGTCCATACAAATCTTGAAAAAAATATGACAACACTTTAATAAATTAAGATGGGTAGCCGTGTTAGTCTGTCTGTAGCAGTAGAAAAGAGCAAGAGTCCAGCAGCACCTATAAGACTAACAAAATTTGTGGTGGTTTTAACTTTTGTGAGCCACAGCTGAAGAAGTGTTAGTCTTATGAGTGCTACTGGGTTTTTGCTCTTTTCTACTTTAATAAATTGGTATTCGACCAGGTCTCCTTTTATGAACATTCAGTGAACATTCACATTGAGCTTTTTCAATCCAAGACAAATACTCTGTCCAGAAATTCAGGAAGACACTGGCAAATGTTGACAGTCAGCTAAATATGACAGACAGAATTTAGTTGTATGTATCCATAAAAAATAACCAATTTTTGGACATGCATGGAATTAATTTTAAAATGACACTTTTTGAATTTGAAATTGAATTTTTTGGGGGAAAAACAGACGGGGAGGAAGGTGAAAAACTGCTTCTAAGTGCAGGAAGATCTGTAGGCTGATCATCCTGCCAATTCTAGGCTATACCTGAAGACCAAGGCCCTTTTCACACTGCTTACCTGCTCCCGGGACGTTGTGAAATATCGTGCAAAAAACATGGAAGATAGCATCTTCTCGCGAGAGTTTTGCACGATGTTGTGCAAAACTCTCGCGAGAAGATGCTATCTTACGTGTTTTTTGCGCCATGTTTCGCAACATCCAGGGAGCAGGTAAGCAGTGTGAAAAGGGCCCAAGAACCCTTGCCCACAGCTTCATCTTAAGTGCCTGTGGGCAGAGGAGAAACCAGCTCAGCCAAAGTTTCCTTAACTGCTGCTAGACAGCTCGTAGAGTCTATCCCACTTTGTCCCCTACCCTGCTCCAGAGCTCTCACTCTGTTCTTGCAAGTATTCAGAGGCGATATTGTTGCTTTGTTGCCATGTGCATGATATGGCTGCACAAGAAGTTAGTCCTAACTTTAGGAATGTTGCTGACCCACAGTGTCCACAATATTACTGCAGCTGAGTCCATTCTGGTGCAGATCATCTTTGCAAGGTTCTGGTTGGGTTCCTTGTTATTCTAGATCATTGTTTCCCAACCTGTTTGCTCTGGTGACCCACAAGTCCAAATTTAAGTTGTATGGTGACCCATCCTGAGTTGGCTCAAGTGATTGAGAAAGTGTGGGGTGGGGGGTTGCGAAATAGAGGAGATGCAGGAAGATGGCAGATGTTAGCAAATAGGTATGTGGCAAGTGGCTCAGTGCCGTACATCTCCCACAGCAGGAGCCAGGCAAGAGGTTGGGCTGTTGAAAGAGCAGCTCCAAGACAGAGCCTATGCTTGCCCACACCTTTCTTTCCTTCTCTCACTTTCCCATGTACTGTATAGTTCCTTCCCACTCTACAGACTTTCCCAACTTACTGTTGTGAAATTACTAGTTGCCAGATAGCTCCCCCCTCTCATTATTGTTACAAAAGGAGAGTGTAAGGCAAGTGTCAGGTGCCAGACTGGGGTGGAGCAGGCCACATCCCCAGAGCATGAAGGGCTCAGGCATGGGGCTACTTCCAGTATCGTAGTCAAGGTCCAGTCCTAGGTAAAAAGCAGAGTCCAAAAGCTGGTGGTAGCCTGGTCCAGGGAGCAGTCCAAAATGCAGAGTCAGGAGATCCAAAGATCAGTTACTGGCAAGTTCAAGGGTTAGACGAAGGCAGAATCAGGGCATCATCCAAAGGTCACAAAAACAAGATAGGCTCTAATGCAAGAGTCAAGGTATGGTGACTTGTTGCTTCCACACCTGATGGTCTCTCTTGGCTAGGTTTTATAGCCAGGCACCAGAGGGATGGGCTTGCAGCCAGCTGCTTGGGAGTGATCCTGGGGCTACTCCTCATCGCTATCAGCCAGCAGCTGGCCAGGAGGTGTGTGCTTTGCCATCTCTCCTGCAGCCTTGCTCTTTGCCTTCATCTCTGGCCAGGTGTGGGTGATGCTGGGGGGCTAGGAACGACCAACTGGATTTCACCTGTGGCCTCAGAGCTGGAGGACGTCAGTGGCTCTTCCTCAGCTTCTGGCCATTGGTCCTGATGAGCCTGCAGCTCATCAGCTTGTGTGCTGGTTCCTGGTTTAGGGCTAGCTACCCAAGGCTCCTCTTCGTCTGAAGATTCCTGTTCTCTCGAGGAACCCTCAACACTGCTGTACCCTAACTTGCCCACGATAGCAAGAATGTGAGAAGATGGAAAGGAAAAAGAGGAGAGAAAGAGAAGGGTGCAAAGAGCAGGAGCTGCCATTAGGGATGGCTAGCCTGTAACCCACTTTTAGAGGCTTTGTGACCCACTTTTGTGTCCTGACCCACAGGTTTAGGAAAAACTGTCCTAGATCTTCTTTCATCTGAGCTATTGGTGTGTACTCATTTTTTTAGTCCAGAGCTACAAAGCAACAGCGATAGCTTTCTAAGTGCTTCCTTAGCTGGAGCACCTGCATCCTTAAAAATTATTACTGCATTTGTATATTCACAGAGGAGTTCTGTTTATCTCATCTGTTTCAGCTTTAAATATCTCAATTCAGAGGAAAGTAAAGATAGCAAAAGAGAACTTGCCCTTCACCCCACATCACACTAGGGAAGGTTGCTTTTCTTCCTACTGGCTACTGCACACACCACAGTCATGTAGATTTTCTAGTATGGTACTGGTGGGCTGTCTTACTTCTTCAGTGCCTTGAGACTCAACAAGGAAGGTAGGCAACAAATTAAGTAAATAAAAATGGTCTATATAAGCAATTGAGGCTAGGTAAGAGGGGATGCTGGTGAAGTTTTTCAATAGCTATTGACTCTTTTAATTACAAAAATCTACTTTTTCTTTGTTAACAGTACTAATAAATTAATGAGTTAAATACTCAATGATTGTTTGGCAGCATTTGATTGGATAATTGAAGAAACTTTTTCTTTTACTACTCAAGTGCCCAACGATGGGTCAGGTACAGATCAGAAACAGGCCAATCAATCAGTTGTATTCTGGCTAGTGTGAGAGCTTGAATGAGGCTTGGCTGCACCTGGAATTATCCAGTATCAGCTGGCATGTTGTCAGATAGTACATATAGATTCCAGGGAACATTATCCAAAGAACAAGGAGAGGTCAAGTTCTGCTGGATCTGGGTTCCCAGTAGAATCCCCCTGGCAAAGCTAACAAGGATTTATCCTCAGTTGTGTACCTAAATAGCAGAGCTGACCCACTGAGTGATTAAGCACCACATCTTAGCTGAGAGTTAAGACAGAGTCCTAGCTTGGATATTTCCCCTCCATCATTGATTGATGGATTCCAAATGTACTTTTGATCTTACAGTGAAGTAAGGTGCCCTGTAGGTTAGAGCAGTGTTACACCTCATCGGAGAATATGAACCTTGTCCTTGAGTACAGTGGCTTGCAGAGTGTTCTCACTTGGATGAATTTCAGACCGGCTTTGAGTTTACAAGATTTTCAGGGTCCGAAGTGTTTAGGGACTAAGACATTGTACAAATACTAATCAACAGGGGGCAAACCAGAACACTGTAATGATATAGGGGCATATGTAGTAGTCCAAGGCTAACTGTCTTTCTCTCCCTGCCACACTAATTATGCCATCATCAGACATTGTTACATAAAATCTTAAGTTATTGAAAACAGCCATCTTGTTCTCTTGTGTGCTTGACAGCCTAACTTTTAAAATATATTTTCCTTCTTTAATTTTAATAATGATGTAGAGTAGATATTTGTGACTAGGTGAGAAGCAATAGTTGAGTTTAGAGGTCATGAAATGTTTCTAAAATAGTTATATTTTTAATCAGTGTATACGTTCAGACAGTTCTTTTTTATATTTTCCCTAGTGAGAGAGAGGGCGGGGAGAGAGAGACTAAGACTTCTGTGAAGCCCTTTTCATTGAAGCTGTAATATTATTTGATTTTGCTATCCATAGGTACCTGAGTGGAGTGAGCAAAAATGCAGCTTCTCCTGTGTTGTTGGAACTGGCCAATGAGGTAATCGTTATTTAAATTATTTTTCTGGTAAGCATGAGAAGCATATCTATCGTGTCTAAAAATGCAATTAAACAAAAATGTTGTCTCAAAACAATGGTATGTTTAAAATTGTTCTGTTGTCTGTAAGCACTTATAGTAATTGGAGAAAGCCCATTTATTATTTAATCAGTTAATGCAATTAATCTTTTACCTTCCAGGCAAATGTGTACAGTTTCTTGAATTTTATTTTATTAGAAGGTTCTTTTATTTTATTTTCTTGCTTTTTTTTGAGGAACATAGGAAGACAAGGGCTTTTAAAAATGCCGATTTACTTCATCCATATGGGCATCTGAATAATTAAGAAATTTAATTTCATAGTTTGTTTTATTAAATATATTGGTAATGTAAGATTTAGAGTAAATATTAAAACTATTGTCTTCCTTTTTAGCATATAGAAGATAGCAAAACAAAACAGCTTAGTATCGATTTAACTGGCGGTTAAATGAAACATAACTTTGTTATAGCTATTTTTAAGTGCAGAAGCAAAAGTTCCTGGGTTAGGTGAGCAACAAATCTGTGGGGTGGCAGATGGGAGTTTAGCATCTCAATTAGCAGGTGGTGGTATCATGTCCATATCTTATCCAATCAGCTTGGGTATGACTAGGACTAGGGTGGTGCATGTCCAGGTAGACCACTGTGGAAACGGCTGTAACATATATAAAAAGGAGGCTCCCTTAAGGAACTCAGGGGCAGTAGGCACAACAAGCTAGTAATTGTGACAAATTGCTAACTACAGAAAAATATTTTTAAATCTCTAATACAGTTGTAATGCCACCTTACTTGATTTGTTTTGGAAATGCTTATATAACCTTTAGAACAATACAGTTCCTTCCTTCCTTCCTAATGTAGTAAAGACAGAAAATGAATGTTTGAACTAAAAATTATGTGCTTGGAGGTGCCATAGCAGCAAGTCTTACATATTACATTAAGGAGGAAGTATGGCTTTTCTGTATGCTTCTGTCTGATGTACATTGCTAAAGTCAGCAAATGAGCAATTAGCTATCCGTTTCTGAATGGTTTTAATGGCCTATGAAGTGTGTATACATTGTAATAATAGAGTTAACATATGAAAAGGATTGCTTTGTATTAGTGGCAAAGGATGTGTTTCTGACAGAAGGTTTTGAGGATATTCCATTCACTTTATTTTAAACAAAGACATCAGAACGGATTCTTTGTAAATAACATTCATAGCAGAGGAATTGTGAAGAGGAGATCCTGTTAAAGGTGCAAAAAAAATGCAGTTTTTGCATGTGCTTTTGGTTTTAGTTTTTGTCTCCCCCCATTCAGTTCCAGTTTCCTTTCAGATAATGCCCTTACATTCTGATATTAAACATGCCTTTATCCATACTGTACTTGTGCGTTGTAACAATTCATATGTTTTATTTTAAGTATGAGGATAAAAAAAGCAGTGAAGAAAAAGTTATTTTAAATAACTTATTTATCTCTAGCTGCACAGTAGCAGGTATGTATGAAAGGTAATGCTTTTAGTGACTGCTTCTGATGCATTAGGGAAATGTGGCAAATAACAAGCACAAGATTACTGCTTCCATACAATCAAGCTGCCATTTTTATATGATAGTTAATATTTAAATGGCATACTCCTGCATCTTCTGACAATTGGTGGAATGGTAATACTTTATGAGTCAATATATATTTAATCAGTGGAAACTGTAAAAATTGATGAGAAATATATAACACAGATGCATTACAGTGTGTAGTATCACTCTTAAATAAGAATAGGTCCTTATTGCTTTAAATTTTTTAAGTCTATGAAGTTATTTTAAATTTTTGTTATGTAACAGTAGACATTTCCATATTGTCTATGCAGAATGTATTTTTTAAAAAAAGCTGAAACTCTGGTGTTGATTAAGAATAATAAAATTAGCTACCCTGTTTTTACCATACAAATATTTTCAAGTGGTATTTGAAGCACTATGAATTTTACTTACATGCTAAATTCTGACATGAAGCATGATGGCCCTATTTCAGAGAAAGATGGGTACATGATTAATATGAAAATTAGGGAGATGCAAGTACCTGAACTAATAAGGTAGTCCTTATTCAGGCTGGACTACCTTCAGTAATTTCACCATTTTTCATGTGTCAGCTCTGATGTGGGTTACTGAAAATAAGCTTCTCTGTAGAAAAGCATTTTCTGCTTGGAGAATTTAAGGGCATCCAAGTACATATATATTTGGGAAAATATATGTACAAATGAGGACAGGGTGTTTTTTTCTGGTCTAGTTGCTAAATAAAATGAATTTTATATAAATTCATATGAAAACATGTCAAACAAAAATCGTTGTTATAATGCAAGTGAAATATACTTTTATTGCACATTGTTTTAAATAAATACAAGGTAGTTATAATGATTATCATTAGAAGTATCTCTTAAAGATGTTTTTTTTTTAAAAAAGTATCTCTGAGCCTTGTATAGTATAGATATTTTCTGTAGGTGAATTTTTATTTTACTTCATTTATACTTTGTCTTTCTCCTCCATGGGGACCCAAAGCAGCTCACATTGTTCTCATTTATTTTATCCTCACAACGACCCTGCGAGGAATGCTGCTCCCCCTTTAGTTTCAGTGGAATACAGCTGTGTGTTTGGAGGCTTGGACCCTACAGGTTAATATCGTCTTGATTGAAATTCAAACATTTGAGTTTAGCCTTATATTTACTGA